>NC_134981.1:17191882-17494279 GCF_965638725.1 Aptenodytes patagonicus
GCCGGGGTATATAGGGGACCAAGTGGGTTGCCATTAGCCGTGGACTGGGAACACCAGGCGGCAGAGAACAGTCAACTGGATAATCGAGAGGTGACAGGAATTCCCTGCCTCCAGTGTCCCGGGTCAACACATCACGCATGGACTTTGTGTAAATGCGATAATTGCGAAAGAAACTGGTATTGTCACTCAGTTCCGGGCGGGAAGGTGCACAAGGTGTAAAGGGCATACCACCAGGAGCGCCAAACCACAGATTCTACAGCTAGTGTGTGGGAGATCACATTGTGTCCCCCAGCTGTGGACTGTGTGGGAAACGGACTGGGAAAGTACCAAATGACAGTGTGACAAACGACTTGGGTGGAAACGGAACAAAAAGAGAACGTAAACCATGACGCCAGTATGGGGGTGTGTCTTGTGGCTAGTATCACTGTGTGCGGTTGCTGCGTTATGGGTACCCTCACACCCGAAGGAAAATGTTTGGGTAACTCTGGCCAATCAGACAGGACAGGATTCCATCTGCCTGTCGATATCTTCACCCGGTAACCCCTTTTCTACCTGCCTAGTGGGGCTTCCTTTAGATAATTGGGACTTGGGCCTGATTAATCCTTTCAAGGAGGCCTGCGGGGGGGGACGACACGCCACTGACAATTGGGATGGATGCCTGCCACATCTTAATCACTTGCCAATAGAACCTCAGGAACTCGAGCTATTAGGGTCCATAAAAATGGATTGGTGTTTGTATTTCAATTATTCAGGGGCCAATGTTTCCTGAGCCTGGCCTGGCATTCCCTCTCATATTAAAGGTGGGCCGTGTTCGTTGGGAAGATTAACTCTACTAATGCCAAACACAT
The DNA here is from genome assembly GCF_965638725.1 of Aptenodytes patagonicus. NCBI lineage: Eukaryota > Metazoa > Chordata > Aves > Sphenisciformes > Spheniscidae > Aptenodytes > Aptenodytes patagonicus. The sequence goes on from NC_134981.1 coordinate 17,192,731, forward strand.
CTATGATCCTAGACCACAGAAGGGGCACCCCTAAGACGCGCAGTAAGTGCAGAGCACATGCCTACACTTCACAATGTGATGATGCTGTCGACCTATGGAACCGGAACACTATAGCTGCGGTTGCAATCTTGGCTCCAGGTGTCGCAGCAGCAAAGAGTTTGGTCACATTAAATAAATTAGGATGTTGGCTAGCGAAACAATCAAATGCAACCTCTGAAGCACTAACAGGATTACTAATGGATGTAGATTCTATACGACATGCTACTTTGCAAAATAGAGCAGCGATAGATTTTTTTGCTTTTAGCGCAAGGCCATGGGTGTGAAGAGTTGGAGGGAATGTGTTGTATGAACCTATCTGATCATTCGGAATCAATTCACCGCAGCATTCAGATGTTGAAGGAAGGAGTACAGAAGCTAAGAGTGGAAGACCCCTGGGACTGGTTGGATAAATTATTCGGGAAATGGGGTCTAAGTGGCTGGTTAAAAGGACTAGCCAAGCTAGGAGGGCTATGCTTAGTAATGTTCCTTTGCATCCTGGTTTGTGTGCCGTGTTTATTACAGGGAATGCGAAAAATGATTGAAAGATCGGTTTTAGCAGTGTTTCTAGTAAAACAAAAAGGGGGAGATGTGGGGATGGGAATCTCACTAACGGACATTCCTGAGTTTGATTTTAATGAGCAAACACTGTACCACCTGGCATGACAAGGCACATAAGCAGAAGATAACGGAGAAAGGAATGTGCAGCTGGAAGGAGAAAAACAAGATAAAGGCCATGAAGGCATTTCGCATGATCAGGAAGAATGGGCCAATCTGCTAGAGCATAGATGTGCGTGAACACAAGGCTATAACCTATCTGCAAGCTGCAGGTAGCGCGTGTGTACTTCTGCTTGCTATAAAAGATGCTAACAAAGAGCAATAAAGGCCTTTGGTTGCCGTGTCTGCCGGAGTCCGTGCCGCTTTTCACCCCCACAGATGTGGTCTACCTGGACTTCAGTAAGGCCTTTGACACTGTCTCCCACAGCATTCTCCTAGAGAAGCTGGCGGCTCACGGCTTAGACAGGTGGACTCTGCGCTGGGTCAAAAACTGGCTGGACGGCCGGGCCCAGAGAGTTGTGGTGAATGGAGTTAAATCCAGTTGGCGGCTGGTCACGAGCGGTGTTCCCCAGGGCTCAGTTTTGGGGCCGGTCTTGTTCAATATCTTTATCAATGATCTGGATGAGGGGATCGAGAGCACCCTCAGGAAGTTTGCAGACGACACCAAGTTGGGCGGGAGTGTTGATCTGCTCGAGGGTAGGAAGGCTCTGCAGAGGGACCTGGACAGGCTGGATCGATGGGCCGAGGCCAACTGTATGAGGTTCAACAAGGCCAAGTGCCGGGTCCTGCACTTCGGCCACAACAACCCCAGGCAACGCTACAGGCTTGGGGAAGAGTGGCTGGAAAGCTGCCTGGCGGAAAAGGTCCTGGGGGTGCTGGTTGACAGCCGGCTGAACATGAGCCGGCAGTGTGCCCAGGTGGCCAAGAAGGCCAATAGCATCCTGGCCTGTATCAGAAATAGTGTGGCCAGCAGGAGTAGGGAAGTGATCGTGCCCCTGTACTCGGCCCTGGTGAGGCCACACCTCAAATACTGTGTTCAGTTTTGGGCCCCTCACTACAAGAAGGACATTGAGGTGCTGGAGCGTGTCCAGAGAAGGGCAACGAGGCTGGTGAGGGGTCTGGAGAACAAGTCTTATGAGGAGCGGCTGAGGGAACTGGGGTTGTTCAGCCTGGAGAAAAGGAGGCTGAGGGGAGACCTCATGGCTCTCTACAACTACCTGAAAGGAGGTTGTAGCGAGGTGGGTGTCGGTCTCTTCTCCCAAGTAACTAGCGATAGGACGAGAGGAAATGGCCTCAAGTTGCGCCAGGGGAGGTTTAGATTGGACGTGAGGAAAAATTTCTTTACTGAAAGAGTGGTTAAACATTGGAACAGGCTGCCCAGGGAAGTGGTTGAGTCACCATCCCTGGAAGTATTTAAAAGACGTGTAGATGAGGCACTTAGGGACATGGTTTAGTGGGCATGGTGGTGTTGGGATGACAGTTGGACTCAATGATCTTAGAGGTCTTTTCCAACCTTAATGATTCTATGATTCTATGAACATTAACTTAACTTTACTAGAGGGTGAGAGAGGGAAGACTTGTGAGAGGAATTTTCTACAGTAAACCAGCTGTTAAGTAACCACAGCCCTGGCTGCAATGACAAATCACAAAGTTCAGGACTGCTAAATTTCAAGTTGGCTGCAATTCTACTTCTAAAAGGAAAAAAAAATATGAGAGTAGGGACATAGAACACCTGTTGCTAGAACATTTAATATCACCGAGCTTTCTTGCTTATTCATACAGAACTACCTATCACATTCGTGATAAGAAAACATCCAAATAAAGAAAACAATGTTATCCATTTCCTCTTCCTCCTTTGTTTTAACATAGAAGTCAACTGATATTTTGGAATGATATAAACAAGGAGTTAGTTATGTCTTAAACACAGGGTATTTTTTTAGGTCACTCTGCTCAGGAGAGAGAATAACTTTTAAAGTCTTTCTCATTTTCAACATTTTCTTTCACTTTTAGGCAATGCGTTAATGTTGGCATTTCTGTTACTATAAACTTTAATGCAGTTCTGTAGACATGCTCAACATACTGCTGATAAATTAAGTGACAGATCCTTGCCTTAATAAGTGTATGTTCCAAATAAGTCTGAATAAAGTGGGAAAGGCATTATGAAAAAAAAAACAAAGATGATGTTGATTACACATTGTAGCAGAGCCTTATCTAGAATAACAAAGAGTACATGCAATTAAAAGGGACTGAGGGGTATTCAGAATCTTTCCAAGATCAGTTGTGGGGTATTTAAAATTCTAGGTAACATACAGCCATAAGTGAAAAGATCTAGCAATAGCCTGCTGTGGTGGGTTCACCTTGGCTGGATGCCAGGTGCTACCAAACCGCTCTATCATTCCCCCTCCTCAACTGAACAGGGGAGAGAAAATATAACGAAAGGTTTGTGGGTTGAGATAAGGACAGGGAGAGATCACTCACCAATTACCGTCACAGGCAAAACAGACTTGACTCGGGGAAATTAATTTAATTTATTGCCAATCAAAAGTCAGAGTAGGATAACGAGAAATAAAACCAAATATTAAAACACCTTCTGCCAACTCCTCCCTTCTTCCCAGGCTCAACTTCACTCCTGATTTCTCTATCTCCTACCCCCGAGCGGCAGAGGGGGATGGGGAATGGGGGTTGCGGTCAGTTCATCACACATTGTCTCTGCTGCTCCTTCCTCCTCACACTCTTCCCCTGCTCCAGCGTGGGGTCCCTCTCACGGGAGACAGTCCTCCACAAACTTCTCCAACGTGAGTCCTTTCCACGGGCTGCAGTCCTTCACAAACTGCTCCAGCATGGGTCCTTTCCATGGGGTGCAGTCCTTCAGGAACGGACTGCTCCAGCGTGGGTCCCCCACAGGGTCACAAGTCCTGCCAGCAAACCTGCTCCAGCATGGGCTCCTCTCTCCATGGGTGCACAGGTCCTGCCAGGAGCCTGCTCCAGCGCAGGCTCTCCACGGGGTCACAGCCTCCTTTGGGCGCATCCACCTGCTCCAGCGTGGGGTCCTCCAGGGGCTGCGGGGGGACAACCTGCCTCACCATGGCCTTCACCACGGGCTGCAGGGGAATCTCTTCTCCGGTGCCTGGAGCACCTCCTCCTCCTCCTTCTTCACTGACCTTGGTGTCTGCAGAGTTGTTTCTCTCACATATTCTCACTCCTCTCGCCTCTTGCTGCCATTTGTTGCGCAGCAGTTTTTTTTTCCCCCCTTCTTAAATATGTTATCGCAGAGGGGCTACCACCTTCGCTGATTGGCTCAGCTTTGGCCAGCGGTGGGTCCGTCTTGGAGCCGACTGGCATTGGCTCTATCGGACATAGAGGAAGCTTCTAGCAGCTTCTCACAGAAGCCACCCCTGTAGCCCCCCCAGCTACCAAAAGCTTGCCACGCAAACCCAATACACCTGCGCAAGAAGAAAGTTTAAATCAAGTTAATACCAATACTGAAAAGAGCCTTGCATGTATGCTTTAACAACAGTGCAAGGTTGGTATGAATCAACAACAGCCAAATTAGTGAAAATTGAAATAATAATTTCTGTAAGGCAGACTTTTAACAGAATTACTTCAGTTCCATGAATAAGACAACTGAGTTTCTATGCCTATCTTTTCTTTTGATACAATTTTATTCTAATCACTTGAAATGTTGGAAAGCTAAAAGCAACATTACACAGTTCTGAGAATATACACACAAGATTTATCCTAGTAAAAAAAATACATTCAAATAAAGAACTCCTTAGGTAAATCTCTCGTTTAGTGTTATTCAGCCATAAACTTAAGGTTAATCACAAGATTACTTACAAAACTGACAAATTTCTTATTTCTTTCTGCAACTAAAATCTAACAAACTCTGAACAATCTGCAAAAGCCCAACAAAATTATTATTCATCTCTAATTCAAGAATAATGAAAAGTATTTGTTTAAAAACAGAGTAAGCTTTTTTTAAAAGTTACTATAACCTGAAAAAAAGAAACAGTATGGTATTTTATATGTTTTAGCGAGCCATCATCTGGAGTATTTTCAAGGAAAACAAAATGAAGTGAGCTACTGTAAGTTATATGTATTCACTAACAATCGCATAAGTGGACATGAACTTATACAAGTGAACAAGAGGAGTTTTCAGACTTATTCTATAACTGCCAGGTCTAGGGTCTGGCTCATTCCAGTGTGCAAGCTGACCAGTTTTTGTTTCTCTCATATAGGAGTCAGAAGGAACTGTGTCTTTTTCTTATGTAGTCTTTTCCGAGTTCAACACTGTGTCCTTGAACAGTCATACAAAACACACTGAGACTCCCTGCTGGTAACCCATATATCTGCAGTCCGAAGTTGTAATAAATTTACAAATAGCCTAATAACCACAAATTAGAATATATTATAGTCAAAACCTACTCATAGGATTTATTTTTAAAAAAATCTAAAGAAAATTTGAATGACATGAATAAATCACAAGAAACAGACCATCTTTCAAAACATTTCTTTTACAAGAATCTTCATTTAAATTACTATTTAGTTCAGCATGACTCGCAGAGGCGATCAGCTCCAGTGCAGGCGCGTCCCGCAGCGAAGCGGCGGATCGCGGCGTACAGGGGGATTTCCTGAGCCGGGGAACCCACAGGGGAGCGCAGAGACCCGCCGGGAGCCGGCAGCTCTCACGAGGGCGGCTGATGAGGCGTGGGCGGGGCCAGGAGTAACGGCTGCCACCCCCCATTCCGACTAAAGGCAGCCCTAGGGAGCGCTTAGCGACTAGGGCGTGGCGCGGCAGTTTGCGCGGAAGGGCGCGCAGGGAGGGCACCTTTTCGAAGAAGAGGCATTCCACGGGCCGAGTGGGGGACTCGGCGTACACATAACCCAGCAACTGGGTACAGGTCGAGGGCACTCATCCTACCTCGAGGCAGAATGGTGGGCACTTGTCTGAGGGTAAAGGCTGCAGCTCCAGCTGGGGGGTCTGCACCATCTACCTCAGCGGTGGCTGATGCCTCTGCGCAGATGGAACTACTGAAAGGAGAGGCTGCAGTGCAGTCCTCAGGCTGCAGGGAGTGCCTAGACCTTTCTCCTGGGGTAGGGGCAGGCAGCAGACCTGCCTGCAAAAGGTGTGCCCAGGTCAAGGACCTCCTGCAGCAGGTGGCTGAGCTGCAGGAGGCCGTGAGAAGGCTGTGTAACATCAGAGAGGCGGAGAAGGAGCTAGATAGCTGGTTCCAAGTGCAGTCTGCAGTGGACCTGCAGCCCACAGCCAAACAGCCAAAACCTCCCCCACTGGCACATGCAGAAGGGAGTGGGGGGGCCAATAATGCAGAAGAATGGACGGTTGCAAAGGCAAGGACCAGCAGGAGGAAGAGACTTCCCCCGAAGCCTGAGGTGCCTTTGCAGAACCACTTCACTGCTCTGCAGGCCGAAGAGGAAAGTCCTGTCACACCAGGAGAAGCGATGGAGCTGAGTAATGCAGCCTGATCTGCCCCCTGTATAACAACCAGCGCCACTAAGAAAAGGCGACAGGTGATAGTAGTAGGCGACTCTCTTCTGAGAGGTACAGAGGCACCCATTTGCCGACCGGACGCGCTCTCTAGAGAGGTGTGCTGCTTACCGGGGGCTTGCATCAGGGATGTCACCGAGAGGCTACCAAGCCTTGTACAGTCCACTGACTATTATCCGCTGCTGCTGTTTCACGTGGGCACCAGTGACACAGCCAGGAGCAGTCTGAGGACTATCAAGAAGGACTACAGAGCCCTGGGAGTGGCGGTAAGGGACTCGGGAGCGCAGGTAGTTTTTTCATCAATCCTGCCGGTCAAAGGGAAGGGCTTTGAAAGGGCCAGTCGAATCTGGCGAGTCAACAAATGGTTACGGGACTGGTGCCACAGCCAGGAGTTTGGCTACTTAGACCATGGGAGTCGCTTTGAGAAACCTGGTCTACTGGGGGCTGACAGGGTCCATCTGTCAGAGGAGGGGAAGAGCATCCTCAGTCATAGGCTTGCCAAGCTGGTGAAGAGGGCTTTAAAGTAGAGATGCCGGGGGAGGGGAACCTCAATCCATCCCACTCCTACCAGTTTGATGCCAGGGCCAGCAATAGATGCCCAGAGCCTGGAGAAGGAACACAGGTCAGCAGGAGAGCGCCTGAAGAGCAGCACAAAGGAACTCCAGCCAGTAAGACAGCTTCATCGGGGGCCCAACTTAAATGCCTCTATGCAAACACACATAGCATGGGGAATAAACAAGAGGAGTTAGAGACATGTGCATGCACGCCTGCAGGGCTACGACTGTATTGGCATCATGGAGGCATGGTGGGATGGCTCCTATGATTGGAGTGTTGGGATGGAGGGATACAGGTCCTTTAGGAAGGACAGGCAGGGGAGATGAGGAGGGGGTGTCGCCCTCTGTGTCAATGACCAGCTGGAGTGCATGGAGCTCTGCCTGGGGATGGATGAGGAGCTGACTGAGAGCTTATGGGTCAGAACTGAAGGGAAGGCAGGGACAGGTGACATTACGGTGGGGGTCTGCTGCAGGCCACCTGACCCGGAAGACCGAGTGGATGAGGCCCTCTATAGCCAGATAGGAGCAGCCTCACGCTCACAAGCCCTGGTCCTCATGGGGGACTTCAACCACCCCGACATCTGTTGGAGGGACAACACGGCAGGGCATAAGCAATCCGGGAGGTTCCTGGAATGTGTCGATGATAACTTCCTTCTCCAAGTGGTAGAGGAGCCAACGAGGAGAGGTGCTATGCTGGACCTTGTTCTCGCCAACAAGGAGGGGCTGGTGGGGAATGTGAAGCTCAAGGGCAGCCTGGGCTGCAGTGACCACAAAATGGTGGAGTTCAAGATCCTGAGGGCACCGAGGAGGGCACACAGCAATCTCACTACCCTGGACTTCAGGAGAGCAGGCTTTGGCCTCTTCAGGGATCTGCTTGGTAGAGTGCCATGGGACAAAGCCCTGGAGGGAAGAGGGGCCCAAGAAAGCTGGGTAATAGTCAAGGATCACCTCCTTCAAGCTCAGGAGCGATGCATCCCAACAAAGAGGAAGTCAGGCAAAAACACCAGGAGGCCTGCATGGATGAACAAGGAGCTCCTGGGCAAACTCCAACACAAAAAGGAAGCCTACAGAGGGTGGAAGCAAGGACAGGTAGCCTGGGAGGAATACAGAGAAATTGTCCGAGCAGCCAGGGATCAGGTTAGGAAAGCTAAAGCCCTGATAGAATTAAATCTGGCCAGGGACGTCAAGGGCAACAAGAAAAGATTCTATAGGTACGTCGGGGATAAAAGGAAGACGAGGGAAAATGTGGGCCCTCTCTGGAACGAAACGGGAGACCTGGTTACCCGGGATATGGAGAAGGCGGAGGTACTCAATGATTTTTTTGCCTTGGTCTTCACCGGAAAGTGCTCGAGCCTCACCACCTAAGCCGCAGAAGGCAAAGGCGGGGACTGGGAGAATGAAGAGCTGCCCACTGTGGGAGAAGATCAGGTTCGAGACCATCTAAGGCACCTGAAGGTGCACAAGTCCATGGGACCTGATGAGATCCATCCACAGGTCCTGAGGGAACTGGCGGATGAAGTTGCTAAGCCACTATCCATCGTATTTGAGAAGTCGTGGCAGTCCGGAGAAGTTCCCACTGACTGGAAAAGGGGAAACATTGCACCCATTTTTAAAAAGGGAAAAAAGGAAGACCCGGGGAACTACAGGCCAGTCAGTCTCACCTCTGTGCCTGGGAAGATCATGGAACAGATCCTCCTGGAAGCTATGCTAAGGCACATGGAGGACAGGGAGGTGATTTGAGACAGCCAGCATGGCTTCACCAAGGGCAAGTCCTGCCTGACTAACCTAGTGGCCTTCTAGGATGGAGTGACTACATCAGTGGACACGGGAAGGGCTACAGATGTCGTCTATCTGGACCTCTGTAAGGCCTTTGACACGGTCCCCCACAACATCCTTCTCTCTAAACTGGAGAGGTATGGATTTGATGGGTGGACTGTTTGGTGGATGAGGAATTGGCTGGATGGTCGCATCCAGAGGGTAGTGGTCAATGTCCAGATGAAGGTTGGTGATGAGTGGCGTCCCTCAGGGGTCCGTATTGGGACCGGTACTGTTTAATATCTTCATCAATGACATAGACAGTGGGATCAAGTGCACCCTCAGCAAGTTTGCAGACGACACCAAGCTGAGTGGTGTGGTTGACACGCCTGAGGGACGGGATGCCATCCAGAGGGACCTGGACAAGCTCAAGAAGTGGGCCCGTGTGAACCTCATGAGGTTCAACAAGGCCAAGTGCAAGGTCCTGCACCTGGGTCGGGGCAACCCCCGGTATCAATACAGGCTGGGGGATGAAGGGATTGAGAGCAGCCCTGCCGAGAAGGACTTGGGGGTACTGGTGGAGGAAAAGCTGGACATGAGCCAGCAATGTGCGCTCGCAGCCCAGAAGGCCAACCGTATCCTGGGCTGCATCAAAAGAAGCGTGGCCAGCAGGTCGAGGGAGGTGATTCTGCCCCTCTACTCCGCTCTCGTGAGACCCCACCTGGAGTACTGTGTCCAGCTCTGGAGCCCTCAGCACAGGAAAGACAGGGACCTGTTGGAGCGGGTCCAGAGGAGGGCCACGAAAATGATCAGGGGGATGGAACACCTCTCCTATGAGGAAAGGCTGAGAGAATTGGGGTTGTTTAGCCTGGAGAAGAGAAGGCTTTGGGGAGACCTTATTGCAGCCTATCAGTACTTAAAGGGGGCTTATAAGAAAGATGGCAGCAAACTTTTTAGCAGGGCCTGTAGTGATAGGACAAGTGGGAATGGCTTTAAACTAAAGGGGGGTAGATATAGACTAGATCTAAGGAAGAAATTTTTTCCACTGAGGGTGGTGAAACACTGGAACAGGTTGCCCAGAGAGGTGGTGGATGCCCCATCCCTGGAAACATTCAAGGTCAGGTTGGACGGGGCTCTGAGCAACCTGATCTAGTTGAAGATGTCCCTGCCCATGGCAGGGGGGTTGGACTAGATGACCTTTAAAGGTCCCTTCGAACCCAAACTATTCTATGATTCTATACTACTACAGCCTTAATCACCTGGAATCAGAAACTGTCAAGTGTGTAAAAAAGACTATCCCCCAGTAAGAATTTGAGTTATAGCAGGTTTACATAAAAAGAAAAAGAAATATGTAGTTAAAATATTTTAAATGTATTTATTTAAAACATATTTAAAATGTTTTATTTTCCTTTGACTTTACAAGTCTACTTGCAAAGTTTACTTTTTAACTTCTTTATGCGTCATGAAACCTCTTGCTTTCAATGTACCAACCAGAAGATGCAACCTTTTTTCCTTACTTTATTTTTGAACTGCATGCAAGTGACAACCATTCAACTAAAGAGACAGACAATGCAAATGCTACAGTAGTCAGATAAAATATACTCCACAATGTTGTAAATATTTCTAACAATAAGTTTATGAATGATTGTTTTCCCTAGAGGTGCTGCAAATTTTATCTACAAGCACAGAATATACAGATTAGGGTTTAACACTCCTCGGGTGCTTCCCTGTGTCCTCTTCACTTCCTTCAAACCTCAGACATTGCTATTCAGCATGCCTCAAGCAGCATGACACACGTGCTTCAACTGTTACTTTCAGCAGCTTCTAAACTCGTAGACAAGAAACTGAAAATCCTTACACCTTTTCTTGCAAGCATCTTTAAAAACAAGTGTTGGTTCAGGCAATCAGGTTTGGAGTACACAGAAGCTCTCCACACAGAAATACTGATCAAGCGAATGGAGAAGTCTCAATTTAAGAACTAATACTGCATTTAGCAGCCTGGCTTTTGTATTCTGTGTGATGTTCAACAGAGACTCAAGCCAGCAAAACTGGAAGATGTTCAGTCTTCCTTCATGCCTACTAAAGGCAACACTGGTTTCTTTCTCCTATATCCGTACACTCAGAATTGACCCTCTGAAGGGTCCCATTTTGGTGTTCAGTGTTGGGTGTCCTTCTCCACACATGCTGGTTGTGGCAGTTCCTTTTCCAATCTGAGGAGTAAATCTCAGCATCTAGAGATACAGATAGCACCACATTCTCTATTACAAGTTCCAGAGCAGTCACTGCAATTCAAGTCATTTGATCTTACATCAATGCCTAGTACAAATTTTAGAACAAAACTAACAGAAATTTACTGCAAAATTTCCAGAGCTCATCTTCACTGTATACAAGAGAAGCAGTGCACTGTCAGGATAAAAAACTTTGAGATGAATAGGTGTTTGATTTCACCTTTTCCTCTGATGTGCAACACTGTAAAGCTTTTAATTTCTCCTTTTATGGATATACATTGTCTTGACAGATAAAGCACGACAGAGAAGAATATGTCGAGGACTGAATGCCAAATCACATCTGTGTATAATGTCAGGAATGTCAAAATTAGGTACAGGCAGGTCTCCTGCCCTGTAGAAAGACTGATTCAGGACTGGGAGACTTTTTTTTTTTCTTTCTTCTTCTTCTTCTTTTTTTTATTTTTTAAACTAGATGAAACATTCTTACCTGAAATCTCTATGTACCAAAGCCACATAAAGATATATTGGGCTTTGTCTCAACATCTTTCAAGAGAGAGAAGACCTTACGAACAGTTAACCTATTTGCATGAAAACCACACCAACTCTAGTTATAAAACCACTGCAAAAAGCATTATATCTTGAGAACAATCCACACACTACATTTCCAACAGTAGCATAGCATGAAATTCTGCCTTAATTATTAACTGTCACTGAAGAACATATAAAAACATAAGAAACACCTGACTAAATCTGACCACGGATTCATCTAGCCCTGTATTCAGTCTTTGACCACAGCAATAATAATGCTGACCAATTCTGGCCATTATGGTTTATTCTCTTCATTCCCCCTCACTATCCACAACTGTCATATAAGGTATGTTATAAAAGAATGCCTATTGCATTTCCTATCTGTTTATGAGCCCTTCTAAACATGAATTTTTCTCATCCCTTTTTACATCTGCCTCTACAACCTCCTGTGACAACATACTCCAGAATATATTCAGACAGTATCCAAAAAGAAGTATTTTCTTGTATTAGTTTTAAACTTAACTCCTGCCACTTTCAACAGATACCTCTTAGTATGAGAGGTTTTGGCAAACAACAGTTCCACATTCAGCTCATCTACCACCTTCACCATTTTGCAAACTTTGATCATATCCTATCCCCACTTAGACCTCTCTTCTCTAGGCTAAAGGCTGCTAGTCTTTTGGTCTGACCTGATAAGGCCGCTGGCTCCAAAGTTCAAGTTCTGTTATAGTTGTTTTGTTTGCTTTGCACGCAACATAAACCAAGTTTTCACATACTCTTCAACAGTTTCATAATTCTACAAGTATTTCATTAAGTGCAAATCTATTGACCCAAACAAAAAAAGCCAGCTTTACAAATCAATAGTTCTTCAACACAGAAGGGTCAGGTGTAAATACTATATTAAATGTAAAAAGTTAGACAGATAGATAGACAGATGTAACATTTAATCACATCCATAAACACATTTTACACAAGATGCAGAATAATCAGTAAAATATAAAAAAAAATCTGTTTTCTGGAATGCTTGGAATAAATCGAATTTTTATAATGCTTTTACTTGCAATTCAGAAAACCTGTTTTCTTTAAGCACAAATTAATAGCAGTTCTCAATTATCTCTCTCTGGTACTGCCTATTTCTTTCTTTAAGTTTTAAACATCTCTGCTGTGAAACCTAAGTATTCTAATGTTACTTTTCTAAGTAAAATACTCTGAAATCACCATAATAAAGAAATCTTACAGCAGCTATTTTTCCTCAAAAATCACTAGACAGTACCTTCATTTATTTAGAGCCAAATTTTCACTTGAGCATTCTTCAACATTATAAAAGCAATGCTAAGACCCACCACCAAAAAGAAGTCAGAAATTCACCTGATACTGTATAATACAAAGAACTGCTGCCATTTAATAATGAAATATACATTTTTCTAAGGTGTGCTATTCACTAACAAAGCTTTACACAACATAATTCACTAAAACAACACTTTTATTTATCTCTTTGAATTAATTAATTTTTCCAAACACATTGAACGTTGGCATAATCAGACAACCTTCCCTACTCAGACTCCTACTTTCTTAGTGTATAGTTCCAGTCTTCAGATGAATTACTGATTAAACTTTGGAGACTTTATAGTTTCCATTATTATTAAATTCCACAGATGGAGTACTGTAACATTTAAATCCTGTGTTGCAAATTAAGCAATCCAAATTGTTACTTTTCACATGATGTGTCTAAATCCTGGAAAGACCTGTCACTAGCATGAAACAAAATGAAATGGATTTAAAATACTTTTCCTGTAATGTCAGCCATGTAGTGTCTCTGAAAATGCAATTACACATCCATTTATAGCAGTGTTTATCTGGATTTTACTTACTTGACCAGACCATTTTAATTCACAGCAATTCAAGCATCAGGGATGCACTGATTCCATATTTGGTAAATAGTTAGGCACTTGTTTACACAGGACAAAATTAGACAATCTTAAAAATTTATAATGTCTTAATTTGTTTTTCACTATCTACAAACTATTCAAGCTAATGAAGAAGTACTAATGTCTCTCTACATTTAAAAGAGCAACAATCATTTTAAAATATCTATTCTAACATGTAATAAATATTTCTACTATGGAAGTAAAAGCTTTGTGTCTACAAGCTGAAAAAAAAATATAGTTGGCTTAACTTGCATGTATTTTTATGACTGAACTACTCCATAAAGCACATTGTAGTATTTAAGTTTTTTTTCTTCTGGCACAGTCTGTGAATTTTCCTATTAGAATCATTTGTTTATGTACCTGTGTGTTAAACTGGTAAGGTTGTCCCCTTTGGGAAAAAAAACCCACGTCATTTAAAGTAATTGACAATTGGAGTCTTCTGTTTACCACAGACCTCACTACAGATACATTAGTGGGGCAATTCAGTCTTCCCACTCACTGTCACTCTGGAGTAAAGGAGATGCCAACAGCACGAATTGAGCATTGCTGTGTGACCCTAAGGAAATAAACAGAAAGAGGTCTTGAAAGGTTTTGTAAATTTTACTCCAAATCCATGAAGTGAAATCCTGTTAAAAGCTGAGGGCAGATTAAGACCCTTCTGACCACAGGAATGGCTGACTGAAATCACAATGATTTAACAGATTTTATGTATTCTAATCCATTTCATCCTTGCTTGTTTTCATTTTTGAATTATAAAAACCCTGCCATTCTTCCATTTATACTTTTTTTTCCAGAAAATGGCATGGAATCATACTTACCCTTTATCTCTTGGTAGAACTGTAATGCAAAAAAAGGATGAAACAATAGGCATTAATATGGTGTCATGCAAATTGTTCCAAGCTACACAAAAAAGGCTGTGTTTACCTGGACTTTAGTAAAGCCTTTGACACCGTTTCCCACAGCATTCTCCTGGAGAAACTGGCTGCTCATGGCTTGGATGGGCGTACTCTTCGCTGGGTAAAAAACTGGCTGGATGGCAGGCCCCAAAGAGTTGTGGTGAATGGAGTTAAATCCAGTTGGCGGCCGGTCACAAGTGGTGTTCCCCAGGGCTCAGTATTGGGGCCAGTTCTGTTTAATATCTTTATCAATGATCTGGATGAGGGGATCGAGAGCACCCTCAGGAAGTTTGCAGACGACACCAAGTTGGGCGGGAGTGTTGATCTACTCGAGGGTAGGAAGGCTCTTCAGAGGGACCTGGACAGGCTGGATCGATGGGCCCAGGCCAACTGTATGAGATTCAACAAGGCCAAGTGCCGGGTCCTGCACTTCGGCCACAACAACCCCAGGCAACGCTACAGGCTTGGGGAAGAGTGGATGGAAAGCTGCCTGGCGGAAAAGGTCCTGGGGGTGCTGGTTGACAGCCGGCTGAACATGAGCCGGCAGTGTGCCCAGGTGGCCAAGAAGGCCAATGGCATCCTGGCCTGTATCAGAAATAGTGTGGCCAGCAGGAGTAGGGAAGTGATCGTGCCCCTGTACTCGGCCCTGGTGAGGCCCCACCTCGAATACTGTGTTCAGTTTTGGGCCCCTCACTACAAGAAGGACGTTGAGGTGCTGGAGCGTGTCCAGAGAAGGGCAACGAGGCTGGTGAGGGGTCTGGAGAACAAGTCTTATGAGGAGCGGCTGAGGGAACTGGGGTTGTTCAGCCTGGAGAAAAGGAGGCTGAGGGGAGACCTCATGGCTCTCTACAACTACCTGAAAGGAGGTTGTAGCGAGGTGGGTGTCGGTCTCTTCTCCCAAGTAACTAGCGATAGGACGAGAGGAAATGGCCTCAAGTTGCACCAGGGGAGGTTTAGATTGGATACTGGGGAAAATTTCTTCATCGAAAGGGTTGTCAAGCATTGGAACAGGCTTCCCAGGGAAGTGGTTGAGTCACCATCCCTGGAGTGTAGGCGTGGTGCTTAGGGACGTGGTTTAGTGGTGGACTTGGTAGTGTTAGGTTTACGGTTGGACTCAATGATCTTAAGGGTCTTTTCCAACCTAAATGATTCTATGATTCCATATATTTTTATATATGTAAATTTAATAAAATTACAGGAAGCATTTTTTGGAGAGTCATTTCCATACTGTCCACCTTTTTTTTTACCTTTTTGGTATAGGAATGTATATGGGTCTATTTCTACAATACGTTTTCTCACCATTGATGCTTTTGTTTTAATATACGCTTACAGGTACTGAACTTAATTGAAACATTTTCTTTCTTTTTCTTTTTTTTTTTTCCCTTCTTTTTTAGTCACCAAATCAAATGTTTACGGTATAGCAGCACAGGAGATGTCATTCTCGTCATCTCTGGTAACTCTCAGGCAAAAGTTCTTGACAGAGATGGTTTCCCAGTAATGGAATGCAGAAAAGGAGACCACTACATTGTGGATATGACAAACACAAAGGTAAAGCAAGAAATGAATTGAATGCCAGAAGTCTGACAATATAGTATATTTTTGCTGTTAACGAGAAACCTCATAAAGCTCAATAAGGAAGAGTGCAAAGCCCTGTCTCTGGCATGGGATAGTCCCATATATTGATACATGCTGGGAACTAACTGGCTTGACAAGGACCACAGATTACAGTGGATGCCAGGCTGAATGTGAGCTAACAGTGTGCTTGCATTACAAATGAGAGAAACTGTAAACTGGGTTACATTCAGAAGCACATGACCAGCAGATCAGTGCTGTTTGTTTCATGTCTGAAATACTGTGACTAGTTTTGGGCCCTTTAGTTCAAGATGAACTGAAGAAGAGAAAACAGTTTGGAGAAACTGGACGAGGCCGGTAGAGGCTTTCCAAGGTAGATAAGGGTCTCAGGTGTATGTGCTATGAAGAGACATTGAGGGATCTGGGCTTTTTTAGTCTGGTGGAGAGTAGAGGGCAATCTAATAATAGCCTACAGGTACTGGAGATGAGTTAAAATGTGGGTGTAGCCAAACACTATAGAAGTCTGTCACTACAGAAATTTTTCAGTAGGTTGGTACTGCAGCACAGGAACAGGTAACCCATGGAAGTTGTGGGACCTCCATCCATGGAGGTTTTCAAGACCCAGCTAGACAAAGCCATGGCTGACCTGATCTGGTGTTGGCTATAATCTGGCTTTGAGCAGGAGGTTGACCTAGGTGAACCCAAGAGGTCTCTTCCAACTAACATTTCTATGACACTACGACAAATTCATCTCTTTAAAAGTGTATCTTGTAAAAATTGTCAGCTTCCCCCATACCCTTGTCCAACCAACCAATAAAAAATTAGAAACTATTGATCTGATCTAGTTTCTTGCTTTCTTTTACCCTCCATCCTTTGCTGATACAATTTACCCCTTTCAAGGCAGGGGTTGGAGGTTGTTATTATTGTTACTTGCATGCCATGAATGTAAAAGACTAATAAGCAACAGTGTGTACATTTTTAATGGTAGTTAAAAATGCAAATAGAGAAGGGCTGATTCATAGTTTTGAAGTATTTTAACAACTGTTGATTGGGTTTTGACCACTTTGCCTTCTTATTTCCACAAACTGTATGAGACAAGAATTCTGTTTACATAGATGATTTAAATTCAGGTCAGTTGTTTAAATAGCTTAAGAGCTTAGAAAGTATAAAATCTACTCCTCAAACTGATGATAAAGTTGATTTACTTATTGCTTGTAAAGTATATTGCCAAATAACTAGGCTAAATACTGTTTTGCCTAAAGCTGTTCTTGTCAGATGACTATATCTTTTGGCTAGTGATACGTATATAAAACCATCAGATAATAACATCTGCTTTAGTTCTTGTTTACTTAAAAATAATACAGATTTTCTTTCTATTGTAAACTTCTGGAAGGTCCCCAGGTTCCGCTGGGCAGCTTTCCAGCCACTCTTCCCCAAGCCTGTAGCGCTGCATGGGGTTGTTGTGGCCCAAGTGCAGGACCCGGCACTTGGCCTTGTTGAACCTCATACAGTTGGCCTCGGCCCATCGATCCAGCCTGTCCAGGTCCCTCTGAAGAGCCTTCCTACCCTCGAGCAGATCAACACTCCTGCCCAACTTGGTGTCATCTGCAAACTTGCTGAGGGTGTGCTTGATCCCCTCATCCAGATCGTAAATATATAGCTTTTTTTTTTAAAGGCAATAGACAAATATATTTTTAATGCACACTATGTAGCTATTTGATTATCAGTGCAATGCAAAGGACCAATGCTTCCAGAAACAGAGGACTGAATGAAAATTAGATTCCCCCCCAAAAAAAATACTGGCAGCAACTACAGAGGCTCTCCATAAAGGGATCAACTGTTTTAACTTTCTTCTCTTCCTCATTAATTTTATATAAGCAGAGTACATATGGAAAGTATATTCTATTAATTTCAGTTACAATTATGAAAGTTAACCTGTCTCTTTGAGAGGTTTATAATCTGTTTGCTGATATGCTATTAACAATTCCATCTGCAAATTCACCAGTAGCTTTCTAAAAGGGGAAAATATGCAAGTCATTGGAAAAAGCATGTGTGCTGGTTTTGGCTGGGGTAGAGTTAATTTTCTTCATAGTAGCTAGTATGGGGCTATGTTTTGGATTTGTGCTGAAAACAGTATTGATTACACAAGGATGTTTTAGTTATTGCTGAGCAGGGCTTACACAGAGTCAAGGCCTTTTCTGCTTCTCACACCACCCCACCAGCAAGTAGGCTGGGGGTGCACAAGAAGGTGGGAGGGGACACAGCCAGGACAGCTGACCCCAGCTGACCAAAGGGATATTCCGCACCATATGATGTCATGCTCAGCATATAAAGCTGGGGGGAGAAGAAGGAAGTGGGGGACGTTCGGAGTTATGGCGTTTGTCTTCCCAAGTAACCATTACACATGATGGAGCCCTGCTTTCCTGGAGAGAATTTTATTAGGAGCCTAAAACAGCCACTGTCTTAGGTTAAAAAAAGGAATTCTTTATGCTTACCATACACAAGGCTGGAGCAACTGAAAAGCTTGGAGAGGCATCCATTCCAGCAAAATCCCAAAATTTAACATCAGTCATATCCACCAGTTATCAAATGGGGACCTGAGGGATCCAACCCTAAAGTAGAAACCTACATAGAAAAAAGAAAAAAAAAATTAAGATCATTCAAGCTTTTTATTTTTTTCTACAGTTCTTCAGGTGTCACCAAAATATAAAATTCTACTAAAGTAAAAAAATTAATTCAGTTAGTTTCTTCCTAAAATACGTCAGCTATGCTTTGTTTTTGAATTTTTAGTACCTTGTACAATGTCTGAGTATTTTGGAAGGGGAATGGAAATGGAAATTACATAATCTCAATAAATCACTGAAGACAGCAGAGAAAAGTTAGTTTATTTTAATAAAAGTTAGTTCTCTAATCATCTCATTGCAGACTTTGGATATGTTTCATTTCTATGAAGAAAATTGTATTCTAGACTTTTCTAAAAAGTACAAATAATATCTCTAGCGAGATACTGAAATGGCATTTAATATCTATCAGTTTAAGATTTTGCACTAGTTTATTCAAGACAGTTCATGTGCGTATATAAGCTTTTTGGTTAAATTTCTCTTCCGAAAAAAAGAAAAGAAAAAAAGCAGAAAGTTGATTAAAAAACAAAATTAAAAAAAAATTCACAAAAGCTCAAAAAAACCCCCTACAATACCATGTTTAATATAGAAAATTAGCTGCTTAAAGCTACTCGGAACTTTGAGGAAAGAATGCTTAATGCTCATTACTCTCATTTGCTATCCTCAAATCAAAGGTTTATTAAAATGGGATTTTTAGTCAAAATCCTATTTTAAACCTCTATTTGAAGAACTCTATTATATTTGTGTTCAAATCACCATATGCAAAAATGATAGTAACAAAGTATCTTACTGACTAAAAATCCTTTCATTTACCTTCAAAAAGATTTCTACTCTTTACTGTTAGGAGGTAAATTTGGAGTGTTTCTCTTTCTGTTAACATCTTTAATATTCTCCCTGCCTGACTTCACAAAAATATTTTCACAGTCTTTTCCCAGTATTTCCCAATGCAGGCTACTCTGTATATGCAATAAACCTTGCCAAAGGCTTTTCAGATTGATTTCATTTGAAGAACTTAATACTTTTGCAACAGCAAAAGTACCAAACAGCTTTTAAATCGTTACTGGTAATTGTCTTTTGTAAGTGCTGTATTTTCAGCTCATGGTCACGAAGCTGGCCACATCAGTTCCATGGATAAAATTATTTTCAGGATTTTTATGACAGGCTTCCAGGACTTCGTGCTCCAAAGATATGCTGTCCAAAACATCCGGCCATTACAGAAATCTTTTTTTAAATGTTGAAGATGTTTATGTGATGATACATTCTGCATTTTATCATTCTTATTTGTTATAAGACGACATTATTTTCCGTTTGCAAAGCTGAGATATGACCTGGAATTTTACAGATTTCAGAACCTACATAGATTTGTCTTGTTTCAGCTTTAAATGTTATAAGAAACAGGTTAAGTCTTTCTGTGTTGAATGTTTGAATCTAGAATTAGTTAACTGAAGTTTTTTGTTGTTCTGGTGTTTGTATTTTCTGAGTCTTGAAGCTGTCATCCACAGAATATCCATACAACCAGTACTAATGGTTAGTCAAGTTTTTTGTGCTAGGTTTCCATAAAGCACTGTTAGGCAATTTAATTCCCCGTTCCTCTTTTACTACTCTGAAAAAGCATGAAACCACCTTGGTAAGTGGAGTGAGAGCTTGCAGTTTGCTTTTAATGCTGAGGTTATTGCTTCCAGCCTGAGCTCTTGTCTCAGGGGGCAATTAAAACTTAAGTACCACCTTGTTCGTTTTGGGTTCCATTGCAGGGCACAACCTTAAAATCAGAATCATAGAATGGTTTGGGTTGGAAGGGACCTTAAAGATCATCTAGTTCCAACCCCCCTGCCATGGGCAGGGATACCTTCCACTAGATCCGGTTATTCAAAGCCTCATCCAACCTGGCCTTGAACACTTCCAATGGTGGGGCATCCACAACTTCTCTGGGCAACCTGTTCCAGTATTTCACCACCCTCACAGTAAAGCATTTCTTCCTAATATCTAATCTAAATCTACCCTCTTTCAGTTTAAAACCATTACCCCTTGTCCAATCACTACACTCCCTGATAAAGAGTCCCTCCCCATCTTTCCTGTAGGCCCCCTTTAAGTACTGGAAGGCTGCTATAAGGTCTCCCCGGAGCCTTCTCTCCTCTAGGCTAAACAACCCCAACTCTCTCAGCCTGTCCTCATAGGGGAGGTGCTCCAACCCCCTGATCATCTTCATGGGCCTCCTCTGGACCGGCTCGAGCAAGTCCATGTCTTTCCTATGCTGGGGGCCCCACAGCTGAACACAGTACTCCAGGTGGGGTCTCACGAGAGCGGAGTAGAGGGGGAGAATCACCTCCTTCGACCTGCTGGCCACACTTCTTCTGATGCAGCCCAGGATACGGTTGGCTTTCTGGGCTGTGAGCACACATTGCTGGCTCATATTCAGTTTTTCATCCACCATTAACCCCAAGTCCTTCTCCACAGGGCTGCTCTCAACCCCTTCATCGCCCAGCCTGTATCCATGTTTGGGATTGTCCCGACCCAGGTGCAGGACCTTGTACTTGGCTTTGCTGAACTTCATGAGGTTCACACAGGCCCACCTCTCTAGCCTGTCAAGGTCCCTCTGGATGGCATCCCTTCCCTCTAGAGTATCAACCACACCACTCAGCTTGGTGTCATCCGCAAACGTGCTGAGGGTGCACTCAAGTTATTCTTAAAAAGTCATTGTGGAATGTGGAATTAGGATTGAAGGCAAATCCCCTTTCCATCTCAGAGAAATAGAAAGTGGCAGCAAGAAGCCCATGGGCATTTGCATCAGGCAAAAGAGCGCTTCCAGCAGGTCGAGGGAGGCAGGTATTCCCCTCTACTCAGCCCTGTTGAGACACATCTGTAGTGCTGGGTCTAGTTCTGAGCTCCCCAGTACAAGAGAGATACAAGCATATTAGAGCGAGTCCAGTGAAGGACTGCAAAGATGATTAAAGGCTTGGAGTATCTGACACAGAAGGAAAGGCTGAGAGAACTGGGATCGTTCACCCTGGAGAAGAGAAGGCTCATGGGGGATCTTATGTATAAATACTTGAGGGGGGGCAGGGGGGTGAAGCAGATGAAGCAAAGCTCAGTGGTGCCCAGTGACGGGACAAGAAGCAATAGGCACAAAATGAATTACAGGAAATTCCACTTAAACATAAGAAAATGTTGGTTGTTGGTTTTTTTTTATTGTGGGGGTGGTCAAACATTGGAACAGGTTGCCCAGAGAGGCTGTAGAGTCTCCATCCTTGGAAATATTCAAAAACAAACTGGACAATGTCCAGAGCTACCTGTAGTAGCTGACCCTGCTTGGAGTAGGGGGGTTGAATTAGATGATCTCCAGAGCTCTCTTCCAACCGCAATCGTTCTGTGATTGTGTAAAATCCAGTATCAGTGGGTGGGTATCTACTTAAGTGCATAGGTAGGCCAGGCCAGGAAAATGCTTCTTTTCCTACTATTGACACACTTATTTGCCTGGAGAGCTGGGAGGCAGGACCTGCTGTAACCTGGAATTTGATGTCTAGCATTTCCAGTGATAAAGATGTCTACCTGAGTTATTCTAAGTGTAAACAGTAGGAAAGTTAGAGGCATCAAAGGATAAATGCTCTTTTTAGGAATTATTTTTGTATGATAAAGATTCCCCTTCCTCCCCTCGCTCCCAATGTTAAGGCCTAGTCTACAACAATCCCTTTGTTGTATAGTTATTTAGAATTTTTACTTCTTTGGGATTATGTGATTGGGAAAAATTATTCGGATTTAGTTCAGGAATTCAGTATTTTGCTCTATTTAAAGTATTGCCCATTTCTAAAATAATCTGAAAATCTGCATAAGTAGCTTTTATGATTTCTTATAAAGTAGGTTTATATGCCAGTGGCTTAATAAAATTACTTGCATGTTCAGAGCTTGTATTTGTTTAGTTTTTAACAAATTATATTCTGGGGACGTTTTACAGTTTCAGAAGATTTATAGTGCTGCATTTTATGGCAGTTTCTTCTGCTTGCTCTGGAGCATGTGCCATGGTGGTTTTAAGTGTGCTGTGCATGTTTGATAAGTTAGAAACTTAGCAATTCCCATCAGCACTGAGCCACACTGTCTCAGGCTTTGTTTTTGTTGGCTGGTATCCAGTGGAGAACCATATTAACTACAAATTTTAAAAAGGCTGGCTAAACGTGTGCAATAAATATTAATAAAAGAAAAGGCCACCCACCTTTGACCCTCAATACTTGTTATTAGCTTTGTGTGTTTGAGTTACCGTAGCATTTTGAGTAATAGCACTACATAACAGTATGTAAGAATCTCTTATTTAAATCAAACAACTTATTAGCAACCCTGTATTGATTATTGTGGTAGCTTGTGGCAGGGATCATGGAGATACTGCATTACCAGAATTTTACTTTGTACTTCAGAGTTATATGTAAAAAGATTGTTGTCCTTTAGTTGTCTCATAATAAATAAACCAGGTGTATTTGTACCTGTAAGTAAAAGGGAATGTATAATGTTGTATGTATATCTATGTAGTGGACAAGATGTTTTCTAGAGGAACCTTGTAAAGAATGATCAGTTGATTCATGTAAACTCATCTCACTCAATTTTTCTTCTTAAACAAGAACACAAAGCAGAAAAACAGCTCTGAAGAGTCATCCATCATTTTGTAGTAAAATGAAGATCTAATTCATGATGGCTGAATGGGCTTCAGATTTTTTTCATTTTTTTTTGTTACATGCCTCGTAAGATTCAAAAAAATGGGATATGGACCAAACCAGAGATAGTAAGGAACATGAAATGGGAAGTGATTCAGGAGTCACTAGAGCTAATACATAACCGTTCTCTTCCAGATTAGATGGTTCTCATCTCCCAAGTTATAGGGCTATATTTCACTTGCACCCCTAATTATATTTTAGCTTTGCTGTATTTCTCTTGTTAAGACATTAGTGGTTCCTATTTTGTGAATTTTATGAGGTTTGCACAGGTCCACCTCTCTAGCCTGTCAAGGTCCCTCTGGATGGCATCCCATCCCTCTAGAGTATCAACCACACCACTCAGCTTGGTGTCATCCACAAACTTGCTGAGGGTGCACTCAGTCCCACTGTCCATGTCCCCGACAAAGATATCAAATAATACTGGTCCCAATACGGACCCCTGAGGGACACCACTCGTCACTGGTCTCCACCCGGACATCGAGCCGTTGACCGCAACTCTTTGAGTGCGACCATCCAGCCAATTCCTTATCCACCGAGTGGTCCACCCGTCAAATCCATGTCTCTCCATTTTAGAGACAAGGATGTTGTGCGGGACAGTATCAAATGCTTTGCACAAGTCCAGGTAGATGACATCAGTCGCTCTTCCCTTGTCCACCAATGCTGTAACCCCATCGTGGAAGGCCACCAAATTTGTCAGGCACGATTTGCCCTTAGTGAAGCCATGTTGGCTGTCACCAATCACCTCTCTGTTGTCCATGTGCCTTAGCATAGTTTCCAGGAGGATCTTCTCCATGATCTTCCCAGGCACAGAGGTGAGACTGACTGGCCTGTAGTTCCCCGAGTCTTCCCTTTTTCCCCTTTTTAAAAATGGGGGTTATGTTTCCCCTTTTCCAGTCAGTGGGAACTTCACCAGTCTACCATGACTTCTCAAATATGATGGACAGTGGTTTAGCAACTTCATCTGCCAGTTCCCTCAGGACCCTCGGATGCGTCTCATCAGGTCCCGTGGACTTGTGCACATTCAGGTTCCTTAGATGGTCTCGAACCTGATCTTCTCCTACGGTGGGCAGTACTTCATTCTCCCAGTCCCTGCCTTTGGATTCTGTGAATTGGGCGACGTGGATAGAGCACTTGCCGGTGAAGACCGAGGCAAAAAAGTTGTTGAGTACCTCTGCCTTCTCCATGTTGGTTGTAGCCAGGTCTCCCGTTTTGCTCATTGGGGGGGTACAGTTTCTTTCATCTTCCTTTGTTGCCCTATGTACCTGAAGAAACCCTTCTTGGTTTTTTTTTTATGTCCCTAGCCAAGTTCAGCTCCAGCTGTGCCTTGGCTTTCCCAATCCCCTCCCTGCACTCCCAGGCCATATCCCTAATAATCTCCCCAGGATGTGTGTCCCTGCCTCCACTGCCTATGAATTTTGGTTTTTGTGTTTTAGTTTGGCTAAGAAGTCTTGACTTAGCCAAGCTGGCCTCCTGCCTCCCCTGCCCAACTTCTTGCACATCGGGACTGAGAGCTCTTGCTCCCTAAGAAAAATGTCTTTAAATATCTCCCAGCTCTCATTCGCTCCTTTGCCTCTGAGAGCATTTTCCCAAGGGATCCCACGCACTAGCGCCCTAAACAGCCAAAAGTTTGCCTTTCTGAGGTTTAGGGTCCTGACTCTACTTTTTACCCATCCTGTACCCCTCAAGACTGAGAATTCCACCAGGGCATGATCGCTGCAGCCCAGGCTACCTCCAATCTTGACCTCTCCGATAAGTTCTTCCGCATTAGTGAGCAACAGGTCCAGCAGAGCCTCTCCTCTGGTTGGGCTCTCCATCACCTGTACTAGGAAGTTGTCCTCAAGGCACTCCAGTAGTTTCCTGGACTGCTTGCAGTTCGCTGTGCTGCTTTTCCAGCAGATGTCCGGGTGGTTGAAGTCCCCTATCAGGATCAGGGCCTGCGAGCGTGATGCTTCCTGCAGTTGAAGAACCTCCAACCTTCACCAACCTCCTCTCCTTGATTGGGTGGCCTGTAGTAGAAACCAACCACAAAGTTTCCTTTGTTGGCTTGGTCTCTAGTTTTCACCCATAAGCTCTTGACCTGCGCATTGCTGTTCTTCAAAGATAGCTCCGTGCAATCAATCCCATTTTTGACATCGAGGGCAACTCCCCCACCTCTCTTTCCTTGCCTGTCCCTTCTGAATAGTTTATAGCCGTCAATCACAGCACTCCAATCGTGCGATTCATCCCACCGAGTTTCTGTGATAGCAAGCAGGTCATAGTTTTCCACCTGGGCAGCGGCTACCAGCTCCTCCTGTTTGTTTCCCATGCTGTGTGCATTGGTATAGAGGCACTTCAGCTGGCCTATTGGCCACATTCCCTTTTTAGAGGAGTTCACCCTAATTCCCTTGAGGCAATTCACAGGTTTTTCCCTGTTGCTTCCTAATGCTTCAGCAACCCCTGGCTATTCTCTAGTGCTTAGAACTCCATCCCCTTCCCCCGCTAAATCTAGTTAAATCTAATTAAACTCCACTTACTGATTATGTCACTGTGACATATTTGATTTACGAATTAAACGGATGCAACCTCTTAGGTGTTTTCAAGAAATTGCCCCTTTTATCATTTAAATGCAAGTTTTGAACCCCATTCATTTCATTCATGATTTCTAACATGAAGAAAAACTGGGCATCTCCAGATTAATCATGCATTCAGTTAACAGACTCAAGTATTCTATTCTACAATAACTACTATAGGAAGGAGCAGCTGTGATATGAGACATCAGAAAGCACACTGTTCAGAATACCTATGATTATGTATTCTTTCTCATACCCACCTATGTATCAAAAGTGTCAGGAGGGAAAAAAAAAGATATATCCCTGAAGTTTCATTGGGAACAGTAACTCCTATTACACTGTACAAGCAAGGCAACCGGGAAATTAATCAGGTTTCTGGAAAGACTCTCCAGCCTGCAGCTTGGGAAATCTTTTCTGAGACTTTTCAGCTGCACAGGAATACAGCCATCATCAAACCCAAATTCATTAGACTGAAGAGGTACAGATGGTATACATAAGTTTAGCTGAAATACAGTACACTGTATGAACATAATGAGAAGACTGTATTTTAAAACGTTGGGGTAAAACACTGATATCAAAATATGAAGTTGCTCCCATCCTGATGTGTGTAATGACATGGGTGAGTAGTTTCATTATTCTAAAACAAACAAAACCAAAACAAGATAGTCCTCCTACTATCTAAACCAGAAGAGCTGGTTTTTCCAATGATATGTTTCATTCACTGCATCCAATCTAATCCAACTGTGCTATATATACCCACATTATAATTCACCTCTGCTCTAGGTGATGACAGCTGCATTCTCACGTAGTCAAAATACCTCAGAAGTCTTCCAAAACTGTAACTTCCCCCTTACAAAGCCTTTTAATTAGAAATAACATGAGCTTATGCTTTAAGAAACCATCAAAAGATTTACTGGTTTAATATAGAGAAAAATCAATCAAAATTTTTTACATAATAAAGGTTGTTAGGAAATGTATTCATGAAACATACTGCAAAATCAGTTACCATCACATGTAAAATGGGAAATCCTGGTATGCATAGAAATTAGTATGCAAAGAAATTACATGCACTGTGTGGATAAAAATCCACTCTACTTTTGTTTAGTCTAATACAGTGCATCTTTTACAGGTCTTGAAAATTAAAAAAAAAATTCTCTTTTAATTTTATTTATAACACACTTGTTACTTCTTTCCTCTCCTCCCTCTACATCTATATGCCTAGCACTATAATAAAACGAATGGGTAGGCCTTATCGCCTCTCCACACTCCAAGTTTGATGCCAGATTAATGAATAGGCACTTCTGTAAATAACTATTTCTGAAAGCTTATAAAAACATTTATGATCTTTACTGCTACATTTAAACCTCCAGAAAATTCCTTTAAAATGTGCGATAAATATTAAGAATTGCAATATTAAATATTCAAATCTTAAACTCAAATTATTGATGTTTAATGTTTTAATTTGCTATAGATGTTAATAAATTAACTTTATTATTTAAAATAAGTATTTAATATTGTTGAATATTTAAATTATTAAATGTATTATTATATTAATTACATAAAATAAACAGAAAATGGATCAACGAGTTTTCTTAAAAACCCAGTAAAGGAAAACTATACATTTCTTTAGATTGTTTAAAAAGCATTTTTCTCAAAGAATTTTTAGTTTTATTTTTCTTTCCTTTCTTTTTTTCCCCCCTCTTCCAAGAAATTCTCAGGAATGCCATCAGTGAGAATTCTATTAACTAGCTGACAGTGCTTTCACAGGAATATAATAACAATAAAAGGAATACTAGTATTATTTTCTCACTGAAGCCTAAGTCATGGCCGAAACTGAAGAGGATAAACAGCAGCAGCATCTTTAATGACCAAAGAAGAATATGGGGAAAGGACTTGGGAATAGATTCAGGGCCAGAAAATAAGTTTTATTCTACAGAAGTAGATCTTCGATCAATCAGCACATAAAAGCAGTTGAATTCATTTTGGAAGATGAGACTACCCAGAGATAAAAACACTGGGAACAAAGAAATGATAGTTCCAAGTCAGACAGCAGGTTCTTTAAAAGAAAGTGAAGGAGCAATATATTTGAGGTGAAACCTAGAAAAGATGTAGTCAAAGACAAGGAAGAACAAGGTTTCAAGAAATTGAGAATGGTGTATAAAAGGCACTTAAAGATTCAAGGCGAATGAAGGAGACCTGTATTCAGCTACAAAGAGGTCATTGGAAACCAGCAATAACGTCCTCTTTGAAATGCATGTCAAGTCAGAGAAAAGTCTAGATTAGACCTACATCTAGATTAGGAAGGTCTAGACTAGAAGAGGAACTCTATCTAATAATTGCAGAGAGTATATTTGACAAAAAGGAAGACGAAAATGAGACTACATTTGAGTCAAATGGAGTTAGGTTTGAGTTATTACAAGAAAGCGAAGAGGCATTCCTAAAACACACTGTCATTGCAATAATAAAAGAGCTAGACTAAAATAATAAATTAAGAAAAAGAATTAGTTTCTTGATCTTTAGCTAACAATAAGTATTCATTAACTTTTTTCATAGACTGGCTCAGTTCTAAAAAAAAAAAAACCACCACCAAGAAGTGTTGAAAACGTGTTATCACTTACTGTTTTTGTCCCACGTTGGAGTGTAATTTCATGAGAATCTGGAATTTTCTTGACAGAGTTCTAAAAACAAAACAAAACAAAAATTCCACCTCTGTGAAAACAGTGCTATGACAAAACAAACCACTGCAATATATATATATATAAAGGTAAGAAATGTTTCCCTCACACCAGCCATAACCTGAGAGGGGGTGTGTGTGTGTGTGTGGATCAGAAACAAGAGACTGATTCCAGATTTTTATTTTTATGGATATACCCCCAAAAGTATGAGGAATAATTAAGAAGTTAAAAAAATATGAGACTACCTTAATAAAGAACAAAAACAGTAAAAGTTTTCCTGTTTTTCCTCTTTAGAAAAGACTAAAATTCTCTTTGGTTCTTAATCACCAATATCTAATGATCTTGAATTGTGATTTAGCCAAACCATCATATTATACAATGACTTTTCAAATAAAATGAATCTGCAACAGGACAAGGGGGAATGGCTTTAAACTAAAGGGGGGTAGATATAGACTAGATATAAGGAAGAAATTTTTTACGCTGAGGGTGGTGAAACACTGGAACAGGTTGCCCAGAGAGGTGGTGGATGCCCCATCCCTGGAAACATTCAAGGTCAGGTTGGACGGGGCTCTGAGCAACCTGATCTAGTTGAAGATGTCCCTGCCCACGGCAGGGGGGTTGGACTAGATGACCTTTAGAGGTCCCTTCCAACCCAAACTATTCTATGATTCTATGATTCGATAAGTAAATGAAATTAATGCGAAAAAAAATTCTAGAAATTCATTACAGGAGCTAAGTTACCTACATGGTTTATTAAGATCATGGATTGGCTTCCCATTTCCACTTGTGTGATTACCCCTAGCTCTCATGGGGCTTCACGGCTGCCACTTCAATGGCAGATGTAACATAGTCAAAACAATGTAATTCAGGGCATTTCATTTAACAGCAACATACAGATCGAAGGCAATTATAATTTAAAACATCTAACACATCACACTAACATCTGTAATACAAATATGAAAATAGTTAATTTACACAGAAAGAAACATACTGAAAGTACTGCAGTAATTGCAAGGTTCATTGTTCTCAAAATGCTCATTTGTCTGGTACCACTAAGTTTCCTAAAACAGATACAATCCATCATTTTGATGCCAGATATGTTTGTTATAATTTTCTGTTGCCAAAGCTTGACTTGAAAATAATTTTTAAGCACACTTTATATTATACGTTATATCTCTTTCCTTATCCATCTCTGCCAATTCCTTCCCTTTTTTCACTCTTGCCACAGAAAGTCTCTAAAGCACCAGGCTGATTTTTCTTTATACTCGTTTTCCCCTCCAGTTCTATCAGCTTTATTTCTCTGATAAAACTGAAACTTTAATTATCTTTGATTTAGCCAAACCTACCCTTCTTTATAACTTTACTTCTTACCTCTAACAACAGCTCTGACTCCCAAACCAACTGTATAGTTCCTTTCCCTTTTCTCACACATATATATACACAGAGATAAACCAGCAGAAGACTCATGCCTTCTGTTTTCACATTCACAGCATATGCACATCTTTGATAGTCACAGGTGTTTGAAGGGGAACTCTAGTATTAGCATGGAAATCTTATATATGCACCTGAGCAAAAAAAAAAAAAATATTCATGGGACTGTGGTCCATGCTAAGTCTGAAAAGGTAACAGTAAAGGTTTATAAATAGCTACACACAACTTTGTGAAAGGTATAGCCCACATGGCATTAAGAGCCACTTCCACAGCCTCAGTGGTTTACAAGTTGAGAAACAGGTATAGCTCAAAATTCCCAAGTGAAGCTTTGATTATGAAAATTAGTTTAATTGTTCAATTTGATACTATAAAGCACCCAGAGAAAGGTATAATTATAATACAAATGAAGTTTTCCATGCCTGATCATTCCCTGCACTATAAATTGGTATTTGCTGGTTTAGGGATGCAAAAAACTGCTCAACAGCCGCTGCCTGTACTTGCCATCTAAGCACATTCCATAAAAATAGAAGTGTGAAAACGAAACAGCCAGCTTCCAAGATTCATACTGCCATCACCCACAACAAAAGATGTACTACTACTGTGAATCAAAGGCTTTCACAGAAACCATCTGTTGCTGGAAGAAGAAACAGCATTTTGGTCATTCTCATCTTAATCACTGCAAGGTTGCTTATTTTATATTCCTTACCACAAAGGCAGGTATTGTATGTCTATATTGTGTCAGCACTGAACTTAATTTTGAGAGGGTATCTTAACTACTTTAAGAGTTCTTTCAATAATTCAAACAAAAAAAAATTAAATTAATAAACAAAATGTGCTTGAATAAACCTATTTAATTTTATTTGCTAGCTCCTCCAGGTAACAATAATCAAATCCCTCTTTTAATGAGAAGAGTGAACCACTCACATAAAAACATTTTTGCTTTACAGTGCACTCATGTTGAACACCGTTCTGGCTACTTATCTTTAAGGAAGAACAACAGATAGGAATACATTCTGCCACCTGATAAATCAAACAGCCCGAGCCTGAAAGTCGGACATTTGGTGAGTGCTAGCAGTGTTCAAGGGATGCCTGACAGATAAAGTAACTGTTTAGACTATTCAAAACAAAAAAATTAAGATAAATGTCTAGGAACATATCTTGGCATAACATCAAATGGGCCAAACATTTACAAAAAACCAAGGTGGCTTATTGTATTTTAGTAACTATGAACTTACTAAATGAATGAGAATACTATAAATGTCTCTAACCTGCTACAACAAATGCCTATATGTGCACACAAAAATCAGATACAACTACCACTTTTCCAGTTATTACATTCCAAAGAATAAAGACTGCCATAGAATCCTTTTTCACACTCTCAAAGGAAAATATAGTCAATACATTTTATGCTGATTTGAACAACAGGATCCCATGTATATTGGAATATTACTGTAAATCTGACTAATCGAAAAGGTAGAGTTTGCCCAAAGTGTACCTGCACTTCCAGGTCTTCCAATTGCTGCTTGGATTTCAACTGCCAGTTTATACAAATTGATTTTAATATTTCAATAACACTGTTCCAGAACATTTGTATTTTAATTAAAACTAGACAAGATGATAACAGGATTTTTCTGTTTGTTTTGGTTTGTTTTTTGTTTTTTTTTTAACCATATCAGAACAAAGACAACATGTTAAATTTATCTTTCTATTTAAGTAGAAATAAAGGAAAATCGTTTTGGTGTTAACATATCTCCTTATATTTTTACAAAAATTCTCAATTTCCTGGTTTTCACAAGATTAATATATATCTTAAATCTGTGAAATAGTGTATTCTAGGAGTTCAGTTTTACTCAAAAATGAAAAGTCTTACCTTTCAAATAATTTCTGCAAAGGGACACTGCAAGTCAGGAATCACATCTGCAATTTGCAGTTACATTTTTTTCAGGGAATTCCAGCCCTAGTTGACTGTTAAGCTCCTGTGCCTGACAACACTCTTCTATTCACTTTGCCACTGTCCCTAAATACTGTGGGGTTTTTTTCTTGTTCCTTTTGGGAGCTTCCTTATCTTAGAATCATAGAATCATAGAATCATTGAGGTTGGAAAAGACCTCTAAGATCATCGAGTCCAACCGTCAACCCAACACCACCATGCCCACTAAACCATGTCCCTAAGCGCCTCATCTACACGTCTTTTAAATACCTCCAGGGATGGTGACTCAACCACTTCCCTGGGAAGCCTGTTCCAATGCTTGACAACCCTTTTGGTGAAGAAATTTTCCCCAGTATCCAATCTAAACCTCCCCTGGCGCAACTTGAGGCCATTTCCTCTCGTCCTATCGCTAGTTACTTGGGAGAAGAGACCGACACCCACCTCGCTACAACCTCCTTTCAGGTAGTTGTAGAGAGCGATGAGGTCTCCCCTCAGCCTCCTTTTCTCCAGGCTGAACAACCCCAGTTCCCTCAGCCGCTCCTCATAAGACTTGTTCTCCAGACCCCTCACCAGCCTCGTTGCCCTTCTCTGGACACGCTCCAGCACCTCAACGTCCTTCCTGTAGTGAGGGGCAAGCAATATATCTTCAAGCAATACTCAGAAAATATGCCACTAGAAACCACAGGCTGAAACTAGGTCAGAGTCTCCAAGATCTCTTGAGAAAAATCAAAGACAACACACACCCAAATAATCCAATGATGCAGGTCAAAGCAAACAATTGTGAAAATGGACACAAAAAGGAAAAATTAGTTAAAATCTAGATTTCTACATCCTACAAGACATCCTTCAATATCCTTGGGATTGTGAATATGGGCAATTGTGGGGATGGGAATCTCACTAACGGACATTCCTGAGTTTGATTTTAATGAGCAAACACTGTACCACCTGGCATGACAAGGCACATAAGCAGAAGATAACGGAGAAAGGAATGTGCAGCTGGAAGGAGAAAAACAAGATAAAGGCCATGAAGGCATTTCGCATGATCAGGAAGAATGGGCCAATCTGCTAGAGCATAGATGCGCGTGAACACAAGGCTATAACCTATCTGCAAGCTGCAGGTAGCGCGTGTACGCTTCTGCTTGCTATAAAAGATGCTAACAAAGAGCAATAAAGGTCTTTGGTTGCCGTGCCTGCCGGAGTCCGTGCCGCTTTTCACCCCCACAAATGGCGCCCAACGTGGGGCGAGAATGCTGGAGCTGAGCACCGGTGGGGAGCCAGCTGAACGAGCCACAGCCAGAGGGAGACGGAGCAGTCTCAGGAAAGAGCTGGAGCCGGAACTTTGAATCATCGCCTCGTTGGAGCAGAGGTGAGCAGCTGGGAACTTAAAATGGGATCGCAACTAACTAAGGAGGAGGAATCTATACTATGTATTATTAAGAAGCTGTTAGAAAAGCGTGGAGTTAAGTATGATGACCATACCCTCCGCCTATTGCTTTCATGGCTAAAACGAAAGGGAATTCCCCCTGATTCGGCTACTGCTTTTCAGAAGGAAACTTGGGATAAGGCGGGGAACTTGTTGTGGGATGCAGCTACTGGGGGAGATGAGACTGCAAAAATGGTCCTTACTACATGGCGCTTAGTCACAGATACGTTAAAACAATTGAAGTGTAATCGTACTGCCCATCAAGCTGTGGTGGCAGCCACTGCTCCTGACCCACCAGCTCTGGCCACTCCAGACCAGGCTCCCCCGGAACCTTCACCCGGTCTGAATGGGACAGATCAGCCTGAGGGAGGGGAAAAATTTCTGACCGAGGCTCTTTCGGCCCTGATGATATCAAGTGATCTCGGACAGTCTCCCAAACAACAGAGCAGAGGGGTCTCAAGCCACAACAATGAACCCTTAGACTATGATCCGGCTGCTCACTGGCAGGCCGTTCGACAACAAGCCTTGGCAGAAGGGGACCTTCCTACTGTGGCATACCCTGTCATAATTAGTGAACAAGGTCCTAACCGTTGGCAGCCCCTTCAATGGGATTTGGTTAAGGAGTTAAGGCGGACCATCATGCAATATGGATTGGGAGCGCCTTTTACACAGAGCCTATTGCAAAATATTGTGAAGGGACACTTGTTAACCCCTTTCGATACCAAAGCGTTAGCTGATTTAATATTTTCCCCTACGCAAAGAGTGCTCTGGCAAGCCCACTGGAGGGAACTCTGTGATTGTGCAGCTTTACAGAACCTGGAACGGCAAGCGGGAGACCCACTACTGGGCACGGGACTCGCTCAGGTAATGGGGGAGGACCCTATCAATACGCTGCAACTGCAGGCACGGCTGGCGCCTGAAATTTTAAGACAATCAGCGGACCTCACGTTTCAAGCA
Source organism: Aptenodytes patagonicus (assembly GCF_965638725.1). Taxonomy (NCBI): domain Eukaryota; kingdom Metazoa; phylum Chordata; class Aves; order Sphenisciformes; family Spheniscidae; genus Aptenodytes; species Aptenodytes patagonicus. The sequence continues at coordinate 17,226,575 of NC_134981.1, forward strand.
ATGGTAAAGGTCCCTGACACAGGACGACCGGTAAAATCTTTTACTAGCATTAAGCAAGGGACCAATGAACCTTATATGGATTTTATCGACAAGCTCCAAGAAGCTATTCAAAAACAAATACAAAATCCTGAAGCCAAAGAGACATTGCTTATGAAATTGGCTATAGAAAATGCCAATAAGGACTGTAAAAGAGTCTTGCAGACATTGCGAAATCCGACCATAATAGACATGCTTGACGTGTGCAATCGTGTGGGTTCAATTACACATAAGAATGAGGTTTTTGCAGCCTGTTTAGCCGCTGTCTTACGTCCCGGTAACAAAGCATGTTTCCGCTGTGGAAACTCGGGGCATTTTAAACGTCAATGTCCTGAGAATCCTGTACAGAAGGGAGGATCGGAAGGAATTCAGCAGCCCCCTGGTATTTGCCCGCGCTGCCGCAAGGGGAGGCACTATGTTAATCAATGCCGGTCGAAATACGATCTCCGCGGTCGACCCTTGTCGGGAAACGGGAAGTCGAGCGCGAGGCGGGGGCGCGCACCGACACAAATGCCACCCCAAAATCCCCAACCCCAAAACCCCATGAGACCGCTGTCTCAGCAGGCCTGGATCACCTCAAGGCCAGAACCCTCAGCAGTGCCGGAGTGGATGTCTCCGCAGCCACCAACCTCTCTATAAACGATCAGACTGTGCACAGGGTGCCCCTCAATGTGAGAGGCCTCCTTGGCCAGGGGCTGAGTGCCCTATTGGTGGGGAGGTCCAGTGCTACTATACAGGGTTTGTTTGTGTTACCTGGGGTTATCGACTCTGATTATACGGGACAGCTGCAAGCGTTGCTATGGACCCCCTCTCCTCCAGTGTTTATTCCAGCTGGAAGCAGGATTGCACAGCTAGTTCCTTTTAAGAGCATGGTTCGTAATCGGGATCCTATTTCCCGGGGACTTGGTGGATTTGGGTCCACAGGTGAACCAAATATTTTTTGGACTCAGCTTGTCCAAAGAATTCAGCCCACTTTGACCTGCACTCTAAAGAATAAAGGAGGCAAACCGGAACAACTGGTAGTGAAGGGAATGATAGATACAGGGGCAGACGTTACTATCATCAGTACTGCAAAATGGCCTGGATCATGGGAAACCATCCCGGTCAACACGGGGCTAGTGGGAATTGGAGGCCTGTCGACGTCCAGGCAGAGTGCCAACTTAATACAGATTGTAAGCCCGGAAGGACAGGTTGCAACTATTCGACCTTTTGTGGTTCCTGCGCCGTTAAACCTGTGGGGACGAGATGTCTTGAGCACTTGGGGATTAGCGATTGGCACTGCTGATCCACATCAACATTTTTAGAGGGGGTCACTGGCACTCGGCCCACCGTTCGACTCACATGGCTCACCGATCAGCCAGTGTGGGTGGATCAGTGGCCCCTATCACAGGAAAAGGACGACGCGTTGCGGACATTAGTGGACGAGCAAGTGAGTCAAGGGCATCTGGTTCCCACCACCAGCGCCTGGAACACCCCAGTGTTTGTTATAAAAAAGAAAAGTGGAAAATGGAGACTTCTGCATGATTTACGGCAAGTAAATGCCGTGATTCAAGATATGGGGACATTGCAACCAGGTATGCCTTCGTCAACATTGATACCTCGTCAATGGGACATTGTGATTATCGATTTGAAAGACTGCTTTTTCACGATTCCCTTAGCGCCGGAAGATGCTCCCAGATTTGCCTTCTCTCTCCCAGTTGTAAACCATCAAGGGCCTAGGTTGCGATATCATTGGACGGTGTTGCCCCAGGGCATGAAAAACAGTCCCACAATATGTCAAATGTATGTTGCACGTGCGTTGTCACCCATAAGAAACAAATATCCTGACTTAATTTGTTATCACTACATGGACGATATTTTAATCGCCGGACGAGACCCAAAGGAACTGGCCAGAGTTATGACAGATATGTTGGAGGGGTTTAAGACATACGGCTTGCAAATAGCTCCTGAAAAGGTGCAAGTGCAAGCCCCGTGGAAGTACTTGGGGTGGAAGATTTTAGAACATACGATACAGCCCCAACCCATAACCTTGCAATCTAACATTAAGACACTGAATGACTTGCAAAAACTAGTAGGGACTATCAATTGGGTACGCCCATTGCTGGGAATAGATAATGACATGGTAACCCCACTGTTCAAGTTGTTAAAGGGTAATCCCGAGTTGACATCTCCACGAGAATTAACGACAGAGGCCAAACAAGCGCTACAAAAAATATCACAGGCGCTTACCGAAAGGCAAGCACAACGAGTAATTGAAGGATTGGGAGTTAACTTGTATGTCCTAAATCAGTCCCGACAAGCAGTGGGCCTCTTAGGCCAATGGGACAGCAAGGGTACCCAGGACCCCTTAGCCATCATTGAGTGGGAATTCCTGCCGCATCAAGCACCAAAAGCGATAGTGACAAGGGTAGAAATGTTTTCGATGCTTGTGCGAAAGGGATGCGTGTGATGTTTGGAATTAACGGGCACAGATCTTAAAACAATTTATCTCCCACTGACTAAAGACCACTTTAATTGGTGTGAGGCTAATAGCCTAGAACTACAGATAGCGCTGGAAAACTTTAAGGGACAAATTCTAATTCACTATCCATCTCACAAATTATTCTCCCTTAATGAGGAAATTAGTATAATTCCTGAATCGTTGAGTAAGGAGGTACCTGTCGAAGGACCCACCTTATTCACCAATGGATCAGGACGAACAGGTAAGGCAGTTATAGTGTGGTGCGAAAAAGGGGAATGGAAACATCAAGTTCACCATATTGTAGGAAGTCCTCAGCTGGTGGAAATATACGCAGTAATTCAGGTCTTTCGCCAGTGGGAGATGCCATTAAATTTGGTTACTGATTCTCAGTACGTTGCCAACGTTGCCAGGCGCTTGGAAAAGGCTTGGCTCAAAGAAGTTGATAACGAACCAGTGTTTTTAATGTTCAAACAGGTATGGGACTTGTTGAATTGCCGCGTAAACCCGTATTACGTGCTCCACATGAGGAGTCATACTGTCGGAGTTTCCCTTTGTTCAGTGTCGACGACGGAGCGGGAGTTGCAATTCAGGAGTAATGACAGATCTCAATATGAGTATGGTCATTCTCCTTTATTTACACTTATAACAAGGCTTATATAGTTATCTACTATGGACACGCGCTACCTGCAGCTTGCAGATAGGTTACAGCCTTGTGTTCACGCGCATCTATGCTCTAGCAGATTGGCCCGTTCTTCCTGATCATGCGAAATGCCTTCATGGCCTTTATCTTGTTTTTCTCCTTCCAGCTGCACATTCCTTTCTCTGTTATTTTCTGCTTATGTGCCTTGTCATGCCAGGTGTCCGTTAGTGAGACTCCCATTCCCACATCATACCTCTCTCCCAGGGTTTATATCAGAAGGGAATGCGCGAGCTGATCATCTCGCTGCCCCCGTATGGACAGTCCCTGTACCAGACGTTTCTACACAAGCCCAATTCTCACATGAGTTTTTCCATCAATCTGCCCGAATGCTGCGTCGACAATTTGGGTTGACTTGGGGCACGGCACGAAGTATTGTACAAATGTGTCCTGACTGTCAGCAATTAGTTCCCATACCCCAAACAGGGGTAAATCCCCGAGGAGAAAAGGCCCTACAGATTTGGCAATCCGATGTTACTCATATCGGAGAATTTGGCAAACAAAAGTATGTACACGTTTCCATTGATACGTTCTCCGGAGCTCTATGGGCGACCGCAGAGACCGGAGAAAAAAGCAAAGATATTTTACGGCACTGAAAAGGGGCCTTTGCTGCTCTAGGGGTTCCACACCAGATCAAAACAGATAATGGGCCCAGGTATATAAGCGCAAAAACGCAAGCCTTTTTGGCACGGTGGGGCATTCGACATATCACTGGTATCCCTTATTCCCCTCAGAGCCAGGGCATCGTTGAGCGGGCTCATCTCACTCTCAAGCAGCTACTACAAAAACAAAATGGGGGAATGCTAGGGGAATCACCGCAAGCCATCACGCATGGACTTTGTGTAAATGCGATAATTGCGAAAGAAACTGGTATTGTCACTCTCAGTTCCGGGCGGGAAGGTGCACAAGGTGCACAAGGTGTAAAGGGCATACCACCAGGAGCGCCGAACCACAGATTCTACAGCTAGTGTGTGGGAGATCACATTGTGTCCCCCAGCTGTGGACTGTGTGGGAAACGGACTGGGAAAGTACCAAACGACAGTGTGACAAACGATTTGGGTGGAAACGGAACAAAAAGAGAACGTAAACCATGACGCCAGTATGGGGGGGCGTCTTGTGGCTAGTATCACTATCTGCAGTCGCTGCGTTATGGGTACCCTCACACCCGAAGGAAAATATTTGGGTGACTCTGGCCAATCAGACAGGACAAGATTCCATCTGCCTGTCGATATCTTCCCCCGGCAACCCCTTTTCTACCTGCCTAGTGGGGCTTCCTTTAGATAATTGGGACTTGGGCCTGACTAGTCCTTTCAAGGAGGCCTGCTGGGGGGGACAACACGCCACTGACAATTGGGATGGATGCCTGCCACATCTTAATCACTTGCCAATAGAACCTCAGGAACTCGAGCTATTAGGGTCCATAAAAATGGATTGGTGTTTGTATTTCAATTATTCAGGGGCCAATGTTTCCCGAGCCTGGTCAGTTAACGCTACCCTGGAAATCTATAAAAATGAATCACTGTGGTGTAACCAGACAAGCGGCAATATATCTAAATCATCCAATGCACCTATAGGATTACCCAGGGGGGTCTTTTTAATATGTGGAGACCGGGCCTGGCCTGGCATTCCTTCTCATATTAAAGGTGGGCCGTGTTCGTTGGGAAGATTAACTCTACTAATGCCAAACACATCTATGATCCTAGACCACAGAAGGGGCACCCCTAAGACGTGCAGTAAGCGCGGAGCACATGCCTACACTTCACAATGTGATGATGCTGTCGACCTATGGAACCAGAACACTATAGCTGCGGTTGCAATCTTGGCTCCAGGTGTCGCAGCAGCAAAGAGTTTGGTCACATTAAATAAATTAGGATGTTGGCTAGCGAAACAATCAAATGCAACCTCTGAAGCACTAACGGGATTACTAATGGATGTAGATTCTATACGACATGCTACTTTGCAAAATAGAGCAGCGATAGATTTTTTTGCTTTTAGCGCAAGGCCATGGGTGTGAAGAGTTGGAGGGAATGTGTTGTATGAACCTATCTGATCATTCGGAATCAATTCACCGCAGCATTCAGATGTTGAAGGCAGGAGTACAGAAACTAAGAGTGGAAGACCCCTGGGACTGGTTGGATAAATTATTCGGGAAATGGGGTCTAAGTGGCTGGTTAAAAGGACTAGCCAAGCTAGGAGGGCTATGCTTAGTAATGTTCCTTTGCATCCTGGTTTGTGTGCCGTGTTTATTACAGGGAATGCGAAAAATGATTGAAAGATCGGTTTTAGCAGTGTTTCTAGTAAAACAAAAAGGGGGAGATGTGGGGATGGGAATCTCACTAACGGACATTCCTGAGTTTGATTTTAATGAGCAAACACTGTACCACCTGGCATGACAAGGCACATAAGCAGAAGATAACGGAGAAAGGAATGTGCAGCTGGAAGGAGAAAAACAAGATAAAGGCCATGAAGGCATTTCGCATGATCAGGAAGAATGGGCCAATCTGCTAGAGCATAGATGTGCGTGAACACAAGGCTATAACCTATCTGCAAGCTGCAGGTAGCGCGTGTACGCTTCTGCTTGCTATAAAGAGTGCTAACAAAGAGCAATAAAGGTCTTTGGTTGCCGTGCCTGCCAGAGTCCATGCTGCTTTTAACCCCCACAGGCAATAATAATAGTTGGGATTTGGCAGAAGACAGAGGGATACAGGTGATAACATCAGTGCTCAGAAGTATAGCTCCAGATCCTCAAAAGAATAGGAGGGAATGATAACATCAGTGCTCAGAAGTATATGTAACACCCTGTAACAGTAATAGGAGAGAACAAGGGCAGACCATACATCAATAGTTAACCTTTAAAGTTAACCTTTAAGAAAGACAAGAATGACTCGGACTGAAGGACGCCAAATTGAAGAGGTGAGCAAAAGGACACAGTGAGGAAGACTATTGACGACCACCAGAGGACCCTGAGAGACCACCAATGAACATAAGAGCGCATGCGTTAAAGACTTTTACATATGATGATGATGAGTTCCAGGAAGTAGCATGACTATGTTAATCATTTCTAGGAAATCTAATGAATATGTATATTCTAATTGTATATAACTTCTGGAGTTGAACAACTCAGCATGCACATTAGGTGGAGCGATCCCCTGTGCGCCCGGCGCCGCAATAAAGAATGCCTGCTTTCTAAAACTCCAAATTGAGTCTTAGGGAGTTTTTCATCTGCCGACTTACGGTAACAGTTTTGGCGACCCAGATGGGACCCTGCTCTTGAGTCTCGACGGATCCTGGGATCGCGGAACCTCAGCCGGCACCGAGGGATTCTCGGAGAGGATTTTTCCCGATCCCCGGACCGAAGAGCCCCTGAGTGAAGAACACTGTTTTGTGAGTATTAAGGCATTCTTTCGAAATTTGGTTACCTGCCCGTCAGATGCAGCGAAAGCTCCGCAGGGTTGGGTTTGGGACCCGGGCAGGGGCTAGTCCCCATTTGGTAGGGGTTAAACATCCCCGTTTGGTAGGGGTTAAACATCCCTGTTTGGTTTGGAAGGGGTTAGAGTCCCCATTTGGTTTGGAAGGGATTAAAATCCCCGTTTGGTTTAAAAGGGATTGGAATTCCCACTCAAGGTAAATGTTAAGAGCAACCGCGGTAACAAATACTGTAAGAACTTGTCTATTATTGTAAGCATTTTGTCTGTTTGTTATAGTTTGTCTGTTTGTCATAGTTTGTCTGTTTGTCATAGTGACCGGTTATTTGTGTTGTTGTACGAAAGACTTGTTTGTGTGTGTGTGATTCCCCATGTATAAAATGGGTGCCGGATCATCCACGGGTGAGGGAATTTTAAAGAAATCACCTTTGGCTTGTATTTTAATACATTGGAAACAAATTGCAGGATCCCCTGGTGGGGTCGCAAAAAGGGATGATCTAATTAAGTGTTGTAATCAATGGTGGCCACTATATAAACTAGAAGATGGAGAAAAGTGGCCAAGGAATGATACTTTGAATTATAATACTCTGTTACAACTAATGCTGTTTCCAGGGAGAGAAGGAAAATGGGATGAGGTATTGTATGCTGATATGTTCTTTACATTAAGGCAGCATCCTGAGTGGCAAAAGACGTGTGGAATCAATTTGGCCCTAACTGATCCTCTGGTATTGGCACTGGAAAAGGATAAGCGAGAGAGAGAAAAAGGGAAAGTGTTAAAAAGGTGTTGTTCGGCATGTAGTATTGGACAGAGATGTTTGAAGTTGACCCAGAATGAGCAGGAAGAGGATTTAGAGATGTTAGTGGCTCCAGGGTTGAGGCAAAGACCTCAGAATCATGAACTTGAGCCCTTTGGGGCAGAGGGTGGATTGGACGATGAGTCCGAGAGAAACGTTGCAGGGGCCACGCCGGTAGCAAGGAGAACTTGTAACCGACAGGGAACCGTGTTGCAAGCTCCGTTGAGAGAAGCAGTAGGGAATGATGGTCTGGTTGTAGTGAAAGTGCCTTTTTCGATTACAGATTTAAATAATTGGAAAGCAGCTGCTGGTAGTTATAGGGATGATTCTGATCGAGTGGCTAGTGCCTTTGAAATGATGGTAAAAACTCAGGATCCAGATTGGAAAGATATTGAAGTTATCATGCAAGTATTGTTTGATAGTACAGAGAGGGCGATGATTCATGAGACGGCAAGGACTCAGGTTGAAGCCCAAATAGCGGCAGGGACATTATCCTGGCTGGGATCCTAATGATAATGGGCAGAAATTGTTATTAATGCAATATCAGAAGTGGGTTCTGTTTGGTATAAAAATGCTATACCAAAAGCGATAAATTGGTCAAAATTATACAAGGTTAAGCAGGATAGAAAGAAGCCTCCCACTGATTTCCTAAATAAACTGAAGGGAGCTGCTCGGAAGTATACAACTCTGGATCCTGAGTCAGAGGAAGAAAAGAATCAGTTAACAACTTTGTTTATCAGGCAGTCTGCTGATGATATCTGGAGAAAGCTGCAGAAGTTACAAGGAGCAGATGCCAGGGACCTGGGAAAATTGTTGGATATGGCTTGGGTGATTTACAGAGATCAGCAGAAAGAAAAGGGAAATGCTAGATTGATCGCGACGCTAGAAGGAACCTATGGTCCTCGAGGAGGACCCAGGGGAGGATTTAGAGGTGGTCATCAAGGAAGAGGACGTGGTAGAGGATTCCCAAGGTCCCCAATAGGAGACATACAGTGTGCTTATTGTAGAAAAAAAAAAGGGGCACTGGAAACGAGAGTGCCCATTGTTGCAGAAATTTGGGGAACAAGACACTCCCGTGTTAGCCGTAGAGGCAAGGGATTGAAGAAGACCGGAGGAATCTTCCCCAGCAGAGCCTCTGGTTAAAATTAAGCTGGGGGAAGATGAAACTGAAATAGAATGTTTGGTCGATACAGGGGCCACCTATTCGGTTTTGAACACAAAGAAACATGAGTTAGGATATGATACTGTGAGAATTATTGGTGCAACAGGTGGAGCCTTATCTATGAGCCACAGTCTCTCCAGGGGTACACCTGCTGCAGCATAGACTTATCCACAGTCACTCTGAGATGCACCTGTTCCAGCATGGCCTTCTCCATGGGCCACAATGCCTTCAGAGATATACCTGCTCCAGCGTGGCCTTACTCACAGCCACAGTCCCTTCAGAAGTAAACCTGCTGTAGCACAAACATAACCGCGGCCACAGACGCTTCGAGATGTACCTGCTCTGGCATGGGCTTATCCATGGCCACAGATGCTTTGGGGTGTCCTGCTCCCGCACGGACTCATCCACAGGTCACAGTCCCTTCGACCCGAGTTCACACTGGAGTTCCAGCCTGTCCAGTACAGCAGCACAGAAACAGCAGCGATGCCCTGGCCATCTGCCAGCCCAGGCGCATCGCCATTGCTGTTATCAAAATGTTCCCAGGCACAGTAGAATATGATGATAAGCAGTACAGCAGTACAGCAAGCAGCGAAAGCAAAAAGCAGCCACTAATGAGCATTAGACTCTAATATACAGTAAGGCAAGCAAGCCCCATGGCAAGCACAGGAGCCTGCCAATTAATAGCTAAACAGCAATAACAGGTATAAATTCGATCTAGCACATTCCAATCAAACCTGTCATTATCTCAAACCCTTCAAGCCCCACGTTGGGCGCCAAAAAGGACTGTCGTGGTTTAACCTCAGTCGGCAACTAAGCACCACACAGCCGCTCGCTCACTCCCCACCCCCGGTGGGATGGGGGAGAGAATCGGAAGGGTAAAAGTGAGAAAACTCGTGGGTTGAGATAAAGACAGTTTAATAGGTAAAGCAAAAGCCACGCATGCAAGCAAAGCAAAACCAGGAATTCATTCACTACTTCCCATGGGCAGGCAGGTGTTCAGCCATCTCCAGGAAAGCAGGGCTCCATCACGCGTAATGGTTACTTGGGAAGACAAACGCCATCACTCCAAACGTCCCCCCCCTTCCTTCTTCTTCCCCCAGTTTTATATACTGAGCATGACGTCACATGGTATGGAATATCCCTTTGGCCAGTTTGGGTCAGCTGTCCTGTCTGTGCCCCCTCCCAGCTTCTTGTGCACCTCCAGCCTTCTCAGTCGGTAGAGCATGGGAAACTAAAAAGTCCTTGACTAGTGTAAGCATTACCTAGCAACAACTAAAACGTCGGTGTGTTATCAACTTTGTTCTCATCCTAAATCCAAAACACAGCACTGTACCAGCTACTAGGAAGGAAATTAACTCTATCCCTGCCGAAACCAGGACATAAGAGAATGTGAATCTAAGTATAATACTCCGATTTTACCTGTTAAGAAAGCTGATGGAAAATCTTACAGATTAGTCCAGGATTTGAGAGCAGTAAATCAAATTGTCCAAGATATACATCCGGTAGTCGCAAATCCGTATACACTATTAACTGCACTCACTGAGGATCAGGGGTGGTTTACAGTTTTAGATTTAAAAGATGCCTTTTTCTGCGTCCCACTTGATTCCGGAAGCCAGGAATTGTTTGCCTTTGAATGGGAAAATCCTGAGACCGGAACAAAAACCCAGTATATTATGGAGACAAGAAAATAGAAAGGGAGTAATGCTACAGTATGTCGACGATATACTAATAGCTGGGAACTCCCGAGAGGAATGCTTGGAACTGACAGTCAGTTTATTAAATTTCCTCGGACGTAGTGGTTACCGAGCGTCGAAAGGAAAGGCCCAAATTGCACAGGAAACTGTAATATATTTAGGCTTTGAAATTCTGAGGGGACAGAGACAATTATGGATTGCTAACTATGGACTGATGGTAAAACCCTTGTATGAATTATTGAAGTCATCAAAAGGTCCCCTGCAATGGTCAAATGAAGATCGAAACGCATACATTCAACTCAAAAGAGCTCTGATGAAAGCCCCAGCTCTGGGGCTGCCTAATTTAGAAAAGCCATTTGAACTATTTACTCATGAAAGACAAGCAATAGCCCTTGGAGTTTTAACCCAGCGGTTGGGGGAATATAAAAGGGCTGTGGCCTACTTTTCTAAACAACTTGATCCAGTGAGCCAAGGATGGCCGAGTTGTCTAAGGGCAGTAGCTGCAACAGTGTTATTAATACAGGAGGCTCGAAAACTTACTATGGGACAAAAGATAACTGTTTATGTTCCACACATGGTGACCACAGTATTGGACCAGAAGGGTGGACATTGGTTGTCTCCTAGTAGAATGCTAAAATATCAGGTGGTACTAATAGAACTAGATGATGTGACCTTAAAGACTACTACCGTGATTAACCCTGCCATGTTTCTCTCAACTCGACAAGAAGGCGGCAAACCGGAACATGACTGTCTGCAGACCATTGAGGAAGTCTATTCAAGCAGACCTGATTTAAAGGATGTTCCCTTGCAGAATCCGGATTGGGAGCTATACACGGACGGTAGCAGCTTTATGAAAGAAGGAAAGCGGGTATCAGGATATGCAATCATCACCGTCGAAACGGCGGTGGAAGCACAAGCGCTGCCCATCAAGACGTCAGCTCAGAAGGCCGAACTGATAGCTCTCACCCGAGCTCTACAGTTAAGTGCAAATAAGTGTGTGAATATTTGGACAGATTCTAAATATGCTTTTGGAGTAGTGCATGCACATGGAGCAAATTGGAAGGAAAGAGGATTGTTGTCCTCACAAGGTACGGAGATAAAGCATAAAGAAGAGATCTTGAGCCTACTGGAGAGCATAAAGGCTCCGGCTGCTGTAGCTATTATGCATTGTAAAGCTCATCAGTCAGGACAAACTGCTCAGGAGCGAGGAAATAAGCTGGCTGATTTGGCTGCAAAGCAGGCTGCAGAAAAAGGCATAGGAGAAAATGTATTAGCAATAGTGCCAGGAAAAAGAATCTCCCTTCAGAAAAACCCTATTTATAATAAGCAAAATTTGAAATTAATCGAAACTTTACAAGCAGAAAGACGAGAAGACGGATGGGCAGTTACACCTACAGGTCTAGTAATAATACCTCATTCCCTCATGAATAATTTAGTAAAGAAAGAACATAACACTGTGCACTGGTGGACTGAAAATTTGTTAAAACATTTACAGAAGTCGGTTATTAGCAGGAACATGGTGGAAATTATAAAATCAGTCACACAAAGATGTGAAATATGTTGTAAAAACAACCCAAAAACGCAGAATAAAATTCAATTTGGAAAAACTGCCAAGGGACAGGCACCTGGGGAGTATTGGCAAATAGATTTTACCGAATTGCCAAGAAAAGGGGGGCTAAAGTATTTGTTGGTCCTCGTGGATACATATACAGGTTGGCCTGAGGCCTTTCCATGTCGCACCAATAAAGCAAAAGAAGTAGTAAAAATATTATTAAAAGAAATAATTCCAAGATTTGGAGTACCTTTAGGGATGTCATCAGATAGGGGTCCACATTTTATAGCCAAAGTAGTTACCGAAACAAGCAGACTGTTAGGTATTAGTTGGGATTTACATACCCCTTATAGGCCTCAATCTAGTGGTAAAGTAGAAAGAATGAATTATACCCTCGAGACTCAGTTAAGTAAGATATGTCAGGAAGCCTCGATGAATTGGACACAGGCCTTGCCTCTAGCTTTGTTAAGAATTAGAGTCCAACCACGAGGTAGACAACGTTTCAGCCCGTATGAATTGATGTATGGACGACCGTACCAAACACCTGGACTGCCAGGAGAGATGCGAATACAAGGGGAGAATGATGCAAGAAATTACTTGATTGCTCTCGGGAAAGTTTTATGAAAACTAAATAAGTATGTAGTCTTGAATGAATCTCTAGGTCTTGATTCCCCAGCGCACCCATTCCAGCCCGGAGATTGGGTATACATCAAATCCTGGACTTCTGAAAAATGGAAAGGACCATTTCAAATCTTGTTACAGCCCAAAAAAACATTTCTCTAGCCCTTAGTTGTGTCCAGGCTCAATTGTGGATGCAATCTATGGTAGCGGCAATTATAAGAGAAGGGGAAGAGGGCACCCTACCCACCAAAATTCGAAAGGTAATTTGGGATAATGCAACTAAATTTGAGAAAGAATTCCAATCCTGGTGGTACTTAGTTAATTTCACTTTTGATCCCATCAACAATAAGGCCACAGCTTTTGTTTTAACAGTTCGTAATGCTTCGGTATACACCATATACCCAATCATTGCATTAGGATTAAATCACAACGGAGCTATAATCTATCCATTAGAACATAGGGTATGGGCCCAACGAAATGGAAACAAATGGCAGACTGTTGATGTTAGTACATGTATTGTACGGGAACAACAAGGATTTTTTTTGTGAAAGTAACACCATTAAAGCCCAAGATGTGTGCCATGACACTGAGCAAAACGTCTGTCATTTTGAAGTGCATCCCGATGAAATGCTCGAAACCATGCTTGTATATATTGGAAAGGGATGTGTTTGTATGAGAACCTTTTGTGATTTTATATTTGTAGATAATGTTACAGTATATACTAACAACCATTCAAATATATGTGTTTGCAACTTCACTAACATTATGGGATGTGATTTTAACTATACTGCTCCTGTTACCTCTTATCAGTTACTACAATCCAATTATACACTAAATGAAGATTTGTTACCTACCCCCATTGGAATGAATCTAACATTAGTGAAAAAGTTGCTACAACATAATGATTTGTGCCAATTACTAGAATGAGTTCGAGACAAAGGACATAGAACTTTAATTACTGTACATCATGATGCGGAAGAAATACATCATATCTTGGAAAGGGTGAAGAAGGATGGAGAACATCATTGGTGGGAAACTCTTCTTGGCTGGTCACCAACTGCAACAGGAATCCTGAACTCCATCCAATCGTTATTCTGATAATCCTAATTGTATTATGCCTATTACTGATATTAATTTTATATCTTAGAATCTGGTGTATAATGCGACAGTTATCAGCTAAGATAGAATATCTGAAAGAATTACAATATATTCATAACCAATAATGTAGTGAGGATTGTAGCTTTAATAGCTCCAGATCCTCAAAAGAATAGGAGGGAGTGATAACATCAGTGCTCAGAAGTATATGGAACACCCTGTAACAGTAATAGGAAAAGAACAAAGGCAAACGATACATCAATAGTTAACCTTTAAAGTTAACCTTTAAGAAAGACAAGAATGACTCGGACTGAAGGACGCCAAATTGAAGAGGTGAGCAAAAGGACACAGTGAGGAAGACTATTGACGACCACCAGAGGACCCTGAGAGACCACCAATGAACATAAGAGTGCATGCGTTAAAGACTTTTACATATGATGATGAGTTCCAGGAAGTAGCATGACTATGTTAATCAATTCTAGGAAATCTAATGAATATGTATATTCTAATTGTATATAACTTCTGGAGTTGAACAACTCAGCATGCACATTAGGTGGAGCGATCCCCTGTGCGCCCGGTGCCGCAATTAAAGAATGCCTGCTTTCTAAAACTCCAAATTGAGTCTTAGGGAGTTTTTCATCTGCCGACTTACGGTAACAGCGCCACACAATGGCTCTGTCAATGGGAAACCCTGAACTGGGAAGTAAACAGATCTCCAGTTTGGAGAACTCAAGATTGGCAACTATTACTAAATATAGCCAGAAAAACACCATCCAAGATGGGATGGGTGAAAGCTCATGCCAAGGACAGTAAACCAGCCACAAACTGGAACCAAAAGGTGCATGAGTTGACTAAAATTAGGAAAATAAAAATAGGGAACTCCTTAAAACCCAAGTGGTATTGGTTGGGGGAATGGCTGCATCAAAAATTAGGTCACACAAGTAAAGATGCGCTTTGCTGCACAGAGCAAGGGTTGGCCCCTAAACAGGAAAACTTGTGAAGTTATTCTTACAGAATGTCCTCAATATAGATTAAAATTACAAACAAATCACCCTGCTAAAGCACCACCCCTACATATCAATGAAGGAAAAACTTTGTGGTCTACATGGCAAATTGATTATATCGGGCCATTCAAACCCTCTGGGGGATATCGATATATCCTCACAGGAGTGGAAGTAGTCTCTGGCTTGCTTATGGCGACTAAGTGCCAGAAGGCCAATGGGCGAAATACAGTACAAGGGCTATTGTTTTGGTTCTCAAGTCTACCTACTCCTGATGTCATCCAAAGTGATAATGACTCGCACTTCTCATGTAAGGAAGTGCAAGAATGGGCAAAACAAGAAGAAATTCAATGGATATTCCACACCCCATATTATCCTCAATCAAATGGGATGGTAGAAAGAGCTAATGGCTTATTGAAAAAGAGTCTTAAGTCACATGAGGCCCAGTGGGATACTTGACTTTCCAAAGTACTTCATCAATTGAATAATCAATATGGGCCCACCGGGAGCCCTGTGAGCCGAGCATTCTTTGCAAAAGCTGAGCTTGATGTTCCACCTTCTGATGAAAGAAAACATCCAATAGCATTACAGCCAGGACAACCTGTCATGGTAAATTTACCACAAATTGGAACTGTATCTATGAGACTAACTAAACCTCGTGGCCCGCTTGCCTTGGGAAGCTACTGATAGCAGTGGTGCAAAACATAGAATAAGTGCACAGTGGATTTTTCCTTCTTTCTAACGGGGTAACCTGTCTGGAAAACCCCACCAAAACCAGTCTATTTTACCTTTTTGTTTTGCAGCCTCCTCCAAGATGAAAGTAAGATACATCGTTCTACTGCTGTTGAAGATTTCGATAATACTGGCTTCCCCATGAATGCCCACCTGTCTCAACTTAACCGTCAATCAAGAAATCAGCCGCGATTGTATCAATATAGATAAGCCACCCGTCTTGTTACTAACAGACAGTAATATAAACGTGACCTGTAAAACACGACCACCTGTTAATAAGGGATATATATATATATATGTTATGATTATTCACACTTAACTCTTACACACCATATAGAAAATGCTGTAACGTAAGTCATTGATCAATACATGACATAGTGAAGGGACATTACGATGTTAAAGTATCATGCAGACGGAACACTCTAAAGGGATGCAATGTAATACTAGGAACAATATCTCTCAGAATCACTAAACCTATCACAATGATGTCGGTGCCTACTTTGATTACTCCCCCAGTTTTACTAAGGAGTCTTACTGAGGATGCTGCACTCAAGCCTAAGTATGCACAATGCAGTAATCAAGCAAACTCACAGGAGCTGGTAACCTCTGCCTTAACATGGACAGTGAAGCCCAACATATCCAAAACCCACCAGTGGGGCAGCAAGAACGAAGGTATCCACCTGACCACATGCACCAATCTTACCTTTTGCTTAAGTGTTAGTAGTCCATATAGAGGAATCTGGACTTGGGTTGGAGAGACTAATACTCGCATTATAGATGGGGGCACTGCCCTACAATATGATCACGATACCACTGAAGGACCTATTAAGTTTGTCCTTTTACACAATTGCACACATGTAACAATACCGGATAAACCCAACAAGGGATGGCAAGGCCCGCTGGAAATGGAGCCGTTGGGATTCATTATGGGAGTTTGTGTGCCAATTAACTGTCGAGGTCATGGTTCATGTGCCACAGTGGGCAGTATGCAATTTAATGTTTCCCTGATTCCCACTACCACACCAACAGCTACCCCTACTGTCTATCAATCTACTCCCTACCCTATTACTCCCACAACTGACCAAACCTTATCCCCACAAATTTCCGAAATTAGACCTTACGCTATTAAATACACAGGCCAACAGCAAGTGTTGTTTAATCCATTGTGGTCCCTCAAACGAGTGGAACTATCAATGCAAATTAATATCTCTGCAATTAAACCTACTTTCTCACCGTTCTTAAGTACATCCTATGCAGGATGGTTAGCGTGGTTGCATGGATGAACCCTCACCTCTCCAAAACGAGCAAGGAGAGATGTGACTGGTATCTTAGGAACAGGATTAGGAGTATTAAACAGCATAGATGCTGCAGTTTTAGCAAACAAAATAAGCTCAGCAACAAGTAATTTACACAAATTAGAACATCCATTGCGATCTTCTCTATCGGCATTGGGAACTAATCAATGGCTCTTATCTGATATATTACCCCAATGGGAAATAATTAATGAAAAAGACCACCAACTAATTGTAAACGCACTAGGTGCAGCCCAAAATAATATCTCTCTCGTTCTTAGTTGTATTCAGGCACAACTGTCGATACAATCTACTGTGGCAGTGATTGTAAAAGATGAGGAAGGCACCTTACCCACTGAAATTCAAAAGGTAATTTGGGATAATGCAAGTGAATTTGAAAGGGAATTCCAATCCTGGTGGCATCTAGTCATTTTTTACCTATGACCCTACTGACAGTAAAGCCACAGCTTTTATTCTAACAATACGCAATGCTTCGGTATATACCATATACCCAATCATTGCGCTGGGATTAAATCACAATGGAACGGTACTCTATTCAATGGAACACAGAGTATGGGCCCAACAAAAGGGAGACAAATGGCAAACTGTTGATGTCGACACATGTTGTGCAAGAACAACAAGGACTTATTTGTGAAAGCAATGCCATTTAAAGCCCAAGACATTTGTCTTGACACTGAACAAAATGTTTGCCATTTTGAGATACATCCTGAAGAAACCTCTGAAACTGTACTTGTGTATATTGGAAATGGATGTGTTTGTATGAGAACCCTTTGTGATTTTATATTTGTAGGTAATATTACTGTAGATATAAGCAATCACTCAAATATCTGTATCTGTAATTTTACTGAAATTATGAGATGCAATTTTAACTATTCAGCTCCTGTCACATCTCATCAATTACTACAATCTAATACACACTGTATCAAGATTTGTTACCTACCCCCATTAGAATGAATCTTACATTGGTAAGAAAGCTATTACAGCATGATGATCTCTACCGATTGCTGAAACAAGTTCAAGAAAATGGACAAAGAACCCTGATTACCGTTCATCATGATGCAAAAGAAATACACCATGTTCTGGAAAGAGTGAAAAAGGATGGAGAACATCATTGGTGGGATACCTTATTTGGATGGTCACTGACAGCAACAGGAACTTTGAATCTAATGCTTCCTCTGGTTGTGATTTTATTAGCTCTAACATTATTATGCTTATTACTTATAATCATTCTGTATGCTCATGTACAAGGGAGTGAAGGTGCCTCGGAAAAATATTTCGAAAGGTGGTTTCGAAACCCAAAAATGCACGATAACCAAAGTACAGAACAAGATACCAGAGCTAAAATGAAGACATCTATCTTGTCTATACTATTGACTAGCAGCCACCTACTTCACTCTATAAATATTACAATCAGGATGGGCCCAATTTGAGCTCTTCCTGAATTGCAGCTGGACTGCACACCAGGTGACTCTCCCCTTGAGCAGGGACACCTCTCAAGGTTTGAGATTCCTTACCTGAGACTAAGAGATTCTTCCTTACCCAAGGCAGAGAGATCCCTTACCCGCGACAGATCCTCGGTAAGTGACTGATAGCATGCTGAATTAATACTAATGAAACATTACTAATTCATGTAGCCACTCAGTATTATTATAAACATTGTATAGATAATTCCATTAGGCATAAACTGTTGTCCAAGTCTGAGACTAAGATTGGACCTAGCCGCACCTAGGCTCCATAAGGAGTTTAGAAAGCAAGGGGTTCCACTCTGAACCTTGTGACTCAACGGGAGGGTCTTCCTTACCCTTTTGCATCTCCGGTCTCTGTGTGAATCATTCTAACTTGATTCTAACTCAATTTTCCTTTGTATGTTTCTTCCATGCAGTAATTAATAAGGTGAACCTTGCCGTCAAACTTATTGAACCTTCTCAAATCACTGTTAAACTTTGTTAAATCCCATCGAATTTATTGAACCCTGTCAAATTATTATTTTACCTCGATAAAACATATTGCTTCTTCTCTCTTTTGAATGAGGTACATTCCACTCATCTGCGACAACAACATGTAGGAGCAATGGACATGAGCCACCGATTGAAGCTTCTGCATTTTTCCCAATATCCATTGTTAATTTTAGTGCATCTCCCAATAGCTCTTAAGGGCAGTGATATTGATGCTATATGTATGTCCTTGTGATTTTGGACTTAATTCCAGTCTTACTAGTTTTTGAACAGATTTATGTCGGTTCATAGAATTTTAGTTATAAGAAGTGTGGGTCGCTGCCAAGAATATTCATATGCTCTAAATGCATTGTAAAGCATCCTTTTCAAGTTGTCTGGAGTCACAGAATAATTTAGGCTGAAGAGGACATCTGGAGGTCATCTGTTTTGATCCCCTGCTTAGAGCAGGGCCAACTTAGATCAGGTTGCTCAGGTAGCAGTAGGCTGTGCAGTGAACTAAAAGGTGAATTTCTGAACAGACTGAAATTTCAGGGCTTAAGGCAAACAGAAGTAACATGTTCAAACTCTAGAGATATTTGATGCTTTATCGCATTGGGTTCTGAAACAAGTAACTTCTCTGGTCTTTTTTGTTTAAAAGGAAAAAAAGATTTTTAAAAATATTTTCTTAGTTGTTTATCTCCTGCCTTTACTATTTTAAAATCTAGACATTTCCAACTCCAGCAAAACATAACTGAGTGATGAGTGTATGAAAAAATGGCTCTCTGTGTGGTTATCCAGACAGATATGGGACTGTATCGTTACTCTTTTGAGACGTGAGGCGGAGAACCATCTCTCTTCTCTACAAAATATGCTGTCTTCTTTTCTGAATTTTTGTGAGGAGGAGAGAAGCGTCTTACACTTTGGTGTGTATTCCAGAAAATATGATAAATACATAAGTTTATATTTACTTACACTTTATGTGCTGCAGTTTGGCCTGGCCTTTAGAAGCCTTTCATAAGTTTTTATGGAAATTGTACTACAACATGCGAAGTAAAAGTCACTTTTAAAATTTTCTATAACCCGAAGTGCATAGTTAATCTGTACAGCTAATTCAGACTTTGCATTGTTTAGAATATATAACTTCAAAAATCACAGTACGTTTAAGAATTACAATATGCTATTTTTGTTACTTACCTCTGATTGCTGTTCATTGCTAATGGAGCTGCAGAAAAGTGGCTGAGTGAGATCTAAGATGGCAGCAAAAACAGTTAAGAAAACTGTGATGTATATAGGATCAGCAGAGGTGTTGCTTCAAAGAGCTTTTAATTGCTTGACTGCTTTAATTTAATTTCAGTTGATTTTTCACTGGTTTAATGGAGAGTGCTGCTGAGTGTTAGTTCCAATCTAAGTTATTTATTGGAGTGAAGGAGAATTTGAGATTCAAATGAGCCTTAACTATTTTATAGCCATGACTAATCAGCTTTTTAGAAAGCATCCTGTTTTCCTAGTGATTTACTCTTCCTGCTTTTGCTGTATCATGCAAGACTGCTCTTGAGTATTTCAGTTCATGCAGGTGACAGTAACTTGAACTGTGGAGATGTTCTTTACCAGAAGTCTTCCCCTTTGATCTTAATCTGATGTACCTCATAGGGAGACTGATTACATCCCACTCTTATCTTTACTAAGTGGGAGATAAGATCTCAGTTCATTGCCTTCTTGCCCCATTTGGAAAATGGCACAAAGTTGTACCTCCTTTTACTGTCACAGCTTTCAGAAGTCAATCACATAATATCTGTAATTCATCTAATGTTCTGTATAGAAATAATAATATTGAAATTAGATATTGCTGGGATAGTAAATGAAGGACTTGTGTGCAAAGTGTTACGTAGTCTCAGGAAAATGCTCAGTTTTATAAATAGCACAGCGTAACATAGACTTTGAATTATTATTAATTCAAAAGTTTATTGAGCTCTTTACAGATCTCAATATACTTCATTAAAATCACTGAACCTCTTACTAATTGGATTAAAAGATCTTAGGGGGATGGTTCTCTAACCTACTCCATGGATGGTTTTCTGAAGACTTGCTTGGATACTTTGCTGATTTGAACTGGAGAAGTGATATGCTTTGATGCAGACATCCATGATTGCTAACCTAATGGCTGATGCAAAGAAAAACAATCTCTTTCTTCAGTCAGATTTGTATGTGAAGACTTAATCAAAAAGAAACAAAGCAAATTAGCAGTCAGTGCCAGCCAGAAAGTCATTCAAAACTAACAAGCTTTTTTTCTCTTAGTGCAGTCTAGTTGCCCAAATGCTCATCACTAATGCAATCAAATACATTCAGTGTTTTAGGGAAATACAAAGGAAATACTTTAATATTTAAGGAAATACTAAGGGAGAAAGGCTTATAGGAATTTGGGTAGAATGGGCATGCTCAGCTTTTGCCTATACGTTGGACTAGGGAAGGGATTTTGTCAAATAAACTGAATCCATTAAAACTATCTTGAGTTAAAATCTCCTGAGAACCCACACAGTTTGGAACACCTAAATTATTTTTTATTAACCTATGAGCCCTGCAACCCCTGTTTTCAGTACAGTATATGCCTTTAACTTGAAGACCATTTTCTTAGTCTGAAGAGGTCTTTTTCTATATCAATCTTTTGGGAATTTAAACAGTGTTTTGGAACATGTTTGTGGTTTTTTAAATGCCTCAGGTGATTTGCCTTCCAATTTAACTTCTACAGAATTTGAATGTATTTAAGATAGTGCTCAGTGTAGTGCGTTCTCCTCTCAATAATATCTAAAGCTTTACTTAACATCATTTTCCTTTTATGTAATTTATTCTTGTGCATTGGTTCTTGAAGCTGTTTGTTTGTTTTGAGGGGTTTTTTTGCTTGGGTTTTTTCCCCCTCCTCAGACAGTTATGCTGTCTTTAAAATATAATCACTGTTTTGAGATTACTTCGATTTTTCTGTATTCTAAGCAGCACTGAATATAAGATATATGTGGAATGTTAACCCTCCTTCGTTAGAAGTATGGACTCTTACTGGCATAATAATTGCAAGCCTCATACCCTCTACTGCTGCTTTCTGTCCAGCAGTTAGCCTAGTTAACCTTTTTTTTCTTTCCAGTTGGTCTGTTTTTCACTTTCATATTCTATCTTGGTGTTTGGAGGGGGTTGCTATTTGTATGTTCATTCACATAATATTTCTTTTCATATCTTTTTTTCTGAGGTTGTAAAGTTTCTCCCACCAAGCCTTTTGTTTTGCTTATGTTCAGACATTGTTTTGATGTGAGGAAAATTCTACTGAGCATTAGTAACTACACTGGAACTATCCTATCTTTCCTTGCCAATAACTCTTAAAGGAAAAGACATATAGTAATGTTATTTTTTTGTTTTTTAATCAAGATTTTCTATCTATCATTTACTTTCCTCTAAACCTTCTACCTTTCTGTATATGATTTGTATTTTAATATGTTATACTGTTGTCCTAGTTTCAGCTGAGATACAGTTAATTTCCTTCCTAGTAGCTGGTACAGTGCTGTGTTTTGGATTTAGTATGAGAATAATGTTGATAACACACCGATGTTTTAGTTGTTGCTAAGTAGTGCTTAAACTAGTCAAGGACTTTTCAGCTTCCCATACTCTACCGACTGAGAAGGCTGCAGGTGCACAAGAAGCTGGGAAGGGGCACAGCCAGGACAGCTGACCCAAACTGGCCAAAGGGACATTCCATACCATGTGACGTCATGCTCAGTACATAAACTGGGGGAAAGCTGGCCAGGGGGACTGCTGCTCGGGGCCTGGCTGGGCATCAGTTGGCGGGTGGTAAGCAATTGCATTGTGCATCACTTGCTTTGTATATTCTATTGTTGTTATTATTATTATTATTATTATTATTATTTTATTTCAATTATTAAACTGTTCTTATCTCAACCCACAAGTTTTCTCACTTCTACTCTCCCAATTCTCTCCCCCATCCCACCGGGGGTGGGGGGAGTGAGCGAGCGGCTGCGTGGTGCTCAGTTGCCGACTGAGGTTAAACCACGACAGTCCTTTTTGGCGCCCAACGTGGGGCTCGAAGGGCTTGAGATAACAACAGATTAACCAGAGCGCATTAAGGAATTTATACCTGTTAACAGTTGTGGGTCACAATGTTGGTTCATCTGTTCTCGATATTGGTTTCTCTAATCTGCATCGTGCTCCTTTTTTTGCTGTACCTGTTAGAGATTGGTGTTGGTTTTTGCAGTTTGCTGTGGTCTGCAGTGATTAGTGATGTTTTGCCTGGGAGGTTTGTTAGTAAAACACTGACCTTGAGCTTAATTTGGTATTTCAGCTTTGTACTGAAGCCATTACTGTACCTCGGGTACCACTTCGTGGAGACTATTAGCAATTACAGTCCTTCCTCTGAGAGGTTTTTTATGGAGGAAATACAGAATGGCAGCGTTGCTACCTTCTTCTATGATATTTCCTCCTTCATTACAGTAACTTTTCAGTATTTTGAACATCCTTGGGTAGTTAAGATACTTCTATTGGTATCTCTTGGGAATATTGTTTTGGTTTTGTCCAAAGTTAATAAGCAATTTAAGGATATCATCCAGAGATCTGCCCCAAGGCTGGATAGTTATGAGTGGCAGGGTGTGTGGGATAGGATGGGCAAGTACCTAGGCCAAAGGGCACCCCCAGTGTTTTGGAACTTCACCCCTGAACAAGTGCAGGATCCTGAAAAATTAGTAGAATATTTGGACAAAGTGTTACCGTAAATCGGCAGATGATGAACTCTCTAAGACTCAATTTGGAGTTTTAGAAAGCAGGCATTCTTTATTACGGCGCCGGGTGCAAGGTGGAATTTCCACAAATCAAGCACACCTATGGCTAGATCACCGTTACATTTATACGCAAGAATTACAAGGTAATACACTCCCAGTTACAATGATTGGTTAGTGATTTACATACAATTACAATATCGTTTGTGTCATTCTCTTCTGTTACTACGCTTGCGCGGGGGAAGGGTCTTCACCTGGACAAGGGTCTTCTTGACCTGTGGGTGTGTTTTTTAGTATTATAATGAAGGCAGTTCACTTCAGGACACCTTAAAAGTAAGTTTTGTTGCCAAGTTGGCCAGCTAGATATCTACCTTGCCAGGTCGTCAAATAACTCATCCCATATACAATAGAACCCAGGTGCTCTGGTTATGGTCTAGAGGGTCCAGAGAACAGGAACTTCAAGGAACAGAGCCCCAGATAACAAGTAGCACAGCACCCATACATAACACTAACATAAAGGCTAACTTATTGAAATCAAGATGTTCTTATAGTTGATTATTTCACAACCAAACATAGAAAGATTCAGTAAAACTTAAGATAATCTTCAATATTTCCCCCCTTTGAAAGTTTTGAAAATCATTTCAATACTTTCATTCTAACGTTTATTTTTAAATTAGTGAGAATCATTATATTTTAGTGGGAATCTTTGGAACTGTATCTTGTTCATCCTGTTGTCTGGCCACTGCTTGGATGATCATTCGATTAAATGCCATCTTACTGTTTATTTGTTTTTTTTAAAACAGTAATAGATCAAATTAATTGTTAGAACGATTATCAATAACACTAATGCAGTGTGTATCAATGATTTTATCCATGAACTCAAATTCCATCCTAGTCCCTTGAAGATTTTCATCTCCTCAGGGTTAAGGTTTGGAATTTGAATTGCATCCCAATTTTAATAAATTTCCATGTTTTACTAATTCTCCAGCTGGTTCAAATTTCGCTAGAAAATTGGTTCCCACTAACATCCAAACCAATATCCATTCCCATTTCTGAAAAGAATGTACAATATTAGACATATTTTAAAGTCAACTTTGAAGTCTTATTATCCCTATTATTTTCCACGATGGTGGGGCTTTCTTCACCCTGGTGTAGTGTATCCACGCTTCTGATTCAGCTATCTTGATGGCGGTGAAGGTAGTCAACAGTACTTGGAAAGGTCCTTTCCAATGTTCCTGAAGGGGTTCAGAAGTCCATGTTTTCGCGTAAACATAATCTCCTGGTTGGAAATCATGTACTGGATTCTCCAAAGACAGAGGCCTGTTCCAAACAACTACACTCCGAAACACAGTTAAAGTTTTTCCTAGGGAAAGTAGACAGTTATATATATCTTGGTTTCCTTTTATATGTACATTCAAATTTGGTTCTGGAGATTCATATGGTTTTCCGTATAACAACTCATACGGACTAATTAAGGTTCCACTCTTAGGTTGAATCCAAATTCGCAACAGAGCCAATGGGAGTGCCTGAGGCCACTTCAAATTAGTTTCCTGACTTTTTACTTGACAGATTTTACTAATCTGTCTTTTCAATGTTTGATTCTTTTTTTTTTTTCTACTTTACCACTGGATTGTGGCCTCCAAGGTGTATGTAAGTTCCAAGTAATTCCTAACATTTTACTAACACCCTGTACCACTTCTGCAATAAAATGTGGACCTCTGTCTGAAGATATCCCGATTGGTACTCCAAATCTCGGGATAATTTCCTGCAATAGCCACTTAATGACTTCTTTTGCTTGGTTGGTCCGACAGGGAAAGGCTTCTGGCCATCCTGTAAAAGTGTCAACCCCCACCAAAATGTACCGATACCCATTTTGGCGAGGTAATTCTGAAAAATCGATTTGCCAATAATCTCCTGGTTCCATTCCCGATTTCAATATTCCCATTTGAACCTTTCTCTTTACAACTGGGTTGTTTCTCAAACATATCTCGCATTTTGCAGTTATCATTTTAGCCATTTCAAACATTTTTACTTATATTATTTGTTTCCTTAAAAGTGCCACCAATGCTTCTGCTCCCCAATGACATTCCTTATGTTTTGTCTGTATTATTTCTCTCATTATTAGTGGTGGGACTACTACTTGACCTTGTGATGTTATCCACCATCCTGCCAGATTCTTTTCTGCATTTAGCAACTTACCTAATTTCTCATCTTCCTCTGAATACTTAGGTTTCTCCCTTGGTAGAGCAATGGTTTTAGTAGGGATCAATGCCATTTGAAAGGCACCTCTTTTTGCAATTCTCCTAGCTGTCCTGTCTGCCAATTTGTTTCCTATAATTTCTTTTGTATTTCTTAATTGATGTGCTTTACAGTGCATGATTGCCACCTTAAATTGGGTTTTGGACTGCTTATATCAATTTTAAGATTTCTTCTTTGTATTTAATACTCGTCCCCTGAGAGGATAATAATCCCCTTTCCTTCCACAGGACTCCATGAACATATACCACGCCAAAGGCATACTTTGAATCAGTCCAAATGTTCACTTTCTTCCCCTCACTTAACTTCAATGCCCTCATCAAGGCTATCAATTCTGCCTTTTGGGCTGATGTTGTGCGGGGTAAAGAATTTGCTTCTACAACAGAATTCTCAGTAGTCACCGCATATCCTGCATATCGGATCCCGTCCTCCACAAAACTGCTACCGTCCATGTATAATTCCCAATCAGGATCTTCCAACGGTCTATCCTTTAAGTCTTCTCGACTGGAATAGACATGTTCAATGGTCACCAAACAATCATGTTCTATTTGTCCTTCTTCCTGTACGGAGTTCAAAAAGACTGCGGGGTTAATTAAGTTAGTCGTTTTCAGAATGACATCATCCTGCTCTGTCAAAATCACTTGATATTTCATCATTCTGCTAGGGGATAACCAATGGCCCCCCTTTTGTTCTAGAACAGTGATTACCATGTGTGGTACATATACTGTTATTGTCCTTCCCAGAGTTAATTTCCGGGCTTCTTGTATTAACATCACTGTAGCAGTGACTGCTCGGAGACATGTAGGCCATCCTTTACTTACAGTGCTCAGTTATTTGGAGAAATACCCAACTGGTCTTTTCCAGCTTCCCATTTTCTGAGTCAGCACCCCGAGGGCAAGATGTTGCCTTTCATGAACAAATAACTGAAAATCTTTGGTTAGATCTGGGAGTCCCAATGCTGGTGCAGTCATTAAAGCCTGTTTTAAGTTCAGAAAGGCTTTTCGCTGTTCTGGGCCCCACACAAACAGTACAACCTTTTGGGCTTCATAAAGCGGCTTTGCTATCAGACCGTAATTCATTATCCAAAGGCGACACCATCCAGCCATTCCCAGAAATGCTCTTAATTCATGAACTTTTCTTGGTTCGGGAATACTACAAATTGCTTCCTTATGGTCTGTTCCCAACTGTCATTGCCCTTTCGAAATCTCAAAGCCCAGATATATTACAGTTTGGCTTGCTATCTGAGCCTTATTTCTAGAAACTTTGTACCCATTCAGTCCAAGAAAATTTAGAAGATCTATTGTTACCTTGATGCAGATCAGTCTTTCTTCTGTAGCAATCAAGATGTCACCCACGTATTGTAGAAGCAAATGTGCAGGTTTAGGTTCTGTATCACTTTGTTTCCACCGTTCCAGATCTTTCGCCAACTGATTACTGAAGATTGTTGGACTATTCTTGAATCCTTGTGGCAGTCTTGTCCATGTTAATTGTGTCTTTCATCCTGTTTGTGGATTTTCCCACTCAAAAGCAAATAACTTTCGGCTTTCCTTCTCCAGAGGTATACAAAAGAAAGCATCCTTTAAATCAAGCACTGTAAACCACTGATAAACATCTCTTAATGCTGTTAAAAATGTATATGGATTTGCAACTACAGGGTGAATGTCTTTAACTATTTGATTTATAGCCCTTAAAATCCTGAACTAATCTATATTCACCTGAAAGTTTTCTCACTGGTAAAATTGGGATATTATATTCTAACTCACATTCTTCAAAAATTCCAAACTTTAAAAATTTATCAGTCAATTTCTTGATTCTTTGTCTAACCTCTGGGTTAATTAGATATTGCTTGATTCTCACTGGTTTTGCCTGTTCTTTTAATTCTATTTTTACAGGTTGTGCTGTTTTCGAATTACCATCAATATTTCCCCTGTCTTTGATTCTGGTATTTTTAAAAGAATTTCTCCTTTTTTCAAACACTATTTGTGCATTTAATTTGGACAATAGGTCTCGCCCTAACAAGGGTATCGGACAGTCTGGCACATACAAAAATTCATGTGTAATTACCTTATTTCCAAATTTCAAATCTAGGGGTTGAAGGAATGGCCTGTTTTCCTGCTTCCCAGTCGCTCCAATTATATTAGCCATTTTATTTCCCAATTTCCCTTTGCAAGTGTTCAAAACAGAATATGTTGCACCCGTATCTACTAAGAATTCAACTTTATCATCTCCCAGCGTAATTATAACCATTATAACTTTCCATGCTACTTCGAGCATTTTATTTAAATTTCTGGAATCCTCTCCCTCCAACTTTTGGAGTTTCCTTTTTATATCGGGTGCTGATTGTCCCATAAAAATCAAAGCCAATTGTTGTTGTTCTGCCTCTGTTTCCAATTTTAAATCAGTATATTTTCTAGCAGTTTCCTTTAATTTTTCTAAGAACACAGGTTTATTTTTGTCTTGTTTTACTTCATATAATTTAGAGCAATTCAGAGCTCTTGACATTGCATGCTTTACTCCATACAGCTGTTGTGGTTTAACCTCAGTCGGCAACTAAGCACCATGCAGCCGCTCGCTCACTCCTCCCCCCACCCCCGGTGGGATGGGGGAGAGAATTGGAAGAGCACAAGTGAGAAAAACTCGTGGGTTGAGATAAAAACAGTTTAATAATTGAAATAAAATGTTAATAATAATAATATAATAATAATAATACACAAAGCAAGTGATGCACAGTACAATTGCTCACCACCCGCCGACCGATGCCCAGCCAGTCCCCGAGCAGCGGCCCCCCCCGGCCAGCTTTCCCCAGTTTATGTACTGAGCATGACGTCACATGGTATGGAATGTCCCTTTGGCCAGTTTGGCTGTGCCCCCTCCCAGCTTCTTGTGCACCTCCAGCCTTCTCAGTCGGTAGAGCATGGGAAACTAAGAAGCTCTTGGCTAGTGTAAGCATTACCTAGCAACAACTAAAACATCGGTGCGTTATCAACTTTGTTCTCATCCTAAATCCAAAACACAGCACTGTACCAGCTACTAGGAAGGAAATTAACTCTATCCCTGCTGAAACCAGGACAATATAATCACTATAACCACTACTTCTTCGATCTCCTCCCCCATTCCACTACTATCCACTGTTTCAACACTTCTTTCCCTTATACGTGAGGGAGGGAAATTCCATTCCTCCTGTGGGAGTGCTGCTTCCAGTTCTAACTCCATTTCATCCTCTTTTGTTTTCTTATTCTCCGAAGTTAACGCCATTACCAAAGTATCTCGACTAATGAACTTACATTCATTCTGCCAATCCACTCGCTGCCTCAAATAAAAGAACAAATCTACATATGGTACTTCATTCCATTTGCCTTCTCTTCTACAGAACAACATTAACTGCAAAACAGTATTATAACTCAAAGTTCCATTCTTTGGCCACTTCCTGATCCTCCAAAACATACAAAGGCCACCAATGGTAACAATATTCAATCATCTAACTCTTATGCAAATCATCATGTAAATCGCCCCAATGCGCTAACAAACACCCCAACGGCGAGGTTTTTGGTATCTTTTCATCCGCTGCCAAATTCCCAACACTCTTACTCTTAAACAATTTTACAAATCCTGATGCCATCCCAACAAAATATTCAAAGATAATAGGTAAAATTCAAAGGTGACAGTGGTTTAACAAGTTTCGATGGCAAGGTACTTTACTGCATAGAGGACAGGGTCAGACAAAACTGTCAGGGAGACCATCAGGTGCGGCTGGATCCAATCCTAGTCCCAGACTTGGTCAACGGTTTATGTCTAAAGGATTATAGGTAACAGATAGAGTTCAAAGATAACGAATAGAGTTCAAAGGTAACGAATAGAGTTCAGAGGTAACGAATAGTGTTCAGAAGTAACGAATAGAGTTCAACCAAATGTCCAACCCAGCAATAGCTTTCGCTTATGACTTACGGGCAGACGCCTAGGCTTCCAACTGCAAACGGGTACCCTCTAAGCCCCCCAACCCTGCGTAGCTTTCGCTGCGCCTTACAGGCAGGCTTTCCAAACGGGGATGTTTAAGCCCTACCAAATGGGGACGTTTAACCCCTACCAAACGGGGACTAGCCCCTGCCCGGGTCCCAAACCTAACACTGCGGAGCTTTCGCTGCGTCTGACGGGCAGGTATCCAAATTTCCGAAAGAATGCCTTAATACTCACAAAACAGTGTTCTTCGCTCAGGGGCTCTTCAGTCCGGGGATCGGGAAAAATCCTCTCCAAGAATCCCTCAGTGCCAGCTGAGGTTCTGCGATCACAGGATCCATCAAGGCTCAAGAGCAGTGTCCCATCTGGGTCGCCAAAATCTGTTACCGTAAGTCGGCAGATGATGAACTCCCTAAGACTCAATTTGGAGTTTTAGAAAGCAGGCATTCTTTATTACGGCGCCGGGTGCAAGGTGGAATTTCCACAAATCAAGCACACCTATGGCTAGATCACCGTTACATTTATACGCAAGAATTACAAGGTAATACTCTCCCAGTTACAATGATTGGTTAGTGATTTACATACAATTACAATATCGTTTGTGTCATTCTCTTCTGTTACTACGCTTGCGCGGGGGAAGGGTCTTCACCTGGACAAGGGTCTTCTTGACCTGTGGGTGTGTTTTTTAGTATTATAATGAAGGCAGTTCACTTCAGGACACCTTAAAAGTAAGTTTTGTTGCCAAGTTGGCCAGCTAGATATCTACCTTGCCAGGTTGTCAAATAACTCATCCTATATAAAATAGAACCCAGGTGCTCTGGTTATGGTCTAGAGGGTCCAGAGAACAGGAACTTCAAGGAACAGAGCCCCAGATAACAAGTAGCACAGCACCCATGCATAACGCTAACATAAAAGCTAACTTATTAAGATCAAGATGTTCTTATAGTTGATTATTTCACAACCAAACATAGAAAGATTCAGTAAAACTTCAGATAATCTTCAACAAAAGTATGCTGTCACCCTGGCAATTCCAGAGAGACACAAATCACTGCAATGTGCTGGGGCCTGGCCCATGCCTACCGAGCCCTGTTCAACACTATTCAGTATCCTGAAGGGGAAGAGAAGGTCTCTGGATCTGACGATAAAAAGACAGGCCCTGCGGCCACTCAGACCCCGGCGACACGCCTGGCGGCTGAACCAAAGAACCAGCCTGTGCCGGTATCAGTCGCCCCTGTACACAAGAAGAATTACTGGAAGTGGAAGTCGGCTCATTTAGTAAGGGAAGAAACTTCTTCTAAGAGTAGGAGAAAGAAGTGGATGAGGCAGACTACCCTGGAGTAGGGCTATCACGAGAACAGGAGGAGGAGAGCCAGCCACTGCTCGGGGAGGAAGAAGAGGAAGAACTCATAAACGAGGCAGTGAACACCCGATCTCTATCCCTGAGTGAGCTGCGAGATACACAAAAAGATTTCAGCCATCGTCCAGGCGAGCATATTGTCACCTGGCTGCTCCGATGCTGGGATAATGGAGCCAGTAGCCTAGAATTAGAGGGTAGGGAAGCCAAGCAGCTGGGATCCCTTTCCAGGGAAGGGGGCATTGACAAAGCGATTGGAAAAGGGACACGAGTCCTCAGCCTTTGGAGGCGACTCTTGTCAAGTGTGAAGGAAAGGTATCCCTTTAAGGAAGATGTCATATGTCGCCCAAGCAAGTGGGCCACCATGGAGAAGGGTATCCAGTTCCTGAGAGAATTAGCTGTGCTGGAGGTGATTTATGGTGACCTGAGCAATGAACAACTATCCAAAGATCCAGATGAAGTCAAGTGCACACGACCCATGTGGCGGAAGTGTATAAGGAGCGCACCATCGTCATACGCCAATTCATTGGCAGTGATGACCTGTAAAGGTGGAGAGGAACAAACGGTGGATGAATTAACTGGCCAACTCCGGCAATACGAGGAAAGTCTCTCTTCCTCCCTCGTCTCGGCTGTGGAGAAACTGTCCCGGGAGATCCAGCAACTCAGAGAGGATAGGTCCTACTCCTCACCTGTACGGACCAGTATCTCGGCTATTAGGAGTCAGCGTTCTTTTGCTCAAGAGAGAGAGTATAAAGGGTACACACCACAGGGCACCCTATGGTTTTACCTGCGTGACCACGGAGAGGACATGAGGAAGTGGGATGGGAAACCTACTGCAGCCCTAGGGGCACGGGTATGTGAATTGCAAGGGAAAACAATCACAGGAAAATTGCTGCTCCAGTTTCCAGCGGGCAGTTCCCCAGACAGAGTAGAAGGGCTGATCTTACTCCTGATCTTAATGAAGAGACTTCTGACTCGTATGTACAAGAAGTGAGAAATGAATACTATGACCCAGACTAGGGGCCTCCAGCCAGGGGGAGGAAAGGGACAACCGGGTTTACTGGACTGTGTGGATTCGGTGGCCTGGCACATCAGACCCACAGGAGTAGAAGGCTCTAGTAGACACCGGTGCACAGTGTACCCTAATGCCATCAAGCTATAGAGGGGCAGAACCCATCTGTATTTCTGGGGTGACGGGGGGATCCCAACAGCTAACTGTATTGGAGGCTGAAGTGAGCCTAATTGGGAATGAGTGGCAGAAGCACCCCATTGTGACTGGCCCAGATGCTCCGTGCATCCTTGGCATAGACTACCTCAGGAGAGGGTATTTCAAGGACCCAAAAGGGTACCGGTGGGCTTTTGGTATAGCTGCCTTGGAGATGGAGGAAATTAAACAGCTGTCCACCTTGCCTGGTCTCTCGGAGGACCCTTCTGTTGTGGGGTTGCTGAAGGTCGAAGACCAACAGGTGCCGATCGCTACTACCACAGTGCACCGGCGGCAATATCGCACCAACCGAGACTCCTTGATTCCCATTCATGAGCTGATTCGTCGACTGGAGAGCCAAGGAGTGATCAGCAAGACTCGCTCACCCTTTAACAGTCCCATATAGCCAGTGCGGAAGTCTAATGGAGAGTGGAGACTGACAGTAGACTATCGTGTCCTAAATGAAGTCACGCCACCGCTGAGTGCTCCTGTGCCAGACATGCTAGAACTTCAATACGAAGTGGAGTCAAAGGCAGCCAAGTGGTATGCCACAATTGATATTGCTAATGCGTTTTTCTCAATCCCTTTGGCAGCAGAGTGCAGGCCACAGTTTGCTTTCACTTGGAGGGGCATCCAGTACACCTGGAGCCGACTGCCCCAGGGGTGGAAACACAGCCCCACCATTTGCCATGGACTGATCCAGGCTGCACTGGAACAGGGTGAGGCTCCAGAACACCTGCAGTACATTGATGACATCATCGTGTGGGGCAACACAGCAGGAGAAGTTTTTGAAAAAGGGAAGGAAATAGTCCAAATCCTGCTGAAGGCCGGTTTTGCCATAAAACAAGGTAAGGTCAAGGGACCTGCACAGGAGATGCAGTTTTTAGGAATAAAATGGCAAGATGGTCGTCGTCAGATCCCAATGGATGTGATCAACAAAATAACAGCCATGTCTCCACCAACTAGCAAAAAGGAAACACAAGCTTTCTTAGGCGTCGTGGGTTTTTGGAGAATGCATATTCCAAGTTACAGTCTGATCGTAAACCCTCTCTACCAAGTGACCCGGAAGAAGAACGATTTCAAATGGGGCCCTGAGCGACGACAAGCTTTTGAACAAATTAAAGAGGAGATAGTCCATGCAGTAGCCCTTGGGCCAGTCCGGGCAGGACAAGATGTAAAAAATGTGCTCTACACTGCAGCCGGGGAGAACGGCCCTACCTGGAGCCTCTGGCAGAAAGCACCAGGGGAGACTCGAGGTCGACCCCTAGGGTTTTGGAGTCAGGGCTACAGAGGATCCGAGGCCCGCTATACTCCAACTGAAAAAGAGATATTGGCAGCATATGAAGGGGTTTGAGCTGCTTCGGAAGTGATCGGCACTGAAGCACAGCTCCTCCTGGCACCCCGACTGCCGGTGCTGGGCTGGATGTTCGAAGCGGGGGTCCCCTGTACACATCATGCAACTGATGCTACGTTGAGTAAGAGGCCCCACTGTATAATAAACTGCCAGAAAATGAGAAGCAATATGCCCTGTTCACTGATGGGTCCTGTCGTCTTGTGGGAAAGCATCGGAGGTGGAAAGCTGCTGTATGGAGTCCTATGCGACAAGTGGCAGAAACTGCTGAAGGAGAAGGTGAATTGAGCCAATTTGCAGAAGTAAAGGCCATTCAGCTGGCTTTAGACATTGCTGACCGAGAAAAGTGGCCAGTGCTCTCTCTCTGGACTGACTCATGGATGGTGGCAAATGCCCTGTGGGGGTGGTTGCAGCAATGGAAGCAGAGCAACTGGCAGCGCAGAGGCAAACCCATCTGGGCTGCTGCATTGTGGCAAGATATTGCTGCCCGGGTGGAGAACCTGGTTGTAAAAGTCCGTCATGTAGATGCTCACATACCCAAGAGTCTGGCCACTGAAGAACATCAAAACAACCAGCAGGTGGATCAGGCTGCTAAGACTGAAGTGGCTCAGGTGGATCTGGACTGGCAACATAAGGGTGAATTATTTATAGCTCGGTGGGCCCATGACACCTCAGGTCACCAAGGAAGAGATGCAACATACAGATGGGCTCGTGATCGAGGGGTGGACTTGACCATGGACACTATTGCACAGGTTATCCATGAATGCGAAACATGCGCTGCAATCAAGCAAGCCAAGCGGTTAGAGCCTCTCTGGTATGGAGGACGATGGCTGAAATATAAATATGGGGAGGCCTGGCAGATCGATTATATCACACTCCCAGAAATCCACCAAGGCAAGCGCCACGTGCTTACAATGGTGGAGGCAACCACCGGATGGCTGGAAACATATCCCGTGCCCCATGCCCGGAACACTATCCTGGGCCTTGAAAAGCAAGTCCTATGGCGACATGGCACCCCAGAAAGAATTGAGTCAGACAATGGGACTCATTTCCGAAACAACCTCATAGACCCCTGGGCCAAAGAGCATGGCATTGAGTGGGTGTATCACATCCCCTATCATGCACCAGCCTCCGGGAAAATCGAACGATACAATGGACTGTTAAAGACTACGCTGAGAGCAATGGGTGGCGGGACATTCAGACATTGGGATACGCATTTAGCAAAGGCCACCTGGTTAGTCAACACGAGGGGATCTGCCAATCGAGCAGGCCCTGCCCAGTCAGAACTTTTACGTACTGTAGACGGGAATAAAGTCCCTGTAGTGCATGTAAAAATTATGCTGGGCAAGATAGTCTGGGTTATTCCTGCCTCGGGCAAAGGCAAACCCATCCGTGGGAC
Organism: Aptenodytes patagonicus; assembly: GCF_965638725.1. NCBI lineage: Eukaryota > Metazoa > Chordata > Aves > Sphenisciformes > Spheniscidae > Aptenodytes > Aptenodytes patagonicus. The sequence continues at coordinate 17,261,379 of NC_134981.1, forward strand.
TGCTTTTGCTCAAGGACCTGGGTGCACTTGGTGGATAATGCGGAAGGATGGGGAAGTCCGATGTGTACCTCAAGGGGATTTCATTTTGGGTTTGAATAGCCAATGAATTAAATTGTATGATGTTAATTGCTATGTCATCACTGCTATGGTTGCTATATGCCATATCAACGGTATTACAGTAAGAATCACCTAGATGAATGAAGAATGAACTTTGATGAAACCGAGCAAAGTGCAGCGACGATGGAACCAGACAAGCACAGCGGTGACGGAACGAGAACTGGCTTCAGCATGAAACAATCCAACACCACATACCATCTCTCCTGCCCTGAAGGCCTGTTATGACAAATGGAGCCCCAAGTCATGGACTAAATGAACTCAACGGACATTTTATAGGGATGGCCCATAGACTAAGGGAATGATATCTGTGTGTATATATCAAAAAACAGGAAAGGTGGTGGTGATTAATTGGAATGTATTGGAAAGTGTGGGACCTGGGCATGACGTAGATGGTATAGAATAAGGGGTGGATATTGTCCTGATTTTGGCTGGGATAGAATTAATTTTCTTCCTAGTAGCTGGTACAGTGCTGTGTTTTGGATTTAGTATGAGAATAATGTTGATAACACACTGATGTTTTAGTTGTTGTTGCTAAGCAGTGCTTACACTAAGTCAAGGACTTTTCAGCTTCTCATACTGCCCTGCCAGCGAGGAGGATGGAGGTGCATAAGAAGCTGGGAGGGGACACAGCCAGGACAGCTGACCCAAACTGGCCAAAGGGATATTCCATACCATATGACATCATGCTGAACAAAAACCTGGGGAGGTTGGCAGGAGGGGGGTGTGTGGCCGCTGCTCCGGATCTGGCTGTGCATCGGTCAGCAGGTGGTGAGCAATTGCATTGTGCATCACTTGTTTTGTATATTCTTTTATAATTTTTATTATTTTCCCTTCCTTTTCTGTCCTATTAAACTGTCTTTATCTCAACCCACGATTTTTACCTTTTTTCCGATTCTCTCCCCCATCCCACTGGTTGGGGTCGGGGGGGAGTGAGCGAACGGCTGTGTGGTGTTTAGCTGCCTGCTGGGTTAAACGACAACATTGTAACAGAATAATAAATTTTTCAGAGACTGGCTTTCATCACCTGTCTATGTTGTTTATTTTAACATAGACTATTGAAATATTAAGCTTTCTGGTGTAGTTTTTACAATAGTGCTCTTGGTAGTCTGCTTTTTCATGTGCTTTTCCTTTTGAACTGTTTGTATATCTATAAGATGACATATTGTAATGCTGACTGAGTGCAGTTTAAGGTGATTATGAATAATTTAAAAATATATCCTGTGCATCTTGTGCAATTTCCAGCTGGTGATCCCTGTATAACAATGCAAGACTTAAGTGATTTCCTAGTGGAAATGAAGTTGGTTGTGTCCTTGCTTTTTTATTTTTAAAGCCTAAAGAATTTTCATCTTTGCTTTTGTTGGTGTCATTAAAAAATGTGCAAAATTGTTGTGTAAAGGAGCAGTGTAAATTGTTTTTTAGTGGCATTCTTATCTAAAACTGCTAGTACCCCCCGGAAATCTCTGTTTATAATTAAAACCAGGTGCTTCACAAGGCACCTTGATGAAATAAGTAAAGAAAAAGCCTTCATCTTACATTATGGGGGGGTGGGGGATAAGAAAATAAATTTTAAAAGGAACGTGTTCAAAGTAGGATTTAAAAGAGGAGGATGTGATTGACTTCTGTACTGGAATGATGAAAGCACTTACTAACCTGACAGGATGCATAGATTCTTGCAAAGGCGAACAAGAAAATGTTAAGTCATGACCAAGTGGTGCGGTTTTGGGGCATGAACAACTGTAGATGACACAGGAAAATATGTAAAGCTGTGAAGAATCAAGAAGTTAGGGTTAAGCTGCTTGAAGAAATATAGTAGAAATATTAACTTCTGATTTTTGAAGAAGAAACTTTTTAATTCCCATGCATCAAATATCATTGGACTTTGTTGAAACAAGTGTAGAGCTCTGTACACTGATTTTGCTGTACTACAATACAGCTCTGTTTCAAGTCAAAATTAAGACAGCATTTGTGTTTAACTTGAGAAGGCTCTATTGAGTCTGTAACAAAAATCACTAGTGTTTGAAAGCATAAAATAGTTGCTATAATTTCTTATACTTGATCTGTTAGGAACGATTCTGGCATCATTATTTTAGATTATGGATTTGGCACATATGCAGCAGGAAGAAGGACAGATTCAGGAAGGTGTTTAAAGTTAAATGTAACTTAGTTGACTGTACTGTCATGCCAGAGCTGATCCAATAAAGGCCTGTTTTGACTGTCTGAATTTATTTTTGCATTTAAGCAAAAATATAAAGGACATTTCAACCCTGCTGTTGAATGCCCATACCACTGCTCCTGCATATGGCAGTAACAGCACGAACTAAATCTAGGAAGGTGTTCCTACCAGATATTATGGCTCATGCTACATACTATCCATAATACCTGTTATCCCAGTGTCTGTGAAGGTTTCTGGACAGATTTATTTTTGACAGACACCAGTATGTTGTTGACCTCTTCCAGCCAGTAGGGAGTGATTTTGGTGTGTGATCAATTCCCTTCTTTAGTTCTGACTAGTAACTCACACAACGAGTGTTTCATTCAGTTTTCTGCTTCCACTGTTTTTTTGGTGCCATTCCAAATCTCCCAGCTGTATGTAGTAAGAGTAAAAACACTTTTGGAACTTTTGGAGGAACACATTTTTGTCTTCATGACACTGACCAAATGCATTCCGGATCTGCCTTACCTTTCTCCAAACTTCCTCAGCATGATCATGATCCATTATAATCACCTGCCTCAGAGGGTTTTTTTGTTTTTGTCATAAATCGGTATTATTTTCTCATGTATGTTACTTTGTCAGTGCATGGTTTTTCTTTAAGATTCACGTACATGTGCATTTACAGTGCACATTAGCAGAACGATCTGTCAGCTTGTTTGAAATATTATGAACCCTGTCAGCTTGGCTTAAAATAACAGCTTCAAAGGACATAAAAAATAACTTCCTTCAAACTTACAATGAATAGTGGAAAGAATAGTGTGAAATAGTCAATCATAACAGCATGTTAGAACACTCTCAATTTAAATATTCTGACACATGTAGAAGTATCTGGTAAATGTGGGGAGTTGGAGAGCATTAGTGGTCAAAATAAGACAGGACCTTGAAAATTATTGATTCACAGGACAGTGCAGTAAAACCACTAGATTTACCTGCAGTTCAAATAGGTTCAAATACCTCATCTTGCCTATGCTTGGCCATCCAGAGCTTTTTGCAAGACCAATAGTAATACCTATTGCTGAACAAGCTGATCCATGGAGCCAGTCTTTAGTATCAAGAATTAAGTGTGTCTTGCAATCAGTAAACCTCTGTGTGCCCCAGTTTTCCTGTGTAGAAGTGGGAGTATCTCATTCACAGAGATATTGAAAGACTGAAGTCATTTTTGCAAAGACTATTAGTACACTTGATGGGTAGGTTAAAAATGTATTATGAGTTAAAATTGATTGAAATCTCTTTAATGAACAAAAAAGCTCCCTTCATTTTCCACACTAAATGGGAAAGGATTGAGATGTTTTCCATTGATTGCAAATAGGATTTACTCGGGTGAGAAAGGCTGAACTTCTTAGTTAGCCTTTCTTAGTCCTTCAAATCACCTGATGAGGCTACCTGTTATATGAATTTTCCCTGCAGCTTTTCCTGGGTGCATTCAGCTTCTCTGCATATGGCAGCCTGAATCACATTTCTCAGTGTCACACTTCACATATTTTATGGTAATATCATTGCAGCTGTGATACTGAAATATTGATAAGGAATTTGTAAGGAGTGGTGATGTCTTTTAAATGCCTTTAAGAACCTAAAACCCAGCTTGTACACCCAAAATCTTGTCTGTTTTTTTTCTAGCTATATTAAATTGGGTCTGGTTAGAAACCTTGAGTAATTTTTATAAGCTTTTAGCTATCTAGTGGCTGTACTGTAAGTAGTAAAGAATTAGCTTTCACAGATATATCAGTAATAGGTTTATCTTTTTATGTAGTGTAAATCTGAACAGGAAAGATGCAGTGTTTTATGATTTTCAACATAATTTAATTCTCATTAAACATAAATTGATTCAGTGCTCAGGAAGAGATTGTTATAGCTAGTGATTAACTTCTATATTGTTTTTTACTTTCTTGTTTCATAAAAGACCTAGTGGTATGTTTAACTCCAATCTATTTCTTCAGCTATTTCCTGCTCAAAAATGAGCATCTACTACAGTATTGCTGAACTACTGCTTTGCTAGTGTTTTCTTTTTCCTGGTTTTAAAACCTTACTTTGACTTTAAATTGCTAGAATAATTTATGTATTTTGATCACTTATAAATTACTTAGCTAAAGCTCTAAGTGATTTTACAGAACTTAAAATGCACAATAATAATGAAATCCAACATTGTACTAATAGAGTGCCCACATGAATATCCCCAAAAGCGGTATGATCAGGTGGTAATCCCAATAACCAGTTTTCCACACGCCCTTAAGCCACCCTATCCTCAAACTAAAAAAGGGAAGAAAAGTGGGATGTCACAGTATGCTCTGAAGTTAAGCAGATCTAAGCTCTGTACATTTTTAATTACTAATACTCATGTCAAAAGTATTTTCCAAATAATTGCATGATTTATAGATGTAAGATAAATAAATTTCTGTATTTAGTGATTGCTTTGAAAGGGTTTTTGTAAGTTTTATTTTTGTAATGCACTATGACTATAGGGAAGTTTTAAGGTAGAGTTTTCAGAGGTGAAAAGTTTTACAAGTAATGGAGTCATTTTGAAGAAATACTGTACAACTAAGGACACAGATTTAGATAATACAGAAAGATCATGTAAGATACATTTTTTGGGGCCTAAATAGGGTGACCCTTTTGTTTTGGAATGGGAATCCAAGCCCACATCTTATTTGGAAAATTTTTTGTAAACTTTATTTTGCTGTTCTTGATGGATTTTACAGCTGATGCTGCCAGAGTAATGAAAACAAGTAGTAATGTCTGAGACTTGCTATATTTTCTTCATTAACTGGAAAGTCCTTTGAGGGGATTTATACCCATGCTTTGGGAAGACAAGATTTTTGGATCTTTGCAGGGTGCTTTTTGCATATGCTGACATGCAAAAGATATAGCTCTCTACTAAATTCTTGAAATGTATGTCTGATGTCAGTCTACTAAAAAGCTTTATTAGTGTGCTTATGCCTATTGAGTTGCAGTTTCTACTAGGCAGAGATCATAGTGTGTCTTTGGCATCTGATGGTTCACAGCATTCCAGGGTCATGCTCTTTTCACACCAGCTAGATTTTATTTGTTACTTTGGCCATGGAATATTCACTTGTCTATTTGGATATTTTGTTTTATTTTTGTTTGTATAGAATTTTGGGTTTATATTGATATCTTCACAGCATTAAAATGATTCCAGTGAAATGTCAATATTTAATAGAAAAAATTTACAATGACTATTCTTAAATTTGCTGAATATCACTACTACAGCTAAACATCAGGCAAATCTTCCAATTTCCCCCAAGAATGTAACATGCTTCATGCTTTGAAGAGCGCAGTCTGGCTACATCTGGAAATTTCTTGTGTAAATACAAGATGAAAGATATCCAAATATACTATATTCCCCTTTCAAACTTAAGGTAAGTTTTTCATATCCATAATATCCCACCCTTTCATTCCATATGTATATGTGCCAGACCTCTGCTCCGGAAACTGGAAATCACATACAAGTTTGCCAGCAGCAAATATTAACAGATTCATATATTATTCCTTTTTGTATACGTCTGGTTTAGCCAGTATATCACTATCTGTACCCTGAAACTAGCTGCAGTAAAGAATCTGACAATCATATACTAAGATAAAATGTGCCCTGCTGTATTTCTAAGTGCATTTCTCTCATGTAATAAACAGTTTATAGTTAAGAACTATCTAAATGTTTGTACTATCTAATACAGTGATGAAAGGCAATGCTAAATCTCAAAGTCTGTCACACCCCGATGAAAATACCTTTTTTTTTTTGTTTGATTTTACTTTGGATTCATGTATGGTTAAACGAAAAAGGCTTATCCCATGAGGATTATATATCTTTCTTTGGTTTACTATTTAGAAAAATAAAAGTAGAGCTTAAAGAAATAATTTTAAAATGACAATTTGAGAAGAGTAGGCATTATAGCAACATGATTATCTTTATTAATATTGTGTTATTAATGTAACATGAATAATGTTACAGAAATACAATGATAAAATACTGAAAAATAATTGTCGCGGATGGAGTGAGACTGCACTTCACTCGTAAGAGAGAAGCAACAATACTTTAATGATAGAAAACAGTGAGTTAAAGTGTGAATTAACAAATGAAACAGAAATAGAAGAGCCTTCTTGAGCTACCTTTGTTATTTTAGAGAAAATTTTCTTATGTAAATTTATTCTTTAACTTTGTTATAGAATGTTTTTATTCTATAACTATAATAACAAAAAATCCTTATATGCAGAGGTGTCGTGGTTTAACCCGGCAGGCAGCTAAACACCACACAGTCGTTCGCTCACTCCCCCCCTTATATTCAAGACCACCTTCAAGAGCCTGAGTGATTTTTCAGAAGCTCTGATCAAGTAGGGACACCTGTTTTAGTCAACAGAAAGCATTGCATTGCCAGCCATTGGCTTGTCACTTGACAAAATGTGCAAATGCCTGGTTGATTTTGATATTTGATGCGTGGAAGTGTAGTGCCAAATGGGGTAGGAGTTGACAGGGATGTAGGAATGTTTTCTGTACTCCAGACAGGTCACTGTTGTTGCTTGGCTGTTGCGTTGAGGTAGTTTTTAAATGGTAGTTTACTGTATGTCCATATGTGTTATGGAAAAAGGAGTGGTGGTTTTGTTGGGTTTGACTTTGCTTTTTCTTTATGTGAGAAAAACACAAATATGCTTGAGGATTAAGTGAATGATCTGTAATTACTATTATTGGAAGAATATATATTTAATTCATTGGTAAAATACAGCTGTTAAAGAAGACAAAATGAAGTGACAGTGGACCCTAAAAATAAAGAACCATTATCAAGGCAGTGGAGTAGAAGGAAACAAAGAGGGTAAAGACGTCAAAGTAATAATACTGGCAACAGGTTATTGATTGGATTTATTATAGTGTGGTTTACAATATGTGATAGAAAGGAGATGACACATTGTGATGCATATAACAATGTTTTTCTTATGATGAATGATTAAAAGAGGTTAGATCTTCCAGGGAAATTGAGGAGATATGGTAACCAGGTAAGAAAATCAGGAACAGCAATTTCATCATGTTGAATTTAAGTTGCCAGTTAAACATTCACAAAGTGATGTCAAGATGAACTAAGATGTTCAGCAGATAGAGAATGATGTACCTTTTCTTGGAAGGTAGTTTAATGGCATGAAAATAGTGGTAATCAAGGTTGTGAATAATGTTTATAAAAATATATTGTAGAGAGAGAAGCTCAGGGACCAAGGGGATTAAGTAATGGTGAATAGCCAGCGGAACTGGGAGAAAGAGAGAGAATCACACACCAGAGGGAACAGTGAAGAAGGGAGCCAGCATGTAGAAGGTGTACAGGAGACACTGGACCTCAAAAAACAATGAAGAAGGGGAATAGAAAATAGGCACTTTTTTCAAAGGCTGATGAGAATGAGGATGAGATAGCATTGCTGGATTTGTCAGGGATAAATCTGTTGAGACTCAGGAAGGAATTTAAGTGGAATTGGCAAGGAATGAGGATGGAGGAGAAGGCAGTAATGGATATAAAGACCAAAGGTGAAAAAGAGCAATGGAAAGAAAGAAACACAGAGCTATTTGGTGAAAAGTGGATCATGCAAATGAGATTTCTGAGATATGATTTTCACAAACAGCAATTCACATATCTCCCTATGCTCTGAAGATGCCACTGCTGATGGAGAAGAAATATGAAGTTGCCAGGTATGAGTGTGAAATATTGGAAGGCTAGGATGAGAAATTGGAAGGAATCATTCCTTTTGCTGGATGGAGATGAATTTTAGGGATGCTAGTGGTGAAAGAGAATTATAGTCAGGAGAGGTACTACAGAGTGTCATAAAAAATGTAAGTAGGAAGAGAAGAGAAAAGAGGGGTTTTAAGCAACATTAACAGTAGAGGAGAAACTAATTGCAGAATGAAAAATTCTGTAAGGATTCTGTACTCCTCAGAGACAAATGAGGATGGAGATACTGCAGCCCGTTCGAGGGAGTCTTGGATATTGATTAGGACATTTTTACATTACCATAGTTTTAATAATCAGATTATTATTTATATGATATGAAACAGAAGAGATTAATTTAAGGATGTTAATTCCAAACAAAGGAATTATATCCTCTCATATTTAAACAGTAATCTGTTGTTAATATCTATTAAAAAAGAAACTAATTTAAAAAGCCATCCATGATTCAAAGATATTCAGGAATCTCACTGTAGAACAGCAAGCCACATTTTTCTAAAAGGTATTACAAGTTTTTTTGCTCTACCTAATGCTTAGGTACTTGATTGCTGGTCTGTAGGCTAGCTTGAAAACTTGATATGACAGGGTGTTGTGCAGTGTAGACAGACAAATATACAGTGTGTCTTAAAATTGAAACATTCATTATCAAGTCATTTCAATACTGAGTGTCAAAAATCAAATCCAAGTACACCAGAGCATCATCTTGCAGAAGCAGTGAAATCTTGGTTTTAAATTTAACTTATTTTACAAAGTACCTTTACTGATGAAGGATTTTAAGGTTGAAGTTGATGCTACCACAAAACCTGAACTGCCAGAGTTATTTAAAACAGTATGTTATTTCTGAGCTAAATGCCAGATGAATTCAAATGCACTATTCAGTTGTAATTTGTTGTATTTGAACAAAACCACGTTTTGCCAAAAGAGCTTTCAACAACTGTATATTGTACCCATGGAAACGGTGATTAACACTGTAATATTTTATTTGTAAAACCAGTAAATTTGTTATCTGTAACTTTGGATTTACAAATTCTGAAGCTTAGTGGGAATTTATAACTTTTCTTTGTGGAACAATTTGTTCGGTTAGTATAAACTACTTGCAGAAAACAATTTTTGAATTTTTTTTCCAGTTTGCCAATTTTTTGCTTATAAATGTGTAGGGTTTTTATTTGTTTGCTTATTTAGCTAGTCAATTATGTAAAATTATTGAGAGAGAAAAAAAGGCAACATCAAAGAACTAATGATGAAACTGAGATAGGAATATTGCTTGAAAAGAAAATAAAGATTGCTTGAGTTACATTTTTTTTTTTACACCATATACCTCAACCAGATTCTTACTTTTACATTTTACACATACATAAATCTGGGGTCTAATATCCTGACTTTGCTGAATTCATCAGGTAAAATGCTGAGTTAAAGGTTACTGAAATTGAGAGCATTTAGCAACTCTGTGTCTTGTGGATTAGCAGCAACATATCTTTGGTTATTAAAAAAAGCGCACCCTCCCCATCCACAAATGCCCCACTGACCTGTAACAGAAGAAGAGGAGTTTCCTTTAACTTCTCAAAAACAACTTCTTCTCTCAAGCTTACTTTGTTGAATGATAATGACATTTTTTGTTTTCTACAGGCTTTAAAAAAAAAAAATTAAATATATATGGCCCTTGAAAATCAGTGATAAGTATATTGAGCTAATAATCTCAGCCACCTTATACAACATTATTTATAAACCACTGAGGCTCTGAGTTAATAATGCTCATTTTATCACTGAAATATTTCATGTGGCAAAGTACCATTTACCCTTTTAACTGAGGCATTCCTCTGTCTTCGCCTTTCCAACCAAATAAATAAAACCACATCCATGTTTTAAAAAATTTATATTATTTTAATTAATAAGCTGAGAAAATATGGCATAATGGTTTGCAGCACATTTTTATTGGAAAAATCCAATAATGTGGAAGAAATAATAGCTTACTATATGTTACAAGAAGTTTAGTGAAAGTGACTGTTCATTTCTTAGAGAAATACACTTTTCTTGTTGAAATACAGATATGTTTTAGCTACTTTTTTTCAACAAGTAAGTAAATTTATTATACAGCTACCTTTGATAACTTGCTGCAAGCTACACCTTTTTTGGCTCAAGTGTTACTGAACGAGAAATATTAGCTTAATGTGAATTTCTGTATATTTTCAATCAGATTTCACTCTATTCGCACTGTACCTCTAAGTTTACTAAAATGGGTCTTAAGCTTTGGGAACAGTGAAGAGTAAAAGAATATGAGAAATTATACTGAATTATGGTGGGAATATCAGGGAATAAATAAGGGAATAAATAACTTAGGGAATAAATAAGCAACTGGCGTTTGCTTTTTAGAGTCATCTTTGTAGCTGCTTTATATTTTTCTGTGGTGCTTGTTTATTGCAAATAGGCAAAAGGCTACTTTGATAGAAACATACTATGTTTTGCATAGGTGAGTGCAGTGATCTGTGGACTTTCAGTTGGGGTTCTAGTATATCTTTTAACTGTAAATTTTTAGTGAAATTTTTACAGAATAAAATTGGTCAGATTTAATTCTTTTCTGAGAAGGCAGAGGAACCTTCAACAGCTGGGCAAGTCTAAGAGTGATTATTTTTGAAAGAGGCAAGAGGGGTTTTTTTGTTTACAGAAGCTATATTTATGATAGTAAAAAGGAGGAAAATCATAAATTCACTATGATAGCATGGGATGGGTTAGATAAGTTATGAAAAGATACAAAGGAACACTTCTTTTACATCCTTGTACATTTTTCACATGCAGTGTAAAAATCCCCAAAGGAAGCCAACTGAATAATTTCCAAAAGCTATTTTTATTAGTGATATTTATCGTTTTTTGTGGCCAAGGTAGATTATTTTCTCAAATGCAAAGTTTGACAGTGCAGCCAAACATTCAGTTGGGGTTTCATTTTTAAACAATTAGGCAAATATTTAGCAATGCTGTTAAGAAGCCATCTTTCTAAAATGGTTTCCTAAATTTTTTCTTGATGAATTAACTTAAGCAAGAAGAAATTGTTTCTGTGGTCAACAATATTCTGAGAAATTGAAAGCTGTAAGTGGTAAAGGAAGGATGGGCAGATAGGAAGGACTTTCTCATCAGTTCAGACTGGTTCAGAGACATCTTTAAGGCAAGTCAGCCTGCTCGCTTCCTTGTTTTGTCTAAATTCACATAGAGTCAAATGTATTGGGTGCCTTGCCTCATTGCCTTCCATGTAAATGTTAGAGGGTTTTTATTTATTTATAGAAGTCAAGTTTTTATATCAATTGCAATTAAAAAAATGCTAAATCATTTTTCAACTTGACTGGCTACACTGCTGTATGGCTTCTCTTCTAAGAATGCTGTTTTCCATAACATCCCAACATTTTCCAACTAAGCATTTCACACTTCTGTTTTTATTTTGGTTCATATTTCCATGACATAATGCATGATTCATTACAAGGGACTAAAGATTTCATAGACTTTAAAAATAGTTATAGAGCTGTTATCTTTTCTAACTTATTTTTCTGGTTATGTAGGGTTTTTCACTGCAATACAATTGCTCAAGAAAAGCTGCAGAATATTAAAAAAAAAAAGCCAAGTCTGTTGTCTGGTCAGTAATTGCAAATAACTAGGAAAACTTCTATATGAAATACATGTGAAAGATTATTGGAGGATATTGAACCACAGCTGAGTGTGAGAGAGAAACAAAGAAATCCCAAAGACTTGCTTCCCCCCAAAGTATCAGGAATTTTCACCCAGAAAAAGGCCTTAGTTGCAACAGATGAGAATATAATGGACACGCATGACAGTTAAATACAACTGCCAGTCAGATGTCCTGGCTATGGCAAATAAAGTTAGGTTACTGTATTCATAATTGGTTAATTAGGATTGAGAGAAATGAAGGAGTGTTTCGGGTCTGCTAATGATACATGAAAATGTCACTGAGTTAGAGCGTTTTAAAAATCGAATGGTTTTACGTCAAGTAATACTTCTCAAGACTTGAACACTGATGTTCATTTCAAACAATGCTAAAAAAGCATTCATAAGCTTTAATAGGTATAATCATCTATTTGTAACACTTGGAGCTGAAATGGTTTTCTGTCGTGGTTTAACCTCAGTCGGCAACTAAGCACCACGCAGCCGCTCACTCACTCCCCTCACCCCCGGTGGGATGGGGGAGAGAATTGGGAGAGCACAAGTGAGAAAAACTCATGGGTTGAGATAAAAACAGTTTAATAATTGAAATAAAATGATGATAATAATAATATGATAATAATAATAATACACAAAGCAAGTGATGCACAGTGCAATTGCTCACCACCCGCCGACCGATGCCCAGCCAGTCCCCGAGCAGCGGCCCCCCCGGCCAGCTTTCCCCAGTTTATGTACTGAGCATGACGTCACATGGTATGGAATGTTTCTTTGGCCAGTTTGGCTGTGCCCCCTCCCAGCTTCTTGTGCACCTCCAGCCTTCTTAGTCGGTAGAGCATGGGAAACTAAAAGGTCCTTGGCTAGTGTAAGCATTACCTCGCAACAACTAAAACATCGGTGTGTTATCAACTTTGTTCTCATCCTAAATCCAAAACACAGCATTGTACCAGCTACTAGGAAGGAAATTAACTCTATCCCTGCCGAAACCAGGACAATATCCACCCCTTATACTATACCATCTGCGTCATGCTCAAGTCTCATATTTTCCAGTACATTTTCATTAATCACCACCCCCTTTTTTTCAATATATATATATATATACACACACACAGAGATATCATTCCCTTCGTCTGTGGGCCATCCCTCTAAAATGTTCGGTGAGTTCATTTAGTCCATGACTTCGGGCTCCATCTGTCATAATAAACTTCCAGGGCAGGAAAAATGGAGATGGTGTGCGGTGTTGGATTGTTTCATGTTGTAGTCAGTTCTGGTACCATCATCACTGTGCTTTCCTTGGTTTCACTGAAGTTATTCTTCATTAGTCTGCGTGATTCTTATTGTAATATCATTAGTATGGCATATAATATTACATAGCACTTAACATCACATAGTTCAGATCATTGGCTATTCTCACCCAAAATCAAATCCCCTTGAGGTACACATCGGACTTCCCCATCCTTCCGCATCACCCACCAAGTGCACCCAGGTCCTTGAGCAAAAGCAATCCCACGGATGGGTTTGCCTTTGCCCGAGGCAGGAATAACCCAAACTGTTTTCCCCAACATATTTTCTATGTGCACTACAGGGACTTTATTTCCATCTACAGTACGTAAAAGTTCTGACTGGGCAGGGCCAGCTCGATTGGCAGATCCCCTCGTGTTGACTAACCAGGTGGCCTTTGCTAAATGCGTATCCCAATGTCTGAATGTCCCGCCACCCATTGCTCTCAGTGTAGTCTTTAACAGTCCATTGTATCGTTCAATTTTCCCGGAGGCTGGTGCATGACAGGGGATGTGATACACCCACTCAATGCCATGCTCTTTGGCCCAGGGGTCTATGAGGTTGTTTCGGAAATGAGTCCCGTTGTCTGACTCAATTCTTTCTGGGGTGCCATGTCGCCATAGGACTTGCTTTTCAAGGCCCAGGATAGTGTTCTGGGCAGTGGCATGGGGCACGGGATATGTTTCCAGCCATCCGGTGGTTGCTTCCACCATTGTAAGCACATGGCGCTTGCCTTGGTGGGTTTGTGGGAGTGTGATATAATCAGTCTGCCAGGCCTCCCCATATTTATATTTCAGCCATCGTCCTCCATACCAGAGAGGCTTTAACCGCTTGGCTTGCTTGATTGCAGCGCATGTTTCGCATTCATGGATAACCTGCGCAATACTGTCCATGGTCAAGTCCACCCCTCGATCACGAGCCCATCTGTATGTTGCATCTCTTCCTTGGTGACCTGAGGTGTCATGGGCCCACCGAGCTATAAATAATTCACCCTTATGTTGCCAGTCCAGATCCACCTGAGCCACTTCAGTCTTAGCAGCCTGATCCACCTGCTGGTTGTTTTGATGTTCTTCAGTGGCCCAACTCTTGGGTACGGGAGCATCTACATGACGGACTTTTACAACCAGGTTCTCCACCCGGGCAGCAATATCTTGCCACAATGCGGCAGCCCAGATGGGTTTGCCTCTGCGCTGCCAGTTGCTCTGCTTCCATTGCTGCAACCACCCCCACAGGGCATTTGCCACCATCCATGAGTCAGTCCAGAGAGAGAGCACTGGCCACTTTTCTCGGTCAGCAATGTCTAAAGCCAGCTGAATGGCCTTTACTTCTGCAAATTGGCTCAATTCACCTTCTCCTTCAGCAGTTTCTGCCACTTGTCGCATAGGACTCCATACAGCAGCTTTCCACCTCCGATGCTTTCCCACAAGACGACAGGACCCATCAGTGAACAGGGCATATTGCTTCTCATTTTCTGGCAGTTCATTATACATTGGGGCCTCCTCAGCACGCGTCACCTCCTCCTCTGGCGATATTCCAAAATCTTTGCCCTCTGGCCAATCCATGATCACTTCCAGGATTCCTGGGCGACTGGGGTTTCCTATTCGAGCCCGTTGTGTGATTAGTGCAACCCACTTACTCCATGTAGCATCAGTTGCATGATGTGTACAGGGGACCCTCCCTCTGAACGTCCAGCCCAGCACCGACAGTCGGGGTGCCAGGAGGAGCTGTGCTTCAGTGCCGATCACTTCCGAAGCAGATTGAACCCCTTCATATGCTGCCAATATCTCTTTTTCAGTTGGAGTATAGCGGGCCTCGGATCCTCTGTATCCCCGACTCCAAAACCCTAGGGGTCGACCTCGAGTCTCCCCTGGTGCTTTCTGCCAGAGGCTCCAGGTAGGGCCATTCTCCCCGGCTGCGGTGTAGAGCATATTTTTTTACATCTTGTCCTGCCCGGACTGGCCCCAGGGCTACTGCATGAACTATCTCCTCTTTAATTTGTTCAAAACCTTGTCGTTGCTCAGGGCCCCATTTGAAATCGTTCTTCTTCCGGGTCACTTGATAGAGAGGGTTTACGATCAGACTGTAATTTGGAATATGCATTCTCCAAAAACCCACGAGGCCTAAGAAAGCTTGTGTTTCCTTTTTGCTAGTTGGTGGAGACATGGCTGTTATTTTGTTGATCACATCCATTGGGATCTGACGACGACCATCTTGCCATTTTATTCCTAAAAACTGCATCTCCTGTGCAGGTCCCTTGACCTTACCTTGTTTTATGGCAAAACCGGCCTTCAGCAGGATTTGGACTATTTCCTTCCCTTTTTCAAAAACTTCTCCTGCTGTGTTGCCCCACACGATGATGTCATCAATGTATTGCAGGTGTTCTGGAGCCTCACCCTGTTCCAGTGCAGCCTGGATCAGTCCATGGCAAATGGTGGGGCTGTGTTTCCACCCCTGGGGCAGTCGGTTCCAGGTGTACTGGACGCCCCTCCAAGTGAAAGCAAACTGTGGCCTGCACTCCGCTGCCAAAGGGATTGAGAAAAACGCATTAGCAATATCAGCTGTGGCATACCACTTGGCTGCTTTTGACTCCACTTCGTATTGAAGTTCTAGCATGTCTGGCACAGCAGCACTCAGCGGTGGCGTGACTTCATTCAGGCCACGATAGTCTACTGTCAGTCTCCACTCTCCATTAGACTTCCGCACTGGCCATATGGGACTGTTAAAGGGTGAGCGAGTCTTGCTGATCACTCCTTGGCTCTCCAGTCGACGAATCAGCTCATGAATGGGAATCAAGGAGTCTCGGTTGGTGCGATATTGCCACCGGTGCACCGTGGTGGTAGCGATCGGCACCTGTTGGTCTTCGACCTTCAGCAACCCCACAACAGAAGGGTCCTCCGAGAGACCAGGCAAGGTGGACAGCTGTTTAATTTCCTCCATCTCCAAGGCAGCTATACCAAAAGCCCACCGGTACCCTTTTGGGTCCTTGAAATACCCTCTCCTGAGGGAGTCTATGCCAAGGATGCACGGAGCATCTGGGCCAGTCACAATGGGGTGCTTCTGCCACCCATTCCCAGTTAGACTCACTTCGGCTTCCAATACAGTTAGCTGTTGGGATCCCCCCGTCACCCCAGAAATACAGATGGGCTCTGCCCCTCTATAGCTTGATGGCATTAGGGTACACTGTGCACCGGTGTCTACTAGAGCCTTCTACTCCTGTGGGTCTGATGTGCCAGGCCACCGAATCCACACAGTCCAGTAAACCCGGTTGTCCCTTTCCTCCCCCTGGCTGGAGGCAGGGCCCCTCTAATCCTCATCACAGTACTCATTTCTCACTTCCTGTAAATATGAGTCAGAAGTCTCTTCATTAAGATCAGGAGTAAGATCAGCCCTTCTACTCTGTCTGGGGAACTGCCCGCTGGAAAATGGAGCAGCAATTTTCCTGGAAGAACCTCTTTCTGTGATTGTTTTCCCTTGCAATTCACGTACCTGCGCCCCTAGGGCTGCAGTAGGTTTTCCATCCCACTTCCTCATGTCCTCTCCGTGGTCACGCAGGTAAAACCATAGGGTGCCCTGTGGTGTGTACCCTTTATATCCTCTCTCTTGAGCAAAAGAACGCTGACTCCTAATAGCCGAGATACTGGTCCGTACAGGTGAGGAGTAGGACCTATCCTCTCTGTGTTGCTGGATCTCCCGGGACAGTTTCTCCACAGCCGAGACGAGGGAGGAAGAGAGACTTTCCTCGTATTGCCGGAGTTGGCCAGCTAATTCATCCACCGTTTGTTCCTCTCCATCTTTCCAGGTCATCACTGCCAATGAATTGGCGTATGACGATGGTGCGCTCCTTATACACTTCCGCCACATGGGTCGTGTGCACTTGACTTCATCTGGATCTTTGGATAGTTGTTCATTGTTCAGGTCATCATAAATCACCTCCAGCACAGCTAATTCTCTCAGGAACTGGATACCCTTCTCCATGGTGGCCCACTTGCTTGGGCAATCTTCCTTAAAGGGATACCTTTCCTTCACGCTTGACAAGAGTCGCCTCCAAAGGCTGAGGACTCGTGTCCCTTTTCCAATTGCTTTGTCAATGCCCCCTTCCCTGGAAAGGGATCCCAGCTGCTTGGCTTCCCTACCCTCTAATTCTAGGCTACTGGCTCCATTATCCCAGCATCGGAGCAGCCAGGTGACAATATGCTCACCTGGACAACAGCTGAAATCTTTTCGTATATCTCGCAGCTCACTCAGGGATAGAGATCGGGTGGTCACTGCCTTGTTTATGAGTTCTTCCTCTTCTTCTTCTCCAATCAGCTGCCGGTTCTCCTCCTCCCGTTCTCGTGATGGCCCTTCTCCAGGGTCATCTGTCTCGTACACTTCTTCCTCCGCTTCCCTTTTAGAAGAAGCTTCTCCCTCCCTTAGTAACCGAGCCGACTTCCGCTTCCGAAATTTCTTCTTGTGTACAGAGGCGACTGATACCGGCACAGGCTGGTTCTTTGGTTCAGCCGCAGAGCATGTCACCGGGGTCTGAGTGGCCGCAGGGCGTGTCGCCTGGGTCTGAGTGGCCACAGTGTGTGTCGTTTTACCGTCAGATCCAGAGACCTTCTCTTCCGTTTGAGGGTACTGAATGGTGTTGAACAGGGCTCGGTAGGCATGGCCCAGGCCCCAGCACGTTGCAATGATCTGCATCTCTCTGGAGTTGCCAGGGTGACAGCATACTTTGTCCAAATATTCTACTAACTTTTCAGGATTCTGCACTTGCTCAGGGGTGAGGTTCCAAAACACTGGGGGTGCCCATTGGCTTAGGTACTTGCCCATCTTGTCCCACACACCCTGCCACTCATAACTATTCAGCCTTGGGGCAGATCTCTGGATGATATTCTTAAATTGCTTACCAACTTTAGACAAAACCGAAACAATATTCCCAAGAAGTACCAATAGAAGTATCTTAACTACCCAAGGATGTTCAAAATACTGAAAAGTTACTGTAACGAAGGAGGAAGCATCATAGAAGAAGGTAGTGACACTGCCATTCTGTATTTCCTCCGTAAAAAACCTCTCAGAAAAGTCACTGTAATTGCTAGTTGTCTCCACGAAATGGTATCCGTGGTACAGTAACGGCTTCATTGCAAAACTTACATACCACACTAATGTCAAGGTCAATGTTCTAAAAACAAACCTCACAAGCGAGACATCACTAATCACTGCAGACCACAGCAAACTGCAAAAACCAACACCAATCTTTAACATGTACAGCAAAGAAAGGAGCACGGTGCAGATTAGACAAATCAATATCGAGAACAGAGACACCAACATTGTGACCCACAACTATTAACAGATATAAGTTCCTTAATACACTCCGGTTAATCTGTTATTATCTCAAACCCTTCGTGCCCCACGTTGGGCGCCAAAAAGGACTGTTGTGGTTTAACCTCAGTCGGCAACTGAGCACCACGCAGCCGCTCGCTCACTCCCCCCACCCCCGGTGGGATGGGGGAGAGGATTGGAAGAGCACAGGTGAGAAAAACTCGTGGGTTGAGATAAAAACGGTTTAATAATTGAAATAAAATGATAATATTAATAATATAATAATAATACACAAAGCAAGTGATGCACAGTGCAATTGCTCACCACCTGCCGACCGATGCCCAGCCAGTCCCTAAGCAGCGGCCCCCCCGGCCAGCTTTCCCCAGTTTATGTACTGAGCATGATGTCCCATGGTATGGAATGTCCCTTTGGCCAGTTTGGCTGTGCCCCCTCCCAGCTTCTTGTGCACCTCCAGCCTTCTCAGTCGGTAGAGCATGGGAAACTAAAAAGTCCTTGGCTAGCGTAAGCATTACCTAGCAACAACTAAAACATCGGTGCGTTATCAACTTTGTTCTCATCCTAAATCCAAAACACAGCACTGTACCAGCTACTAGGAAGGAAATTAACTGTATCCCTGCTGAAACCAGGACAGAGGGACCCCATGCTGGAGCAGGGGAAGAGTGTGAGGAGTCGTCCGTCTGAGGAGGAAGGAGCGGCAGAGACAATGTGTGATGAACTGACTGCAAACCCCATTCCCTGTCCCCCTGTGCTGCTTGGGGGGCGGGTAGAGAAATCAGGAGTGAAGTTGAGCCTGGGAAGAAGGGAGGGGTGGGGGGAATGTGTTTTAAGATTTAGTTTTTATTGCTCATTATCCTACTCTGATTTGATTGGTAATAAATTAAATTAATTTTCCCCAAGTCGAGTCTGTTTTGCCTGTGATGGTAATTGATGAATGATCTCTCCCTGTCCTTATCTCGACCCATGAGCTTTTTGTTATATTTTGTCTTCCCTGTCCTGCTGAGGAAGGGAGTGATAGAGCGGCTTTGGTGGCACCTGGTGTCCAGCCAGGGTCAAGCCACCACACTGTTGCAGCTCCTCTTGCAGAACCAGTGCAGAATGCAGAAGCATATACCTTGTTCCGTAAGGTGCCTCTCATCACATGAGCCTTCACAGAAAGACTTAGAGTTTATAAACATAATGTATTCTGGTGCTCCGTCACAGTTAGCCTTGTTAAGCCATGCCTTTCCTATGCTGCATTTTCTTTTTTTAACTTTCATTTCCTATGTTTCTTTGCTTTCCCCAATGATCTTTGTGAATTTCTGTCCTTGAGCTTTGCTTTCAATACAGGACTCCCTCTTAATATAGGAGCTTCTTGAAGGGTGTTGCTGACTTTAGACTTTTTCAGTTTCTGGCAATACTTTATTTTAGCAGCACTTTTGCTTCTTTTGGGCCCATTTGCATCCATGTGCGTGTCTTCCTGGACAGTATCTTCTGAAAAGAAAAAAAATCAGATAAAATCTTTGTAGTATCAGTGCACTGGCCTTATTTTGAATAAAAGCCATTTGTAAAATGCCTATCCTGGCTCACCAGACTGTTTTTCTAGGACCTAATTGTTACCTCTTGATAAATCCAATGCTCAATACCATTGGCATAACAGCGTCTGACCTGATCATATCAGACTAGAGCTTGATTATTGGTATCCTTCTTATTAAAATGGCAAAGAATAAAGTTTGAAATGCTATTAAAAATGATATAAAAGATTTAAAAAATTCTGCCAGGCTTTGGAGAAGTCTGCCATCAAGAAAAATATTGAATGATCTGAGTGGACTATTTTGAGTGCTTCATATTTAACTGCACAACTTTTGACTTTGTTTATATGTTTTTGTTTAAGGGTAACTATTTTGTCCACATATGAAATAATTAAAAATAGATCAGTACTGCTACAGCTCTCGTAAAGAAGCCCCTTAAGCATCAATGGAAGTATGCTACTGGAAAAAATCCTTGGTGTTGTGGAATGTTAATATGTCTGTTTTCTTAGTGACGGTGATTTCAACTCCAAATGCAGATTAGATTCAGGAACCAATATTGTATTTGCAACTCAGAAAATTTTAATTTAAAAAAGTGAGTTTGGGCAAATATTGTATTATTCTTAACGATTATAAGAGTTTCACAGCATTGGCCAAGTCATTCTACTAGCATTTCTCCCATTCCTTAATCAACTATTTCTGCACCATGTAAGACAGTGTTGATTTGAAATCAACCCCAACCTCTTGACTCCTTCTAGAGTCTTCTAATTTTTTTATCCAGCCGATTACATTTTCTTGTTAGCAGAAGAGCTATATCTAAATGTCTGACTGCATCTCTCCTGCTAAAGCCTGGCAGGACTACAGCTTGAAGATCACGTCAAGGTTCATTCCGCTGGGAACAGAACAGCCTTGGTTGCTAGCCTTAGATCTGTCCCCATCCAGGAGATTTGCTGAGTGGCCAAATGGTATCCTTTGCATACATTTATAAAGTGGTGGTGCTTTGGATCTAACATTTAGACGATAAGTGGTTTTTGGGTTTTTTTTGTTGTGGGGGGGGAGGGAAAAGGGTGGGTTCATATTACAGGACCGAATGCTTTGAAGTGCTTGGGATGGAGTCTACTGGGAAGCAATAAGAAAACAGATATTCCCAAAATAGGGACTCAACATTTTTCTTTCTTGTAATTTTTTAGCTTCCCAATAAACAGAAATATACTCTGCTCTAGACATCATTTATTTAAGTTGTACACTTCTTAAAAATATTTTGTAGTAAGGAGTTATCCTAGTCTTTAATATAAACATACATGATGTAAGATGCCACACATTACTGCTTTCCCTGTAAAGGGTACTGCTGGCCTTGATTTCTTTTGTTACAGCATGTTACAAATTTTTTTTTAATGTTTTATTTTCAAGGCCTCCTTTGAGCTCTTAATCTCAAAGGCTGTGAATCTACAAAATACTTTTAGACAAAAAAAATTACTTCCCTGCAAGGTTTGTGCTTTGGAAGGAAGCAGGTCTGTGGATTACTAGTCACTTGCCTACTTCTCCTCCTCAGTCAGGAAGATTTTTGTAACTTTTTGTCTAAAATTAATCTCTGGATACTTTTAAAGAGAATTGTTGTTTGAAAGTCCTTCTTTTCACCCTTGAAAGTGCTGAGGCACTGATGTCGAACGCAAGGAGAGGTCTAGGTGCCTGAGTGAGGTACTTCAGGGCTCAAATTCTGTAGCTCATCTCAGGCTGGAAATATGTATCCCAGAGGAATGATCAGCAGAGATGTACATCTCTCTGAGAATAACTAATCAATCTATTTTTTCTTTTGTTCTCACTTTGTTAATGTCATAACTTTTTGAAAGGGAATAAACTTTTACTGGCCTACAGTCACACCATGTTTATCAAACACAGATGAGAATTGCTATAAATGTCTTGCTGTAACCTCTATTTTGGCTTTTATGGCCAAAGGTGGTGTGGAGGGGTGTGAAAAGGTTTCATTATAGCAAGTGTGGGTTCACTTGCTTCCCTTCTCCCCCTTCCCCTAGGATTTCTGACTGACTCCAGGGCCTGTTCTCTGTGCTGAGATTGCGGTTTGTTACTTGTTTGCCTGCTAAAGAAGGGGGAAGACTTCATGTTCCTTCCATTCTTCCTGATAATTTTTTCAGGGCAGGTAGAAACCAGACACATAAAACTTGTTTAGTTTTTTATCTAGTCCATCCATGGTAACATATTAATTTCTTTTTATATCCAGCAAAAGTTAAATTTACTCCTAATAGCAAAGCACCAATGCTCACAAACACAGAATAAATTAGTTTGGAGAATCTGATTCCGCTGTGGATAATGGTTCTTGGTAGGAGGGATTGTCATGATGTAGTTGAGCCACTGAGCAGAAGTTTCTGATCTACTGGAGTGCAGCAGGTGGAACTTCTCATCCTTGCGCTTTCATAGTCATTTAGGGACAAAAAACTTCCAAATCATCCCTATTTTGAATGCTTCTACCATATCATTCTGTTCTTTTTGTGTCTGAATTAGAGGATGAAATTTTCTGCAAATGTCTAAATTCTTTCATTTTTTATACTTTAAAGATATGGGATATTAGACAATTTAAAAAGCCTCTTAATTCATCGGAAAGACTGCCTAGCTTCTTTCCAATGTAAGTACTCTAATTTATTCCAGCTAGTAGAAATAGCAGTAGTTGTGCTGAGCAGGAGGGAGTCTACCGGAGTTCTCCTCCTCAGTTCTCACTAGGTCCAGAACTGTGCAGAAAGGACTGCACAGGGAGGACTGTGCAATGAGGATTCTTGGCTATTTTAGGACTTCACATTGCTTTAAAATATCTCATTCTTTTTGGTGATAATTCATAGCTAGCTTTGCTTGGTTTATGCAATTTTTTAGTCTCATATATCTTATGTCTAATTAGATTAGAAACTTTTCAGGAGGAGGCCAGTTCATTGCCTTATGTTTGTGTAATGAGATATGTAAGTAAGCCTCATTCCTATTTGGTCTATGATTAATAAAAAAAAGAGCTGGTTGAAAAGTAGACATAACAAAAAGGTGCATAGTATGAATTCAAGTTATGATGTTAGAAGTGCTAATGACTGTGTTCTTTGGTACAAAAATTTACTGTATTGTACTGTATAGTGCTAAGTATTGTATTTCATATTTTTATTGGTATTACCTGCATTTCTATAGCTGTAGCACAGTCAAATCCAACTCTAAGGACAATTTATACTTTTGAAATAAGATCTTAGAAAGACAGGTCATGGACAGCTCAATCTTGACTGTATTTTATAGCATAGAGGAAAAGTTAAACAGACAAACATTTTTGACCACCATAAAAACAAACTGCTGTGCAGCATTGAAGAATGTATCATCAGCAAAACCAGATTTCATTGTTTTATTTTTTTACTGAGTATTTTTTACTAACTATAGTAATAGATGACAGCTGACAAAAGATAGTTTTAAAGCTTTGTCTTAAAAGGATTAACAAATAGAAAGGATTATTTTTAAGGAGTGTAATTTATAAATAAGTTTCCTACACATTAATTATTCATTTGCCCAGTATGATGATTTGTTTTCTTCAACAGTACAGATTGTTGTTTCAGCCTGGATGATAAAATATTTGTCACAGGCACCTCTGTTAAGAAAGGTGGTGGCAGTGGGAAGTTTATTTTCTTTTATCGGGAGACATTCCAGAAGTTGTATGAGATAGAAGTTACGAATGCAGTATGTATTTTAGTTTTCTTTTATCCACTATTCAAAAAAATGAATGAAATCATATTCATATGCTTTTTTCTGTTATACAGGTAATGACCTACTAACACTACTACTGTAATTTTTATACTCCATATCTAAGAGAAGTATGACTAGAGGTAGAGTGGCCTGAATAGATGCTATTCTCCTTTCAATTAGAAAAATTAAAAGAAAATCTAGGCACAAGGAAATATAATTTTGATTGGCTAACTTAGTCTCCCAGAAAAATGGTTCTTTAATTCTCTGAAATAGAGGGTCTGTTTACCTGCTGCGGTAGATAGTGAGTTTACCTGATGACAGTAGATAGTCGTCTCTCCCGGATGACTAGAGGCTTGCCAATGTGACGCCCATCTACATGAAGGGCCGGAAGGAGGATCCGGGGAACTACAGGCCTGTCAGCCTGACCTCGGTGCCGGGGAAGATTATGGAGCGGTTCATCTTGAGGGCGCTCACAAGGCATGAGCGGGACAACCAGGGGATCAGGCCCAGCCAGCACGGGTTCATGAGAGGCAGGTCCTGCTTGACCAACCTGATCTCCTTCTATGACCAGGTGACCTGCCTAGTGGATGAGGGAAAGGCTGTGGATGTGGTCTACCTGGACTTCAGCAAGGCCTTTGACACTGTCTCCCACAGCATTCTCCTAGAGAAGCTGGCGGCTCACGGCTTAGACAGGTGTACTCTGCGCTGGGTCAAAAACTGGCTGGACGGCCGGGCCCAGAGAGTTGTGGTGAATGGAGTTCAATCCAGTTGGCGGCCGGTCACGAGCGGTGTTCCCCAGGGCTCAGTTTTGGGGCCGGTCTTGTTCAGTATCTTTATCGATGATCTGGATGAGGGGATCGAGTGCACCCTCAGGAAGTTTGCAGACGACACCAAGTTGGGCGGGAGTGTTGATCTGCTCGAGGGTAGGAAGGCTCTGCAGAGGGACCTGGACAGGCTGGATCGATGGGCTGAGGCCAACTGTATGAGGTTCAACAAGGCCAAGTGCCGGGTCCTGCACTTCGGCCACAACAACCCCAGGCAACGCTACAGGCTTGGGGAAGAGTGGCTGGAAAGCTGCCTGGCAGAAAAGGACCTGGGGGTGCTGGTTGACAGCCGGCTGAACATGAGCCGGCAGTGTGCCCAGGCGGCCAAGAAGGCCAATGGCATCCTGGCCTGTATCAGAAATAGTGTGGCCAGCAGGACTAGGGAAGTGATCGTGCCCCTGTACTCGGCACTGGTGAGGCCGCACCTCGAATACTGTGTTCAGTTTTGGGCCCCTCACTACAAGAAGGACGTTGAGGTGCTGGAGCGTGTCCAGAGAAGGGCAACGAGGCTGGTGAAGGGTCTGGAGAACAAGTCTTATGAGGAGCGGCTGAGGGAACTGGGGTTGTTTAGCCTGCAGAAAAGGAGACTGAGGGGAGACCTCATGGCTCTCTACAACTACCTGCAAGGAGGTTGTAGCGAGGTGGGTGTCGGTCTCTTCTCCCAAGTAACAAGCGATAGGACGAGAGGAAATGGCCTCAAGTTGCACCAGGGGAGGTTTAGATTGGACGTGAGGAAAAATTTCTTTACTGAAAGAGTGGTTAAACATTGGAACAGGCTGCCCAGGGAAGTGGTTGAGTCACCATCCCTGGAAGTATTTAAAAGACGTGTAGATGAGGCACTTAGGGACATGGTTTAGTGGGCATGGTGGTGTTGGGTTGACGGTTGGACTCAATGATCTTAGAGGTCTTTTCCAACCTTAATGATTCTATGATTCTGTAATGCTACGGGAGAGTCCAGAAGAGATTGTTTCGCTGTCAGTTTTTCTCAGAATTGAGAGATAAAGTTCTGTTGCTTCAAAATGCAGAAGAGACATGGAGCTCAGAACCAACAGTAGGAAATTGTTGGAAAAACAAAATTAGGGGTCAGTAAGTGACTTCACTGGGGCCACTCACATAGTAAAAATTTAAGTATGTATACAAATCTCAGCAAGTTCATAATTTTATAGATTTATATAGGTGCTGATATTTATATGGTACTATAAGACTGTAGTAAATTACTTTTGTCTATAGAGTTTTAGTGCTGCTATTTTTCTTCATTTGTAGTGATAAAATTTAAGACTCATTCTGCTTTGAATATAATGGATCAAATTAAAATAATGGAAATAATAGATGAAGAATTGAGACTTATAAATGCTGATCTTATGACATAATTTACAGTGAGCTAGCACTAATAATACCTCTACAATCAGTCTGTCTAGCTTCCAGCTTCAACACTATACATCTAAGAAAAACACAGTTAAGCATATCAACCTGAATCTAAAAGAAAAACTACTATAAGTGGTGTTTTAAAATAAAAGCAGTATATTTTGTCAAGATCTTTCTATTATTTGTATCCTTTGGCTTTTTCATTAGTTTTCTTTTCTTGTTCCTCACAAATTGCAATGTTAGATGAAATATAAACACCAAGGCATGCTAAAAACAAATGAATTTTAAAGAAGCTGGCTTTTGTTTTTTATAAGCAGTACATGCTGTTTGTTAGAAAGATCATTGGCCTATCAATTAGTAGATTCATATCTTGTGTGTAGTTTATCAAATTATTTTTTCAGCAGTGCAGTAATTAATTACTTGCTTTCTATGCACTACATTGCTAGTTTCCATTTTTTCCTTATACTCTCTCAAAAATGCAGATAAACACGCAATGTTGTCTAAGACTTCAATTTGTCTTTGGTAACTAAATAACATACTTCTTTACTTTTTGTATGTTATCTAGTGCTTAAATATGTAATTTTAATGTTTCTATTTTTGTTTTTTTAGGCATTACATAGATGAAGTTATACTATGCCAATATGTGTAGTAAAAGAGCACAAGTACACCAATGTCTATCTCTGCAAAGAGCTAGATCTGCTCTCATTCCTCATGAAAATAATTTCAGTGATTTCAGATGGATTTAGTCCAAATTGCTAAAGAAAAATGGCATCATTAGTCATTTATTTCAAGTATAAAATAAAAATAATAAGACTTTTTGAGGGCAATTGTATACCAGTTTAGTGGTAGAATGTATATAATCAGAATAACAAAAAATCTACTGTGAAGAGAAAACATAAACTATTAATGTGTTACTTTTTTTTAAAAGGAAACTCTGGTAAGCTTAGAAAATTGAAAAACACTAAGGAGTGGTAAACATTATCTTAAACCTCCTTGGTAAATAGCCAGTGCAATTGGCCTGTGAATGAACCTAGGGGGTAATGGGAAAATATTTAATGGGAATGTTTGACCAAAGCTGTGTCTGACATTCCTTTCCATCATACCACACAAACCTTTTTTTCACCTTTTCTTTCAAGTTTTCATGGGAAAACCCATTACTGCTTCAGAGCTGCTGGAGTGCAACCTTATGGTTTTACTAATGGACTAACAGTCTGATTAGTCTCTGCTGTTGTGGCTGGGTATAGAATATTAATTTGCTTTTCATTTCACATATTAGTCTTTTTTTTTTTCCTTTTTTTTTTAGTCAAAATCTGTGGCTAAACTAGTGACTATATTATTGTGTCCACTCCTAAATGCCATCCCACCATGTAGGCACTGGGACTTCTCTAGAACTCAAGCTTCTTGGATAAATAGCAATACTTTCTGAAGAAAAAATAAATACTGGTAAATAAATGTCAGAAGTGGTACAGACCATGGGCTCCATCTCTTGCCAGTAGCAGTGTGCCTGCAGAAGGTGGTGTGAACAGGGCAAATACACAATGATGCTTCTCTGACTATCCTGTTCTGCCTCTGGTGATCTGTGACTTGATATCTTGATGCAGACATAGGAATTTTACAATTAATAGCACTCAGTGGATTTTTCTTCCATGAGTTTATCAAGGAGTGAAATACCCATGTTGCATGCTACTGGCAGGGTCATTTACTTACTGCATATTAGATCAAAACTCAGGGGTCAGAGCTCCTGCCTCTCCCAATTTCATAAGGAAGCTGATGCTCTGCGTGCAGTACTTCAGCCTTACTCTGGCTCAGTGTGTACAGGTGTGATTAGAAATGATGAGGGCTTTGTACTGTGACCATAGTTATGTATGCTAAACAAGATAGAATTCCTCTTTTTAACAAGAACCGAGCTTTAAAAAACAAGTCTTCATCCTGCTATGCACCTGCAGCTTTTTTGTAGTTTTTGTCTGTTTCTTCTATCTTGACACTATTATCTGTGAACAGTTCTTTTTCCCTCACCTCAAATATCCACAAGAAAATATTTATATTACACTTTCTGAATTTGAGTATTTGAGGCTCGTTCTATGTGAAAGATTTATAATTCCATGCAGAACGTTTCTTCACTCCATTTACATGGATGAGGAGCCTTAAACAGATGTTGGGAAATATAACTGCCAGAAGAGGGGTACAAAGTGTATGCATGGAAACGCAGAGGCCATTTCCCTTTCCTCAGGTAGTATGAGAGGAAGGAAGACCTGTAGCCACATTGGACTGAGGTCTCATCTTTTGGGATGTCTGTAACTGGACCCTCTTTTTGGAATGGAAGGGAGGTTTCATTGTCAGATGCAAGTCAGGGAGGGTTTATTCCTAATTCTTGGTTTGGTTATACAAGTATGAGATCTTCATGGGAACAAGTTATAAATACCTAGTGTATGGGAAACAGAGTTGGGTACACAACATTTCCCCCAATGTTAATTTAAAATAGCTGTGGAAAGCCACGTGAATCACTCTCATGTCTATCAATCGTTTG
The DNA here is from genome assembly GCF_965638725.1 of Aptenodytes patagonicus. Taxonomy (NCBI): domain Eukaryota; kingdom Metazoa; phylum Chordata; class Aves; order Sphenisciformes; family Spheniscidae; genus Aptenodytes; species Aptenodytes patagonicus. The sequence continues at coordinate 17,289,626 of NC_134981.1, forward strand.
GCTAGTTCAAACAGATCAACCAGTAGTTATCCTTATTACAGACAAGATGATTGATTTTGGCAGCAGTAGAGCAGTCATTTTCCCTATATGGAAAGGAGATGAAGTACACCCTGTTAAGGCCAGTCAAGAGTGGGCACTAAAAAAAAAGTTGTACAATTACATAAACTGCTATTTTAAAATGAAAACGTAAGTAATAATTTAATTTAAAAAATGAGCAAAGGTGATGAGATTGTGTACATTAGAAAATGAGATGTACATGTTTTTAAAATATCCCACAGGTTTTTGTAGATAAGCAAAAATCCAAAAACATAGATTTATGGTTGTTTTGGGAAACCTATTTCTGTTCGGAGGATTCTTCAATATTTTCTTAGTTTCTCAAGTATAAGCAAAAGTTAAATTATTAAATACTTCTGAAAATATCTCAGAGATGTTTCAGGAAGGTCTTCTGAGACAAGCTATAAATAAAGCTTCTTTTTAGATTAAAGAGTGAAAAGGAAAGAAGGAATAAGGAATATGAAACTTCCAGCATCCTTTATGCACAGTTGATATAGGATTGCAGTATTTCTTTCCTTGATCTCAAACAATATCATTTACTATTTATAAGGTGCAGTAATATAGTAAAGGACTTTTCCACTGTGGCCCATTTCACTAAGATTTAAAGCTTGTGAATTTAAGAAAAATAAATTCTTTTAACTTCTGGAAGAGAGCAGCATGCTACTTTTCATGTTAAGCCATTTCTTTTACTTGAAAGGCAAATCCACATTTTTACAATAAGGAGGTAAATAAAATATTTAAGGTCCAGTAAACTTTTGTGCTGATTAAAGTAAAATAAAAAAAATCTAGTATAAAATGTGAATAACAGTAATGTGTTTTCTTTTATAGTGAGGTCGCTTGTCCATTTTTATTCTCTGCTTTCATATATGTAAAGATAATGTGGTCCTTCCCTTCATATATCCTTGTGGTGGGTTGACCTTGGCTGGCCGCAAGGTGCCCACCAAGCCACTCTATCACTCCCCCTCCTCAGCTGGACAGGGGGAGAGAAAAATATGACAAAAAGTTCGTGGGTCGAGATAAGGACAGGGAGAGATCACTCACCATTTACCATCACGGGCAAATCAGACTCGACTTGGGGAAAGTAATTTATTACCAATCAAATCAGAGTAGGGTAATGAGCAATAAAAAACAAATGTTAGAACACCTTCCCCCCACCCCTCCCTTCTTCCCAGGCTCAAATTCACTCCCAATTTCTCTACCTCCTCCCCCCGAGCGGTGCAGGGGGATGGGGAATGGGGTTTGCAGTCAGTTCATCACACATTGTCTCTGCTGCTCCTTCCTCCTCACACTCTTCCCCTGCTCCAGTGTGGGGTCCCTCCCACGGGAGACAGTCCTCCATGAACTTCTCCAACGTGGGTCCTTTCCATGGGGTGCAGTCCTTCAGGAACAGACTGCTCCAGCGTGGGTGTCCCACAGGGTCACAGGTCCTGCCAGCAAACGTGCTCCAGCGCGGGCTCTCCACGGGGTCACAGCCTCCTTCGGGTGCATCCACCGGCTCTGACATGGAGTCCTCCGCGAGCTGCAGGTGGATATCTGCTCCACCATTAACCTCCAGGGGCTGCAGGGGGACAGCCTGCCTCACCATGGCCTTCACCACGGGCTGCAGGGGAATCTCTGCTCTGGCAGCTGGAGCACCTCCTCCCCCTCCTTCTTCACTGACCTTGGTGTCTGCAGAGTTGTTTCCGTCACATATTCTCACTCCTCTCTCCCAGCTGCTGTTGCACAGCAGGTTTTTTTCCCCTTCCTAAATATGTTATCACAGAGGCGCTACTACCGTCGCTGATTGGCTCAGCCTTGGCCAGCAGCGGGTCCATCTTAGAGCCGGCTGGCATTGGCCCTATCGGACATAGGGGAAGCTTCTGGCATCTTCTCACAGAAGCCATCCCTGTAGCCCCCCCCCCCCACTACCAAAACCTTGCCACACAAACCCAATACAAGCTGTTAGCATCCAAATATTTTAATGTTTTATTTAAAGATGTAGAAGTCCTTTGAAATAAGTAAAGTTTTTCTGAAATAACTTTGTATGTTTCCCTTCTCTTCTGGGAAGACGTATTGCTAAAGACAGATAGACTTAATGTTGTGCAAGTTCCAGAAGATTAGGCTGGAAGGCACACTGAGATTTGATCACTCACTCCAGCACAGCTTACCCCTCTCAAATATAAAGATAATGTAATATAGCTATAGGCTTAGGTAGCGCATAATGTTAATTTGAAAGGTAATTACTGTTTCTTAAAAAATACTAATAAGAAGCAGTAAGGCTTCCTAAGTAGTATTGCTTAATTATGTTTTAAGCTCCTACATGTTTAAAAGATATTGCATTGCACAAGCAGTTCTTCACCATGAATATGTAGTTTTTTTATAGGAGTAAAGGCAGATGTGCTAAATAAACCAGTTGCATGCATATTTACACTGATTTTGACAGACTGTTTTTTTTACAGCAATGTTGGAATTTGTAAAAATTACATTTAAGATAAATATTCAGTTCAGTCAGAAAAGCCCCATTTGGCCACTGCTGTAGTGACCTGTACTTACAGAATCCGCAACCACAGTCAGAATGTCATTTTACACGTTCACTATCTTCCCTGCTGACATTCCGCTTATCTAGCTGTCTGGACAGCCAAGTGCGGCAAATCCGAGCAGCGCTGTTCAAACAGAACCTATCACATACCATCATGGCCACTGAAGCAAACCTTGCACGTATGAACGAGAGACAGTTTGTTTAACTTTTTCTTTTCCTAACTGAAAATATTTTCTTAGAGCAGCAGCTCTTGCTGTCACTTTTTTATTGTATAGCTTCAGAACAGATTCTGAAGGAATTATTTAGTAGATTATGGGTTAGGATACAGGGAAGCAGCAAGGGAGGACATAGGCTGTGTTTGTTTCTGTTTTATCCCCATTCAGTTTTTAAGTATCTCCAGAGCTAGACCTGATGTTTCAAACTAAGATTCTAAAGATTTGTTGGACAGTTTTAGGAGTTTGTATCTGCTGTAATCTTTCTGCATTAGGAGTATTTAATTTGGCTTCCAGAATCCTTTATCCTTGAACTGGAGAGTTTTATGTAAGTAGCACAACATGCTGTAACATAGATCCTCATTGTGTTGCTCCATTTAGTTTTCTGTTTTTCTTATATAGTTTTTTTGGCCATTGTAGGCTGCAGGGATTCACCTGACCAAATATAGATGTCTACAGCTGATCCAGTCACCCTAGGCTCCTTTTCTAATCAGCAGAGAAAAATAAACACATCCAGACTGTGATTTTATCTCATCCTAAAATAGATATCTAAAATAGGTTAGATGAAGGCCACTGTAAAATGCTTATTTCTCTCCATTAACTATAAAGGGAGGTGAAAGGTTGTAGGCATTTAAAGAGTAGACCTCTAAAGATTAGAGGTGTAGACATCTTAAGTTTGGTGAGATAAGTCCCACATAAGATCTTCACTTCTCTCCATTGGTGTTGATTCTCTCCTGCTAAAGCACTGGAACATTTCACTTCTCGTGCTCTGACCTTGCCAATAGCAAAGTAGGAGACAATGGGTTAATTTTGCACTCATTTCTAGTGATTTAAGGATTTATGACTGTAGGCAATTTACAGAAGAAAAGCCTGCCGCTCTATGAAAGGATTGCGCTAGCTGAGAGTCAAGTGTAAGCTCTCTTGCACCTGATTTCCAAACATAACTGTCAAAATGTCAGCAACTTCACTTTAGGATTACAGAACATTATCTAAATTTTAACAAACTTTTTTTAAAAAAAAATCAGTGGAAACATCATGTGAAGGAAACATGAAAAATACCATGAATTCTTGCTTCAACAGTTAGAGATGTGTGAAAGTCTAGGGATTAGCATGTTCCCTTTCCATTTTCAGTATTAATCTATAATTAGCAATATTTTTTTCTAGTGGTAACTTGCAAGGAAATCACTTTTGCTCTTTTCAGTTTGCAAGTGGGATGTTGACTGCACACTCACCACAGGGACAGTACAAATATCAGCTGTATGTCAGCATCATTCAGTAGAGATTTCCACACTCTGAGGGTAATTTTCTGTAGGTGTGAAAATAGATGCATCTTCTCCATTTACCAGTTTTGTTTGTCTGTACTTTTGTTTAAACAGTTTTTGCTAATAGCCATGGGAGCAGACATTAATTTAATGAACTTAGCCTAAAAGTCTGATAGCTGTAGATAACTGAATGATCAATTCTGGAATTTTGGAGCAACTGTATAAGCAGGCTGAGAGTCGAGAATTATCAGAGAAGAATGAAAGGCTGTACCTGAAGTGAAGAGAAAGAAAAATTGGAAAGGTTTATTCCAACAGTGCATAATTAATGTGGAAGCATGTTTTTCTTTCCTCTTCCCTATATGGCAGGAGGAGCTTTACTAGTGAACTTTAAAAAGCTGATACATTATCATGCATTATCTGAAAATACACTTCACATGAAATGTTCAGTTTCAAAGACAAATGCATGGTATTTAACCTTAAAACCTAACTGTCTTTAGGGAGAAGTGGTTGATTCCAAAGAAAACAATGCCTGATTGAGAAGCAGTAAGACCTGAAGGAAGAAAAAGAAATTAAAACATCATTGTAAAATATGGCCCCATCTAATTTACTTTTCATTTTGCAGTAGCAAGGAAAGAATATAGCCCCATTGACCTAAGTGCTGCAGAAGTGTATGGTGATTCCTATTTATGCCAAAAATATGAAGGTCCTTGGAATTTTTTGGAAAATGGTGAAACTTGATATCATGCCAGTCTTGCAGCAAATGATGACCTCCATATTCCATTAGATCAGTATATGCATACACACATACACGTCTGTTTAATAAAATATTGCTAACAACAAAAGATTAGCTATTATCTTGGGGGTTGTATACATATAAAAGTAGTTACATTCTGTTGGATGCCGGTCAAAGTTTCAACTGAAATGCAAAAAATAAGAAATCAATGCTTTTGTACAGCCTCAGCTCATAGACATGTAAAATGTTAGTATAGGAATACAAGAAGACAGCAATGGAGGGAAACCTTAATTTTCCCTAGCTCTCTTGCAGGAGAGTGAAAGAGGACAGAGGTGAATAATACTTTTAAGAGACATTCTTTATACACGCTCTCCTTATTTTGTTACATAACAGGCAACCTTACATTTTGGTAGATTCAAAAGATATTATCGAGATTAGGTTGACTGCTCAGGCTCTGGAACGTGGCAGGAAAATATTTTAGGCATAAGAATTAACATTTATGTAAAGGCTATACATACTCTATAATATGTAGGAACGCTTGCTGTATTTGCTCAGGTTTTTTTCTTAACATGCTTTATTTATGTTTTCCATAGTACATTTTCTCACAACCCCCATAATCTCTGCCAGTCCCTCTTTCCAATGTGAAACCTCTTTGACCCTTCCTAGTCCCTCTTGCTGGAATTTATTAACCTGTCCTTGCCTTCCTCCCTCCAACCTGCACTGACCCCCCTAAGACTGCTCTTCCCATCCTGGATCCACTCTATCCATGCTGTAAAACTGAATGTTTTTACCTGAAGCATGGGCCAGGGAACTGAATTTGCCTTTACTGCTGCAGTCTCGAACCATCTTTATAAGCAAAGATCCAAGAGAATTCTTTCAATCCTTGACATCAGTCTATACTTTTATGACCTTACCAGCTTCATGGTTTCATCTTAGGGGTAAATTTTCCATTCCTATGCAACAAATCATTTTAATCTTTTCTTACTGACCCTGTAAAATGCCCTCTCTGCATTGTTTACTCCAGTCGGGGTGTTACCGAAGTGCTCTGGACAGTTTAAATTGAGGTAATTAGCTTTTGCTTGCTGAGAAATCTGCTTCAGTTATTTTTCACTTTGCCTATTAAACACAGGAGTATATTTCTATATGCAAAAATGATAGCAACAGAAAGCATCTCACTGACTAAAAATCCTTTCATTTACCTTCAAAAAGATTTCTACTCTTTTCACATTTGTGAAAATATTATCTACTCCCTTGATTTCAAGTATCAATACAAGATTAGCTAGACAATGTTCTAAACTAATTTGCAAGTCAAGTAAAGAGCCTAACTCTCCAAAATTAAGTCATCTACACGAGATAGTGTTGAAAAGTGATGTCAAAAACTGTAAAAGAAATAAAACAAGAATATTTTTAGAATTACTCAAAATTAAACCCAACCTGGAAATGTTAAAATGACTGATAAAGCTTTCATGAGAAGATAAAACTCATATGGAATTCATGTTTAGGTTTTAACCCCTAGAATACAATTTAACCTCCATTAGGCACTTCAAGTTAGGCAGACCATGGGTAAAACCTAGACTCTAACCAGAGGATGGCTTTTAACCATTGGACAAAAACCTGGGTCATCTCACATACATAAGATAGATAATCATCAGATTCAGAAACCCTTTCACAACAAGGAAGACAGTCCTCAGCACAAGAAGTGATAATAAAATTAAAAAAAACTTCTAGAAAATGCCTGAAAAGGGATTTGAAGAGATGAGCCAGAAAGTTCTGAAGGGAAAAAATAAAAATAAAAATAAATCTTATACTCCACCAAGAACAGACTTATAGAAAATTTTTTTTTGGGGGGGGGCGGGCCAGACACAAAACAAAACCTCCACAAAGCTGTATGCACAATAAAAGAAGGGAAAGCCTTACTTCCTGAGTGAAAGATAACACCTGACAATAGTGTCATGGCTATAGGCTAGCATTGCTGACCTTCTTGGGGGGGGGAGGGGGGAAATCAGGCCAATTATTTCAAGTGCCTAAAGCTGTATTAAAAATTCCAGATATTCATGTATAAAAAATTAGAATAATTTGCATGTAAGGATGCTGGTCTGTATGTATCTACTTTGTATACATAAAAAGTACTGACAGCCACTATGATTTAATGCAGACACATAGAAGTACCACCAAAAAAACCTTGTCTCAAAGATATATCAGTCTACTACCGTACTTTTTTAAAAGTCTCAATAACACAGTGTACATACTAAAGCTTTAAAAAAACCTTATGTGAACTGTTGAATAGTTCCCACACAAAATGCTGTATGGAAAATGGAATTTAGCATGAGATATTCCCTTTTCCATGCCCAGTTGAAAAAGTAACCTACAGAAAATAAATGTTTCAATAAAAGCAGCAGTTACGAATGGAATTTATTCTTGAAGTTTAAGATGGACAATTTGTTTTGCTAAAATTAAGGTTTTGTTATATGAAAGATTATGGGCTTCTTTTGAGTTTTCGTTTTCCAGTTTCATGTAGAAAAGGTTCACTTAGATATTCCTTATTTTATCAGAGACTCATTCCTAGTCATCTTCTCTTCAGGCTCACACTGCTCCTCATGCTGGTACCTCACTATATTTCAAACATATAGTGCCATGATATAGGCAACAGTTTGAAAAAATGTACTTTCAGGAAAACCAAGATGTTGCAGAAATGATGCTGCCCTTCACCAGGCAACTGATTCCTTCTTAATATAATTGTACTGCTTTGTTTTAGAGGCATTCACTTGCAGAAATCTTATCTTTTAGAGAAGAACTAAAACCACATTCTTCTAAAGAATGCAAAGGATCATCAGATGTCTGTCATCAACAGATGAGCACGTCTCAGGAGAAATGCAGGTGGAATAGCACATGAGGGAAAAGTGATATCATCACCTTTTCCTGCCACCTTTCTACATATTTATGAGTTTTATGGTTTAAGATTACCACATATTATTAAGCTTTTAAGTTATTATAGATAAAATTTTCTAAAACTGGAGTTTATTTTAAAAGAAATGGGAGTCTGAAGCTTAGTTTAAAAATAAAGTAAAAAATATGTATTGTTTGGAAAATTCATATTTTCTATTTAAAATAATAGTATAGAAACTTTAGAAAAAGGTATGGCTAGTTTCAGGAACAATCAGTAATCTGTTCTTATTTTATTAGGCAGTTATTTAAGAAGATAAACATTTTCATCCAGATTGCAAAAAAAAAAAAAAAGTCTTTAAAATTGTATAGATAATTTTTTGTTGATTTTCAGTTTAAGTCAGTATTACAAGATAATCTGTTACCTGAAAATAATGACAAAGGCCTACTATCAATACCACCCACTGAATATGTCCTAACTTCTTTCACAGTGACAACAAAGGAGGTAAATTTGGAGTGTTTCTCTTTCTGTTAACATCTTTAATATTCTCCCTGCCTGACTTCACAAAAATATTTTCACAGTCTTTTCCCAGTATTTCCCAATGCAGGCTACTCTGTATATGCAATAAACCTTGCCAAAGGCTTTTCAGATTGATTTCATTTGAAGAACTTAATACTTTTGCAACAGCAAAAGTACCAAACAGCTTTTAAATCGTTACTGGTAATTGTCTTTTGTAAGTGCTGTATTTTCAGCTCATGGTCACGAAGCTGGCCACATCAGTTCCATGGATAAAATTATTTTCAGGATTTTTATGACAGGCTTCCAGGACTTCGTGCTCCAAAGATATGCTGTCCAAAACATCCGGCCATTACAGAAATCTTTTTTTAAATGTTGAAGATGTTTATGTGATGATACATTCTGCATTTTATCATTCTTATTTGTTATAAGACGACATTATTTTCCGTTTGCAAAGCTGAGATATGACCTGGAATTTTACAGATTTCAGAACCTACATAGATTTGTCTTGTTTCAGCTTTAAATGTTATAAGAAACAGGTTAAGTCTTTCTGTGTTGAATGTTTGAATCTAGAATTAGTTAACTGAAGTTTTTTGTTGTTCTGGTGTTTGTATTTTCTGAGTCTTGAAGCTGTCATCCACAGAATATCCATACAACCAGTACTAATGGTTAGTCAAGTTTTTTGTGCTAGGTTTCCATAAAGCACTGTTAGGCAATTTAATTCCCCGTTCCTCTTTTACTACTCTGAAAAAGCATGAAACCACCTTGGTAAGTGGAGTGAGAGCTTGCAGTTTGCTTTTAATGCTGAGGTTATTGCTTCCAGCCTGAGCTCTTGTCTCAGGGGGCAATTAAAACTTAAGTACCACCTTGTTCGTTTTGGGTTCCATTGCAGGGCACAACCTTAAAATCAGAATCATAGAATGGTTTGGGTTGGAAGGGACCTTAAAGATCATCTAGTTCCAACCCCCCTGCCATGGGCAGGGATACCTTCCACTAGATCCGGTTATTCAAAGCCTCATCCAACCTGGCCTTGAACACTTCCAATGGTGGGGCATCCACAACTTCTCTGGGCAACCTGTTCCAGTATTTCACCACCCTCACAGTAAAGCATTTCTTCCTAATATCTAATCTAAATCTACCCTCTTTCAGTTTAAAACCATTACCCCTTGTCCAATCACTACACTCCCTGATAAAGAGTCCCTCCCCATCTTTCCTGTAGGCCCCCTTTAAGTACTGGAAGGCTGCTATAAGGTCTCCCCGGAGCCTTCTCTCCTCTAGGCTAAACAACCCCAACTCTCTCAGCCTGTCCTCATAGGGGAGGTGCTCCAACCCCCTGATCATCTTCATGGGCCTCCTCTGGACCGGCTCGAGCAAGTCCATGTCTTTCCTATGCTGGGGGCCCCACAGCTGAACACAGTACTCCAGGTGGGGTCTCACGAGAGCGGAGTAGAGGGGGAGAATCACCTCCTTCGACCTGCTGGCCACACTTCTTCTGATGCAGCCCAGGATACGGTTGGCTTTCTGGGCTGTGAGCACACATTGCTGGCTCATATTCAGTTTTTCATCCACCATTAACCCCAAGTCCTTCTCCACAGGGCTGCTCTCAACCCCTTCATCGCCCAGCCTGTATCCATGTTTGGGATTGTCCCGACCCAGGTGCAGGACCTTGTACTTGGCTTTGCTGAACTTCATGAGGTTCACACAGGCCCACCTCTCTAGCCTGTCAAGGTCCCTCTGGATGGCATCCCTTCCCTCTAGAGTATCAACCACACCACTCAGCTTGGTGTCATCCGCAAACGTGCTGAGGGTGCACTCAAGTTATTCTTAAAAAGTCATTGTGGAATGTGGAATTAGGATTGAAGGCAAATCCCCTTTCCATCTCAGAGAAATAGAAAGTGGCAGCAAGAAGCCCATGGGCATTTGCATCAGGCAAAAGAGCGCTTCCAGCAGGTCGAGGGAGGCAGGTATTCCCCTCTACTCAGCCCTGTTGAGACACATCTGTAGTGCTGGGTCTAGTTCTGAGCTCCCCAGTACAAGAGAGATACAAGCATATTAGAGCGAGTCCAGTGAAGGACTGCAAAGATGATTAAAGGCTTGGAGTATCTGACACAGAAGGAAAGGCTGAGAGAACTGGGATCGTTCACCCTGGAGAAGAGAAGGCTCATGGGGGATCTTATGTATAAATACTTGAGGGGGGGCAGGGGGGTGAAGCAGATGAAGCAAAGCTCAGTGGTGCCCAGTGACGGGACAAGAAGCAATAGGCACAAAATGAATTACAGGAAATTCCACTTAAACATAAGAAAATGTTGGTTGTTGGTTTTTTTTTATTGTGGGGGTGGTCAAACATTGGAACAGGTTGCCCAGAGAGGCTGTAGAGTCTCCATCCTTGGAAATATTCAAAAACAAACTGGACAATGTCCAGAGCTACCTGTAGTAGCTGACCCTGCTTGGAGTAGGGGGGTTGAATTAGATGATCTCCAGAGCTCTCTTCCAACCGCAATCGTTCTGTGATTGTGTAAAATCCAGTATCAGTGGGTGGGTATCTACTTAAGTGCATAGGTAGGCCAGGCCAGGAAAATGCTTCTTTTCCTACTATTGACACACTTATTTGCCTGGAGAGCTGGGAGGCAGGACCTGCTGTAACCTGGAATTTGATGTCTAGCATTTCCAGTGATAAAGATGTCTACCTGAGTTATTCTAAGTGTAAACAGTAGGAAAGTTAGAGGCATCAAAGGATAAATGCTCTTTTTAGGAATTATTTTTGTATGATAAAGATTCCCCTTCCTCCCCTCGCTCCCAATGTTAAGGCCTAGTCTACAACAATCCCTTTGTTGTATAGTTATTTAGAATTTTTACTTCTTTGGGATTATGTGATTGGGAAAAATTATTCGGATTTAGTTCAGGAATTCAGTATTTTGCTCTATTTAAAGTATTGCCCATTTCTAAAATAATCTGAAAATCTGCATAAGTAGCTTTTATGATTTCTTATAAAGTAGGTTTATATGCCAGTGGCTTAATAAAATTACTTGCATGTTCAGAGCTTGTATTTGTTTAGTTTTTAACAAATTATATTCTGGGGACGTTTTACAGTTTCAGAAGATTTATAGTGCTGCATTTTATGGCAGTTTCTTCTGCTTGCTCTGGAGCATGTGCCATGGTGGTTTTAAGTGTGCTGTGCATGTTTGATAAGTTAGAAACTTAGCAATTCCCATCAGCACTGAGCCACACTGTCTCAGGCTTTGTTTTTGTTGGCTGGTATCCAGTGGAGAACCATATTAACTACAAATTTTAAAAAGGCTGGCTAAACGTGTGCAATAAATATTAATAAAAGAAAAGGCCACCCACCTTTGACCCTCAATACTTGTTATTAGCTTTGTGTGTTTGAGTTACCGTAGCATTTTGAGTAATAGCACTACATAACAGTATGTAAGAATCTCTTATTTAAATCAAACAACTTATTAGCAACCCTGTATTGATTATTGTGGTAGCTTGTGGCAGGGATCATGGAGATACTGCATTACCAGAATTTTACTTTGTACTTCAGAGTTATATGTAAAAAGATTGTTGTCCTTTAGTTGTCTCATAATAAATAAACCAGGTGTATTTGTACCTGTAAGTAAAAGGGAATGTATAATGTTGTATGTATATCTATGTAGTGGACAAGATGTTTTCTAGAGGAACCTTGTAAAGAATGATCAGTTGATTCATGTAAACTCATCTCACTCAATTTTTCTTCTTAAACAAGAACACAAAGCAGAAAAACAGCTCTGAAGAGTCATCCATCATTTTGTAGTAAAATGAAGATCTAATTCATGATGGCTGAATGGGCTTCAGATTTTTTTCATTTTTTTTTGTTACATGCCTCGTAAGATTCAAAAAAATGGGATATGGACCAAACCAGAGATAGTAAGGAACATGAAATGGGAAGTGATTCAGGAGTCACTAGAGCTAATACATAACCGTTCTCTTCCAGATTAGATGGTTCTCATCTCCCAAGTTATAGGGCTATATTTCACTTGCACCCCTAATTATATTTTAGCTTTGCTGTATTTCTCTTGTTAAGACATTAGTGGTTCCTATTTTGTGAATTTTATGAGGTTTGCACAGGTCCACCTCTCTAGCCTGTCAAGGTCCCTCTGGATGGCATCCCATCCCTCTAGAGTATCAACCACACCACTCAGCTTGGTGTCATCCACAAACTTGCTGAGGGTGCACTCAGTCCCACTGTCCATGTCCCCGACAAAGATATCAAATAATACTGGTCCCAATACGGACCCCTGAGGGACACCACTCGTCACTGGTCTCCACCCGGACATCGAGCCGTTGACCGCAACTCTTTGAGTGCGACCATCCAGCCAATTCCTTATCCACCGAGTGGTCCACCCGTCAAATCCATGTCTCTCCATTTTAGAGACAAGGATGTTGTGCGGGACAGTATCAAATGCTTTGCACAAGTCCAGGTAGATGACATCAGTCGCTCTTCCCTTGTCCACCAATGCTGTAACCCCATCGTGGAAGGCCACCAAATTTGTCAGGCACGATTTGCCCTTAGTGAAGCCATGTTGGCTGTCACCAATCACCTCTCTGTTGTCCATGTGCCTTAGCATAGTTTCCAGGAGGATCTTCTCCATGATCTTCCCAGGCACAGAGGTGAGACTGACTGGCCTGTAGTTCCCCGAGTCTTCCCTTTTTCCCCTTTTTAAAAATGGGGGTTATGTTTCCCCTTTTCCAGTCAGTGGGAACTTCACCAGTCTACCATGACTTCTCAAATATGATGGACAGTGGTTTAGCAACTTCATCTGCCAGTTCCCTCAGGACCCTCGGATGCGTCTCATCAGGTCCCGTGGACTTGTGCACATTCAGGTTCCTTAGATGGTCTCGAACCTGATCTTCTCCTACGGTGGGCAGTACTTCATTCTCCCAGTCCCTGCCTTTGGATTCTGTGAATTGGGCGACGTGGATAGAGCACTTGCCGGTGAAGACCGAGGCAAAAAAGTTGTTGAGTACCTCTGCCTTCTCCATGTTGGTTGTAGCCAGGTCTCCCGTTTTGCTCATTGGGGGGGTACAGTTTCTTTCATCTTCCTTTGTTGCCCTATGTACCTGAAGAAACCCTTCTTGGTTTTTTTTTTATGTCCCTAGCCAAGTTCAGCTCCAGCTGTGCCTTGGCTTTCCCAATCCCCTCCCTGCACTCCCAGGCCATATCCCTAATAATCTCCCCAGGATGTGTGTCCCTGCCTCCACTGCCTATGCATTTTGGTTTTTGTGTTTTAGTTTGGCTAAGAAGTCTTGACTTAGCCAAGCTGGCCTCCTGCCTCCCCTGCCCAACTTCTTGCACATCGGGACTGAGAGCTCTTGCTCCCTAAGAAAAATGTCTTTAAATATCTCCCAGCTCTCATTCGCTCCTTTGCCTCTGAGAGCATTTTCCCAAGGGATCCCACGCACTAGCGCCCTAAACAGCCAAAAGTTTGCCTTTCTGAGGTTTAGGGTCCTGACTCTACTTTTTACCCATCCTGTACCCCTCAAGACTGAGAATTCCACCAGGGCATGATCGCTGCAGCCCAGGCTACCTCCAATCTTGACCTCTCCGATAAGTTCTTCCGCATTAGTGAGCAACAGGTCCAGCAGAGCCTCTCCTCTGGTTGGGCTCTCCATCACCTGTACTAGGAAGTTGTCCTCAAGGCACTCCAGTAGTTTCCTGGACTGCTTGCAGTTCGCTGTGCTGCTTTTCCAGCAGATGTCCGGGTGGTTGAAGTCCCCTATCAGGATCAGGGCCTGCGAGCGTGATGCTTCCTGCAGTTGAAGAACCTCCAACCTTCACCAACCTCCTCTCCTTGATTGGGTGGCCTGTAGTAGAAACCAACCACAAAGTTTCCTTTGTTGGCTTGGTCTCTAGTTTTCACCCATAAGCTCTTGACCTGCGCATTGCTGTTCTTCAAAGATAGCTCCGTGCAATCAATCCCATTTTTGACATCGAGGGCAACTCCCCCACCTCTCTTTCCTTGCCTGTCCCTTCTGAATAGTTTATAGCCGTCAATCACAGCACTCCAATCGTGCGATTCATCCCACCGAGTTTCTGTGATAGCAAGCAGGTCATAGTTTTCCACCTGGGCAGCGGCTACCAGCTCCTCCTGTTTGTTTCCCATGCTGTGTGCATTGGTATAGAGGCACTTCAGCTGGCCTATTGGCCACATTCCCTTTTTAGAGGAGTTCACCCTAATTCCCTTGAGGCAATTCACAGGTTTTTCCCTGTTGCTTCCTAATGCTTCAGCAACCCCTGGCTATTCTCTAGTGCTTAGAACTCCATCCCCTTCCCCCGCTAAATCTAGTTAAATCTAATTAAACTCCACTTACTGATTATGTCACTGTGACATATTTGATTTACGAATTAAACGGATGCAACCTCTTAGGTGTTTTCAAGAAATTGCCCCTTTTATCATTTAAATGCAAGTTTTGAACCCCATTCATTTCATTCATGATTTCTAACATGAAGAAAAACTGGGCATCTCCAGATTAATCATGCATTCAGTTAACAGACTCAAGTATTCTATTCTACAATAACTACTATAGGAAGGAGCAGCTGTGATATGAGACATCAGAAAGCACACTGTTCAGAATACCTATGATTATGTATTCTTTCTCATACCCACCTATGTATCAAAAGTGTCAGGAGGGAAAAAAAAAGATATATCCCTGAAGTTTCATTGGGAACAGTAACTCCTATTACACTGTACAAGCAAGGCAACCGGGAAATTAATCAGGTTTCTGGAAAGACTCTCCAGCCTGCAGCTTGGGAAATCTTTTCTGAGACTTTTCAGCTGCACAGGAATACAGCCATCATCAAACCCAAATTCATTAGACTGAAGAGGTACAGATGGTATACATAAGTTTAGCTGAAATACAGTACACTGTATGAACATAATGAGAAGACTGTATTTTAAAACGTTGGGGTAAAACACTGATATCAAAATATGAAGTTGCTCCCATCCTGATGTGTGTAATGACATGGGTGAGTAGTTTCATTATTCTAAAACAAACAAAACCAAAACAAGATAGTCCTCCTACTATCTAAACCAGAAGAGCTGGTTTTTCCAATGATATGTTTCATTCACTGCATCCAATCTAATCCAACTGTGCTATATATACCCACATTATAATTCACCTCTGCTCTAGGTGATGACAGCTGCATTCTCACGTAGTCAAAATACCTCAGAAGTCTTCCAAAACTGTAACTTCCCCCTTACAAAGCCTTTTAATTAGAAATAACATGAGCTTATGCTTTAAGAAACCATCAAAAGATTTACTGGTTTAATATAGAGAAAAATCAATCAAAATTTTTTACATAATAAAGGTTGTTAGGAAATGTATTCATGAAACATACTGCAAAATCAGTTACCATCACATGTAAAATGGGAAATCCTGGTATGCATAGAAATTAGTATGCAAAGAAATTACATGCACTGTGTGGATAAAAATCCACTCTACTTTTGTTTAGTCTAATACAGTGCATCTTTTACAGGTCTTGAAAATTAAAAAAAAAATTCTCTTTTAATTTTATTTATAACACACTTGTTACTTCTTTCCTCTCCTCCCTCTACATCTATATGCCTAGCACTATAATAAAACGAATGGGTAGGCCTTATCGCCTCTCCACACTCCAAGTTTGATGCCAGATTAATGAATAGGCACTTCTGTAAATAACTATTTCTGAAAGCTTATAAAAACATTTATGATCTTTACTGCTACATTTAAACCTCCAGAAAATTCCTTTAAAATGTGCGATAAATATTAAGAATTGCAATATTAAATATTCAAATCTTAAACTCAAATTATTGATGTTTAATGTTTTAATTTGCTATAGATGTTAATAAATTAACTTTATTATTTAAAATAAGTATTTAATATTGTTGAATATTTAAATTATTAAATGTATTATTATATTAATTACATAAAATAAACAGAAAATGGATCAACGAGTTTTCTTAAAAACCCAGTAAAGGAAAACTATACATTTCTTTAGATTGTTTAAAAAGCATTTTTCTCAAAGAATTTTTAGTTTTATTTTTCTTTCCTTTCTTTTTTTCCCCCCTCTTCCAAGAAATTCTCAGGAATGCCATCAGTGAGAATTCTATTAACTAGCTGACAGTGCTTTCACAGGAATATAATAACAATAAAAGGAATACTAGTATTATTTTCTCACTGAAGCCTAAGTCATGGCCGAAACTGAAGAGGATAAACAGCAGCAGCATCTTTAATGACCAAAGAAGAATATGGGGAAAGGACTTGGGAATAGATTCAGGGCCAGAAAATAAGTTTTATTCTACAGAAGTAGATCTTCGATCAATCAGCACATAAAAGCAGTTGAATTCATTTTGGAAGATGAGACTACCCAGAGATAAAAACACTGGGAACAAAGAAATGATAGTTCCAAGTCAGACAGCAGGTTCTTTAAAAGAAAGTGAAGGAGCAATATATTTGAGGTGAAACCTAGAAAAGATGTAGTCAAAGACAAGGAAGAACAAGGTTTCAAGAAATTGAGAATGGTGTATAAAAGGCACTTAAAGATTCAAGGCGAATGAAGGAGACCTGTATTCAGCTACAAAGAGGTCATTGGAAACCAGCAATAACGTCCTCTTTGAAATGCATGTCAAGTCAGAGAAAAGTCTAGATTAGACCTACATCTAGATTAGGAAGGTCTAGACTAGAAGAGGAACTCTATCTAATAATTGCAGAGAGTATATTTGACAAAAAGGAAGACGAAAATGAGACTACATTTGAGTCAAATGGAGTTAGGTTTGAGTTATTACAAGAAAGCGAAGAGGCATTCCTAAAACACACTGTCATTGCAATAATAAAAGAGCTAGACTAAAATAATAAATTAAGAAAAAGAATTAGTTTCTTGATCTTTAGCTAACAATAAGTATTCATTAACTTTTTTCATAGACTGGCTCAGTTCTAAAAAAAAAAAAACCACCACCAAGAAGTGTTGAAAACGTGTTATCACTTACTGTTTTTGTCCCACGTTGGAGTGTAATTTCATGAGAAT
This sequence comes from Aptenodytes patagonicus, assembly GCF_965638725.1. NCBI lineage: Eukaryota > Metazoa > Chordata > Aves > Sphenisciformes > Spheniscidae > Aptenodytes > Aptenodytes patagonicus. The sequence goes on from NC_134981.1 coordinate 17,306,848, forward strand.
CTGGAATTTTCTTGACAGAGTTCTAAAAACAAAACAAAACAAAAATTCCACCTCTGTGAAAACAGTGCTATGACAAAACAAACCACTGCAATATATATATATATAAAGGTAAGAAATGTTTCCCTCACACCAGCCATAACCTGAGAGGGGGTGTGTGTGTGTGTGTGGATCAGAAACAAGAGACTGATTCCAGATTTTTATTTTTATGGATATACCCCCAAAAGTATGAGGAATAATTAAGAAGTTAAAAAAATATGAGACTACCTTAATAAAGAACAAAAACAGTAAAAGTTTTCCTGTTTTTCCTCTTTAGAAAAGACTAAAATTCTCTTTGGTTCTTAATCACCAATATCTAATGATCTTGAATTGTGATTTAGCCAAACCATCATATTATACAATGACTTTTCAAATAAAATGAATCTGCAACAGGACAAGGGGGAATGGCTTTAAACTAAAGGGGGGTAGATATAGACTAGATATAAGGAAGAAATTTTTTACGCTGAGGGTGGTGAAACACTGGAACAGGTTGCCCAGAGAGGTGGTGGATGCCCCATCCCTGGAAACATTCAAGGTCAGGTTGGACGGGGCTCTGAGCAACCTGATCTAGCTGAAATCAAATCCCCCTTTAACTTTCTATTTCCATTATGCTGACAAAGACCCTGGAGCAGTTAGCCTATGGAAACTACTGGTTATCACACTGCCACCAATTTGTACTTCCTTCTCTGCCTACATCCATGTGTTGTCACTCCTTTTACATTGTATTCTGCTCTGGAGAGGAACTTGTATTCATTCATGTATTCACATATTCATTCACATATTCATTCACATATTCAAGCTCGTTCCTACTACAGTGTGACTTTGATCTGCTATTTGACAATATGAATATTAATTCTAAGATCTAGATGAATGACCAACTAACTATCAATATGTTGCTTTATTTCAGAGTGTTGTGCATTGCCTTTGGCATCTCAAGCTGAACCAGATCATGGTTGGTACAGGAAATGGTTTGGCAAAAGTGTACTATGATCCTGTCAAAAGCCAGAGGTACGTAATCATGATTAATGATTAAGAACATGATTTTTTCTCAAATTTATCCTGATTCTGTGATTCTACGATTATACTAAGAAATGAGAAAAATTGGTTTAGTAACATTTATTTTGCAGAGTTTTACTTATTTAGTTACAGTAGAAAGAAAAAAAACCCCAAAAACAGTTTGTTTTTGAAAAGCAGTGCATTTTCCTCTAGGCTTTTCATGGTGCTGTATGCTGGCAGTTCTACCTGAATTTACAAACACTTTCATTTTTTAATTGCATGAAATCTACAATAAGAATAACCAACCTTTCATCTGATCTCTTGAAGATTGTTGATATGGTGTTATTGAAAGGATATTTATTTTATTTAGTCATATTTTTGATGTCTTTTTTTTTCTGAAGTAAAAATCTTCATTAGAAGCATTAGCTTAAACTTCAGTGTCTGTGAAGTAATGCTGGAAGACCCAATTTGAGAGTGGGCAAGGCAAGGAAGCACGTTTCCATCTTTCTGCTTGTCTTCTCACCCACCCCCTCCTATCATGTGGATTTTGCCTGTATATCTAATGGAAAGGTGGTAGTGATTCATCAGAAGGTGACTTGTCAGCCTATGATGAAGAGAACTTAACTAGTCTATAAATACTTCTTTTGCAATTAATTTGCTTTTACCATCTGGATTGGCTGGAGAACTGGGGCATGCTTCCTTCCTATCAGCAGGGGGAAAATGTACACTTCATCTATACTGAGTGGTATGAATAAGATGTTCTTCCCTTATATGCCCTCATCTTTGTTTCACTGGCATCGAAAAACATACTGTGTTACAGTTCACAGTTTCTGGATACTTACTGTGACCTGGACACTTGGATGTGAAGATAAACTCTGGTTTATAAGATTGTCAGAAATAAATTTTATTTTTCTGGTTTTCGTCAATTTAGAGAACAAGAGAGTGGTTGGTTATCATTGTTTGGATCCCTCTCCAGATGACTGCCTGAGTATCCTAGGCACAGACCACAAGAGCCCTAGCTCCATTTTGCACCCAGTTTGTTTCCTGGTACTTATCGTGAGAAGGAAAATACCACTAGCTTAAAACAGTCTTGCTGCAGCCAGGCTTATGCAGGCTTTCCCGCTGCAGTGTTACAGACACCTCTGGTTAGATAACTGCTACCTCTGCTGCTTAGGAAGAGTACTAAGAGCAAATCATTGCCCATGTTTGAAGAGGAGTATTTTCAATGTGCACGCTACAAGTACAGTGGACAAATGAAGTGTGCAATGAATCTTCCACCCTTATTTCCACGTCATATAAACTGCTCTATAACAGAAACATTAACCTCTCTACCCTCCTTCACATGTGCATGGGCAAGCAAAGATACACACTGTACCCTTTATATTCTCTCTTTTGAGCAAAAGAACGCTGACTCCTAATAGCCGAGATATTAGTCCGTACAGGTGAGGAGTAGGACCTATCCTCTCTGAGTTGCTGGATCTCCCGGGACAGTTTCTCCACAGCCGAGACGAGGGAGGAAGAGAGACTTTCCTCATATTGCTGGAGCTGACTAGCCAATTCATCCACCGTTTGTTCCTCTCCATCTTTCCAGGTCATCACTGCCAATGAATTGGCGTATGACGATGGTGCGCTCCTTATACACTTCCGCCACATGGGTCGTGTGCACTTGACTTCATCTGGATCTTTGGATAGTTGTTCATTGTTCAGGTCATCATAAATCACCTCCAGCACAGCTAATTCTCTCAGGAACTGGATACCCTTCTCCATGGTGGCCCACTTGCTTGGGCGACATATGACATCTTCCTTGAAGGGATACCTTTCCTTCACGCTTGACAAGAGTCGCCTCCAAAGGCTGAGGACTCGTGTCCCTTTTCCAATTGCTTTGTCAATGCCCCCTTCCCTGGAAAGGGATCCCAGCTGCTTGGCTTCCCTACCCTCTAATTCTAGGCTACTGGCTCCATTATCCCAGCATCAGAGCACCCAGGTGACAATATGCTCACCTGGACGACGGCTGAAATCTTTTCGTATATCTCGCAGCTCACTCAGGGATAGAGATCGGGTGGACACTGCCTCGTTTATGAGTTCTTCCTCTTCTTCCTCCCCAATCAGCGGCCGGCTCTCCTCCTCCTGTTCTCGTGATGGCCCTTCTCCAGGGTCGTCTGTCTCATACACTTCTTCCTCCGGCTCCCTTCTAGAAGAAGCTTCTTCCTCCCTTACTAAACGAGCCGACTTCCGCTTCCAAGATTTCTTCTTGTGTACAGGGGCGACTGATACCGGCACAGGCTGGTTCTTTGGTTCAGTCGCAGGGCGTGTCGCCGGGGTCTGAGTGGCCGCAGTGCCTGTTGCCGGGGTCTGAGTGGCCGCAGTGCCTGTCACCGGGGTCTGAGTGGCCACAGGGCCTGTTGCTGGAGTCTAAGTGGCCGCAGAGCATGTCACCGGGGTCTGAGTGGCCGTGGGGCCTGTTGCTAGGGTTGGAGTGGTCGCAGGGCCTGTTGCCGGAGTCTGAGTAGCCGCAGAGCATGTTGCTGGGGTCGGAGTAGCCGCAGAGCCTGTCGCCGGGGTTGGAGTGGCCGCACAGCATGTCGTTTTACCGTCAGATCCAGAGACCTTCTCTTCCCTTTGAGGGTACTGAATGGTGTTGAACAGGGCTCGGTAGGCATGGCCCAGGCCCCAGCACGTTGCAATGATCTGCATCTCTCTGGAGTTGCCAGGGTGACAGCATACTTTGTCCAAATATTCTGCTAACTTTTCAGGATTCTGCGCTTGCTCTGGGGTGAAGTTCCAAAACACTGGGGGTGCCCACTGGCCTAGGTACTTGCCCATCTTGTCCCACACACCCTGCCACTCATAACTATTCAGCCTTGGGGCAGATCTCTGGATGATATCCTTAAATTGCTTACCAACTTTAGACAAAACCGAAACAATATTCCCAAGAAGTATTAATAGAAGTATCTTAACTACCCAAGGCTGTTCAAAATACTGAAAAGTTACTGTAACGAAGGAGGAAACATCATAGAAGAAGGTAGTGACACTGCCATTCTGTATTTCCTCCGTAAAAAAACTCTCAGAAAAGTCACTGTAATTGCTAGTTGTCTCCACGAAATGGTATCCGTGGTACAGTAACGGCTTCATTGCGAAATTTACATACCACACTAACGTCAAGGTCAATGTTCTAAAAACAAATCTCACAAGCGAGACATCACTAATCACTGCAGACCACAGCAAACTGCAAAAACCAACACCAGTCTTTAACATGTACAGCAAAGAAAGGAGCACGATGCAGATTACACAAATCAATATCGAGAACAGAGAAATCAACATTGTGACCCACAACTATTAACAGATATAAGTTCCTTAATACACTCTGGTTAATCTGTTATTATCTCAAACCCTTCGTGCCCCACGTTGGGCGCCAAAAAGGACTGTCGTGGTTTAACCTCAGTCAGCAACTGAGCACCACACAGCTGCTCGCTCACTCCTCCCCCCACCCCCGGTGGGATGGGGGAGAGAATTGGAAGAGCACAAGTGAGAAAAACTCATGGGTTGAGATAAAAACAGTTTAATAAATGAAATAAAATGATTATAATAATAATAATTTAATAATAATAATAATAATACACAAAGGAAGTGATGCACAGTACAATTGCTCACCACCCGCCGACCGATGCCCAGCCAGTCTCCGAGCAGCGGCCCCCCCGGCCAGCTTTCCCCAGTTTATGTACTGAGCATGACGTCACATGGTATGGAATGTCCCTTTGGCCAGTTTGGCTGTGCCCCCTCCCAGCTTCTTGTGCACCTCCAGCCTTCTCAGTCGGTAGAGCATGGAAAACTAAAAAGTCCTTGGCTAGTGTAAGCATTACCTAGAAACAACTAAAACATCAGTGTGTTATCAACTTTGTTCTCATCCTAAATCCAAAACACAGCACTGTACCAGCTACTAGGAAGGAAATTAACTCTATCTCTGCCAAAACCAGGACAATATCCACCCCTTATTCTATACCATCTACGTTATGCTCAAGTCTCATATTTTCCAGTACATTTTCATTAACCACCACCCCCTTTTTTTTTAATATGTATATATATACACACACACACAGAGATATCATTCCCTTCGTCTGTGGGCCATCCCTCTAAAATGTTCGGTGAGTTCATTTAGTCCATAACTTTGGGCTCCATCTCTCGTAATAATCTTCCAGGGTAGGAAAAATGGAGATGGTATGTGGCGTTGGATTGTTTCATGTTGTAGTCAGTTCTGGTACCATCATCACTGTGCTTTCCTTGGTTTCACTGAAGTTATTCTTCATTAGTCTGCGTGATTCTTATTGTAATATCATTAGTATGGCATATAATATTACATAGCACTTAACGTCACATAGTTCAGATCATTGGCTATTCTCACCCAAAATCAAATCCCCTTGAGGTACACATCGGACTTCCCCATCCTTCCGCATCACCCACCAAGTGCACCCAGGTCCTTGAGCAAAAGCAATCCCACGGATGGGTTTGCCTTTGCCCGAGGCAGGAATAACCCAGACTATCTTGCCCAGCATAATTTTTACATGCACTACAGGGACTTTATTTCCATCTACAGTACGTAAAAGTTCTGACTGGGCAGGGCCAGCTCGATTGGCAGATCCCCTCGTGTTGACTAACCAGGTGGCCTTTGCTAAATGCGTATCCCAATGTCTGAATGTCCCGCCACCCATTGCTCTCAGCGTAGTCTTTAACAGTCCATTGTATCGTTCAATTTTCCCGGAGGCTGGTGCATGACAGGGGATGTGATACACCCACTCAATGCCATGCTCTTTGGCCCAGGGGTCTATGAGGCTGTTTCGGAAATGAGTCCCGTTGTCTGACTCAATTCTTTCTGGGGTGCCATGTCGCCATAGGACTTGCTTTTCAAGGCCCAGGATAGTGTTCCGGGCAGTGGCATGGGGCACGGGATATGTTTCCAGCCATCCGGTGGTTGCTTCCACCATTGTAAGCACGTGGCGCTTGCCTTGGTGGGTTTGTGGGAGTGCGATATAATCGATCTGCCAGGCCTCCCCATATTTATATTTCAGCCATCGTCCTCCATACCAGAGAGGCTTTAACCGCTTGGCTTGCTTGATTGCAGCGCATGTTTCGCATTCATGGATAACCTGCGCAATACTGTCCATGGTCAAGTCCACCCCTCGATCACGAGCCCATCTGTATGTTGCATCTCTTCCTTGGTGACCTGAGGTGTCATGGGCCCACCGAGCTATAAATAATTCACCCTTATGTTGCCAGTCCAGATCCACCTGAGCCACTTCAGTCTTAGCAGCCTGATCCACCTGCTGGTTGTTTTGATGTTCTTCAGTGGCCCAACTCTTGGGTACGGGAGCATCTATGTGACGGACTTTTACAACCAGGTTCTCCACCCGGGCAGCAATATCTTGCCACAATGCGGCAGCCCAGATGGGTTTGCCTCTGCGCTGCCAGTTGCTCTGCTTCCATTGCTGCAACCACCCCCACAGGGCATTTGCCACCATCCATGAGTCAGTCCAGAGAGAGAGCACTGGCCACTTTTCTCGGTCAGCAATGTCTAAAGCCAGCTGAATGGCCTTTACTTCTGCAAATTGGCTCGATTCACCTTCTCCTTCAGCAGTTTCTGCCACTTGTCGCATAGGACTCCATACAGCAGCTTTCCACCTCCGATGCTTTCCCACAAGACGACAGGACCCATCAGTGAACAGGGCATATTGCTTCTCATTTTCTGGTAGTTCATTATACATTGGGGCCTCCTCAGCACGCGTCACCTCCTCCTCTGGCGATATTCCAAAATCTTTGCCCTCTGGCCAATCCATGATCACTTCCAGGATTCCTGGGCAACTGGGGTTTCCTATTCGAGCCCGTTGTGTGATTAGTGCGACCCACTTACTCCATGTAGCATCAGTTGCATGATGTGTACAGGGGACCCTCCCTCTGAACATCCAGCCCAGCACCGGCAGTCGGGGTGCCAGGAGGAGCTGTGCTTCAGTACCAATCACTTCTGAAGCAGCTCGAACCCCTTCATATGCTGCTAATATCTCTTTTTCAGTTGGAGTATAGCGGGCCTCGGATCCTCTGTATCCCCGACTCCAAAACCCTAGGGGTCGACCTCGAGTCTCCCCTGGTGCTTTCTGCCAGAGGCTCCAGGTAGGGCCGTTCTCCCCGGCTGCGGTGTAGAGCACATTTTTTACATCTTGTCCTGCCCGGACTGGCCCCAGGGCTACTGCTTGAACTATCTCCTCTTTAATTTGTTCAAAAGCTTGTCATCGCTCAGGGCCCCATTTGAAATCATTCTTCTGGGTCATTTGGTAGAGATGGTTTAGGATCAGACTGTAATTTGGAATATGCATTCTCCAAAAACCCACAACGCCCAAGAAAGCTTGTGTTTCCTTTTTGCTAGTTGGTGGAGACAGGGCTGTTATTTTGTTGATCACATCCATTGGGATCTGACGACGTCCATCTTGCCATTTTATTCCTGAAAACTGGATCTCCTGTGCAGGTCCCTTGACCTTACTTTGTTTTATGGCAAAACCGGCCTTCAGGAGGATTTGGACTATTTCCTTCCCTTTTTCAAAAAATTCTCCTGCTGTGTTGCCCCACAGAATGATGACATCAATGTATTGCAGGTATTCTGGAGCTCCACCCTGTTCCAGTGCAGTCTGGATCAGTCCATGGCAAATGGTGGGGCTGTGTTTCCACCCCTGGGGCAGTCGGTTCCAGGTGTACTGGACGCCCCTCCAAGTGAAAGCAAACTGTGGCCTGCACTCTGCTGCCAAAGGGATTGAGAAAAACGCATTAGCGATATCAATTGTGGCATACCACTTGGCTGCCTTTGACTCCAGTTCGTATTGAAGTTCTAGCATGTCCGGCACGGCAGCACTCAGCGGTGGCGTGACTTCATTCAGGCCACGATAGTCTACTGTCAGTCTCCACTCTCCATTAGACTTCCGCACTGGCCATATGGGACTGTTAAAGGGTGAACGAGTCTTGCTGATTACTCCTTGGCTCTCCAGTCGACGAATCAGCTCATGAATGGGAATCAAGGAGTCTCGGTTGGTGCGATATTGCCGCCGGTGCACCGTGGTGGTAGCGATTGGCACCTGTTGGTCTTCGACCTTCAGCAACCCCACAACTATTAACAGATATAAATTCCTTAATACACTCCGGTTAATCTGTTATTATCTCAAACCCTTTGTGCCCCACGTTAGGCGCCAAAAAGGACTGTCGTGGTTTAACCTCAGTCGGCAACTGAGCACCACGCAGCCGCTCGCTCACTCCTCCCCCCACCCCCGGTGGGATGGGGGAGAGAATTGGAAGAGCACAAGTGAGAAAAAACTCGTGGGTTGAGATAAAAACAGTGTAATAATTGAAATAAAATGAGAATAATAATAATATGATAATAATAATAATAATACACAAAGCAAGTGATGCACAGTACAATTGCTCACCACCCGCCGACCGATGCCCAGCCAGTCCCTGAGCAGCGGCCCCCCCGGCCAGCTTTCCCCAGTTTATGTACTGAGCATGACGTCACATGGTATGGAATGTTTCTTTGGCCAGTTTGGCTGTGCCCCCTCCCAGCTTCTTGTGCACCTCCAGCCTTCTCAGTCGGTAGAGCATGGGAAACTAAAAAGTCCTTGGCTAGTGTAAGCATTACCTAGCAACAACTAAAACATCGGTGCATTATCAACTTTGTTCTCATCCTAAATCCAAAACACAGCACTGTACCAGCTACTAGGAAGGAAATTAACTCTATCCCTGCCGAAACCAGGACACCTGCCTTTTCCCAATGGCAAATTTTACAAGGGGATGAGGGGATCGACTGAGAGATTTTGGCCCTTCCCATTAGCATTGTCCTATGTAATATATCGTCGTGTGAAGTAAGAGCTCTCACAGAGTTGTGCTATCCTGCTTTTCTTCTTCCTTTTCCAGTTCTACAGTGTTTGGATTTAGCTCTGTTTTCCAGTCATCTTGGTCTTAAAAATAGCTAAAAACATTTCTGTAGAACAAAGAAGTTGTTTGGCAGCTAATAAAAAAAAAGAAAATTTAGAATGAGAAAGTCTGGGCAGTCTTGGTAACCAGGCTCATATCAAGGCAGTTTGGTTCTGGGTTCCCATCTGAGGTACTTTCCAGCCACAGGTGTCTCCTACTTACCTCACTGCTGTGGATGTGGAGCTCCAGTTTTTGGGTAGCAGTGGGTAAAGTAGCAGCTGTGAAGATCAGGGATATTTATGTCACTCCATCTTTACTACAGCCTTGGCTATATCAGCACACGTTCTATGATATAAATTCTTTGTTTGCACTGTCCTTAATGTTTATACTGTAAAGAGCTTTTGTGATTTTTTTTTAAAACTTTCTGCTTAAAATCCAATGGAACTTGTGTATCCTATGGCATTAATAAATGCCATTCGAAGATTTAGGTCCCAATTATGCAAAGTTTCAGAATTTTATCACTGAGTTTTAGCTGTTTAACTGTTTCTTCTACATAATTTTGAAACTAAATAAGGATACTTCCATATAAAGCAACGCAGAAAAATGTTGTAAGGATTTGCTTTACCAATTTTTAAGTTTGTTGCATATTTTGGAAACTTTTCAGAGGTTATATGTCTGTCTTTTAAGCTTACAAGTAGAACTGGAAAGAACTGAAGATCTCAGAAGTCCTTTCCAAAGTGAACCAACCCCTTTTTCCTTCTCCTTCTCCTCTTTTTTTTTTTGCTCTTTAATCTCAGGATTGCCTGTAATGGCTACTTACAATGCAGGAATGTTGTTTGAGGGATTAGGTGTTACTTTTAAAACATAGGAATGCGCAGCTTGGGTTTCCCTTGGGCAACCTTGATTCCACAAACGGCAAAAGCTTGGATCTGTGCATTAGTCACCTCAGATGCTCTATGCAAACAAATCAAGCTTAGTGCTTGCTAGCAAATTGTCCCAGGCATTTCATAATTCATGAAATCTGCAAAAATAAAACCTAAACATTTATTCCCAAAGATCTACTGCTGTGTCACATGGCTGTGACTTCACTCAGTCTAATAAATTGAGCAGGCTTCCAGAAATAAGATGGAAAAATCAAACTGATAGTTCCCTGGATGCTGCCTTCTGTTTTTTATTCAGTATAGAGCTGGTGCCCCTAAATTTAAGATTTGTTTGGTTGCTTTTTGTCTTTGTTGGGTCTTTTGACCCTAACACAATTTCCCACATTTTGGGAAACAGCAGCAAGTAGCAGACCTGAATGTGAGAGCTAAACCTCACCACAAGAAAACTGTGTCCCTTAACATGGTGTTTCTCTGTTGCTGACAAATGTGTCTCTTGTCTGAGCAGACCGAAACAGCACGTAGATAAATTACTGTGATTGAAGATACTACAGCAGTTTTATGAGTAAATAAATAGAAGTTTTAAATCCTGATAATTTAGCCAAATTGTCTCAGTTATGGCTATTATTCCAACCTTGATTAATCTCATAATTTAAGGAAAACATGGTTATGACTTCATATGCAGAAACATCATATTTTTGGATCATTGAGGGGATTCCTCCCCTCTGTCTCAGATCCAAGAATGCATCTATGGTTTTGTCATGCTGTTAGAGTATTAGAAAGCTGTAGAAAAATGGAAAGTTCAGAAAAGAGCAACTGGTTGGTCACAATGCTAATACTGAGAACTGAATGACAGAGCAATAAATTAAATATGCATAAACTGTGCCAACAGTATTTCAGATGAAAGACTGCTGCCTGAAGGAACCCTGGAAATCCGACTGCTTGCATCTTTGAAAAATTCAGCAGGAAGAAGCCCTCTGAAATACACCTCAGTAAACCACTGCTTGGATACAGAAGAACTGGGAGTCTGCTTGCTTCTGCCACCTTTCCCACTGCATGGAAGAATCCCAGTCTTTGCCCTTGTAATTAAAACCTTAAAAAGATAATGGAATTTCTAACATTTCTTTTTCTCCAGACTGTGACTCTTCAGCCCACGCGCTTCCGACGTTCTGTGAACCATGACACCGAAGCACCAGGAAACAGCTGGAGAAGGATAGGCTGGACCCCATGAAGTCTCACAAACCTGAACCTCCAGTAGCAGGACCAGGTAATCTAGGCATAACCATTTCAGGCTGTCATATGCCAAAGGGACCGTCATGCTTGGGTTCTATACTCATTCGGATTTGCATTCAAACTTTTTTGGGTGGTGACTCTACTATGTGTGTGGGCAGTGTCCAGCACTGTAAGACATTGGTCTTTGATTGGAGTGCTTGCCTGGAATAAATTAATAATTGCAATGACTTACTTTAAGTTATATAATCAGTAAAACACTTATGTGAATGCAGCTCTAAATTAGACTCTTCCTATAGTATTAAATAGCTTCTTTGTATCAGATCACTGTTACAGACACAATACAACATTTATCTGTTTATTTCTTAAAAATTTTTCTCTAAAATACTGTCTTTTTCTTTTTCTTTTTTTTTTGCTACAGGTCGCGGTGGCCATGTTGGAACTCACGGAGATACCTTGTCATCATATATAGTCAAGAATATTGCACTGGATAAGACAGATGATAGCAACCCTCAAGAGGCTATTTTACGTCACGCAAAGGAAGCAGAGGAGAATCCATACTGGGTTGCTCCGGCATATGCTAAGTAAGGAAACAATTAAAAATATAAGTAATATTTTTGGAGGCCAGTGGGTGTTTGGTAAAAATAGAAGACACATTTTTAATGGTATACTTGGCCTTTTCTGGATTGCTGCCATGAATATGTAAACCAAGAATACGTCATACTCTTATATGAAGATAAGAGTTTCCGGGAGGTTAAATTGTTGAAATTTGACATTTCCATTTTTAAAATGTACCTGTCAGTGCTAGAAAATTATTTTAAATTTTTCTAAGTTCATTAGAATTTAGAATCTTCTCCAAATCAATGTCAATAAAATACCTTTTAATAAGGTACTGTCCCACTGACAGACTGGGATGATAAGTTTTCCAATATGCCCTCTAGTTCTGACTGATTCTTAGGTTAAACCTTCAAGAATGGTGTTATGACAGCATATTTTATATTATTTCTCTAATGTCATAAGTTTTTATTTGAATTTTTGCTACATAAGGACCCGAGTACCTGCTTAAATTAACTTGGTTACAAGTATAGAGATACTAAAAGTTGCAACTGATAAAATCTCCTACCAAAAATTCAACATAAAGAAATAAGTGTTCAGTTGTTTTTACATAAATTAAACAGCCTCATCAAGATTATGGTAGTAAACTCTTGGTAATCCCACAGATGGTAACTTTCTCAGTTTAAATTGTATGTATGAGTGTGGTATTTGTGCATATGTGTTACAATGAGAATTGTGCAATATGCTTCTTTAATGCTTTCTACCAAATATTTTTTTATTATTTTCTAAGAATAAATACAATTCAAAATTTCAACATTTCAAAATTTCAAAATGCATAAGGAAAAGGTTGTGAAGAGATGAAATAGTCTGCACAAAACAGGCAGAGCCAATAACAAACTGTTTTTTCTTGTTTGCAGCCCAGTGTTTTAACTCCTAGGCTGTACTTTCATTAGTACTTTACTTACTGTATTTTTGTCCTGGTTTCGGCAGGGATAGAGTTAATTTCCTTCTTAGTAGTGGGTGGAGAACCTGGTTGTAAAAGTCCGTCACATAGATGCTCCCGTACCCAAGAGTCGGGCCACTGAAGAACATCAAAACAACCAGCAGGTGGATCAGGCTGCTAAGACTGAAGTGGCTCAGGTGGACCTGGACTGGCAACATAAGGGTGAATTATTTATAGCTCGGTGGGCCCATGACACCTCAGGTCACCAAGGAAGAGATGCAACATACAGATGGGCTCGTGATCGAGGGGTGGACTTGACCATGGACACTATTGCACAGGTTATCCATGAATGGGAAACATGCGCTGCAATCAAGCAAGCCAAGCGGTTAGAGCCTCTCTGGTATGGAGGATGATGGCTGAAATATCAATATGGGGAGGCCTGGCAGATCGATTATATCGCACTCCCACAAACCCGCCAAGGCAAGCGCCACATGCTTACAATGGTGGAAGCAACCACCGGATGGCTGGAAACATATCCCGTGCCCCATGCCACTGCCCAGAACACTATCCTGGGCCTTGAAAAGCAAGTCCTATGGTGACATGGCACCCCAGAAAGAATTGAGTCAGACAACGGGACTCATTTCCGAAACAACCTCATAGACCCCTGGGCCAAAGAGCATGGCATTGAGTGGGTGTATCACATCCCCTGTCATGCACCAGCCTCCGGGAAAATTGAACGATACAATGGACTGTTAAAGACTACACTGAGAGCAATGGGTGGCGGGACATTCAGACATTGGGATACGCATTTAGCAAAGGCCACCTGGTTAGTCAACACTAGGGGATCTGCCAATCGAGCTGGCCCTGCCCAGTCAGAACTTTTACGTACTGTAGATGGAAATAAAGTCCCTGTAGTGCACACAACAAATATGTTGGGGAAAACAGTTTGGGTTATTCCTGCCTCGGGCAGAGGCAGACCCATCCGTGGGATTGCTTTTGCTCAAGGACCTGGGTGCACTTGGTGGATAATGCGGAAGGATGGGGAAGTCCGATGTGTACCTCAAGGGGATTTGATTTTGGGTGAGAATAGCCAATGATCTGAATTATATGATGTTAATTGCTACATAATATTATATGCCATACTAATGTTATTACAATAAGAATCACCCAGACTAATGAAGAATAACTTCAGTGAAACCAAGCAAAGCACAGTGATGATGGTACCAGAACTGACTTCAACATGAAACAATCCAACACCACATACCATCTCCATTTTTCCTGCCCTGGAAGATTATTACGACAGATGGAGCCCAAAGTCATGGACTAAATGAACTCACCGAACATTTTAGAGGGATGGCCCATAGACTAAGGGAATGATGTCTGTGTGTGTGTATATATATATATTAAAAGAAACCCAGGAAAAGGGGTGGTGATTAATGGAAATGTACTGGAATGTGAGAGACTTGAGCATGACGTAGATGGTATAGAATAAGGGGTGGATATTGTCCTGGTTTCGGCAGGGATAGAGTTAATTTCCTTCCTAGTAGCTGGTACAATGCTGTGTTTTGGATTTAGGATGAGAACAAAGTTGATAACACACCGATGTTTTAGTTGTTGCTAGGTAATGCTTACACTAGCCAAGGACTTTTTAGTTTCCCATGCTCTACCGACTGAGAAGGCTGGAGGTGCACAAGAAGCTGGGAGGGGGCACAGCCAAACTGGCCAAAGGGACATTCCATACCATGTGACGTCATGCTCAGTACATAAACTGGGGAAAGCTGGCCGGGGAGGCTGCTGCTCGGGGACTGGCTGGGCATCAGTCGGCGGGTGGTGAGCAATTGTACTGTGCATCACTTGCTTTGTGTGTTATTATTACTATTATTACATTATTATTATTATAATAATTTTATTTCAATTATTAAACTGTTTTTATCTCAACCCACGAGTTTTTCTCACTTGTGCTCTTCCAATTCTCTCCCCCATCCCACCGGGGGTGGGGGGAGGAGTGAGCGAGCAGCTGTGTGGTGCTCAGTTGCCGACTGAGGTTAAACCACAACAATTTTCTTTATTAGCTTTTAGCTCTTTAGTGAAACAACCATCACCTCTTTCCAGAAACTCAAAGTATATTAAGAATCATAGCTGTTTCTAGTGGTGACACTTGTTTTCTGACTTGACCCACATGTTCACAAACATAACTGAATAGCTGTTCCAAAGCAGCTTGAGAACATATGTGACCTAGCCTGGCTTTGACTGGGTAATTAATAAGTATGGCGTTGTTGTAAAGTACATCAAATCAATGCATTATGCAATATCATCCTTGGTATCAAAGAAGAAATATTTGAAAGCCTGATTCCGTAACAGTTGTTGTAATGAATATGCTAAATATTTATTTTTAATTGAGGATTCATGTTTGCTAGAGATGAAATTTACTTTGAATGTGTAGGTACCTGGTCTTATTTGAGAGATGCAACTATCCATTCTCAAAAGTAAATATGATCACACATTCCATCAGGTAGATAGATACCTCAGTATATTTTTGGCTCAGTAACTTCATTGATTGTATATTAATTTTCATCCCTGACATCTGCAATGTAGTAGACATGAAAGTTTTAAAACATAGCTGTATTACAGAAGGCTTACTGTGTCAGGTGGGCAGATCTCATTACGGTTTCTTGTTAAAAGATGTAGCTGCAGGGGAAGAAGAGAGCTGGCTGAGAGGTGGAGAGGATGCAAGTCCAGATTGCTATTAACTTACACACCAGACGGTGATATGTATGTGGGGGAGTTGAACTGCATCCAACAGCATGCTGCCTTGATGGTTTTGTCAGTTGATAAATCTCATGCCAGTGAAACTGTCGTTGTCCTTGCTTTAAAAACTTGACTTTAAGATGTACCCTATGCAAAGAGCATTTTAAAACTATTATTATTAATAAATTAATTATTAATATATTAAATAATATCAATAATAATAATACAGGCTAAGGCACTGAAATGCAAAAACTTTCTTTATAATCGTGTTATGTTCTTAATTTTCAGGCCTATATTAACAGTTGCAGATCAATGGCAGTCATAGGTTTCATTAGCTGCTTGCCTGCACACACTCATAAAATAGAGAGCTGTGTTAATTATATATCCTATATCTGACTTTTCAGGGCATGTATGTTTACCTTGTATATAAAGTATCTTACAGATGCATGTTTAATAAAATATGCAAAGTACAAGTAATTGATGTAAATTATCACATAATATTGGATTGTAAGAGTGTCCCTGATGGCCCTGTTAAAATCAGGACTTCATAATAACGAGCAGTATACAAACCTAGGGAAATATAGAGTTAGGAAAGGTGATATTTTGATACATGCTTAAAATTACATACTGTCTTGAGACCTAGAAAACATACAACCAGTACATTTCATTTTTTTCAATAGTGTTTATTCTTTTTACTACTTTATTTCTCTGCTATCAGTTTTTCCACATTTCTTGTAGTAACTTTTCACTTAAATATGGTATAAAAGTATCCACTTCATATATCTCGTTTGACAAGGCTTTTGTTTTTGTGTTGTCTAACAGATGGTTATTCACTTACAGTTTTTCATTTTCCTTCTTAAGAAAATGTCTAAGGAAACCAGTTACTTAATTTTCTTCAGTGATGGTTATAAAATAATTTTAGACTGAGAAGACTAAGAAATGCTCATTTTTTGGTTGATCGGAGTTTTCATAACTCTGTGATTGTGATGACTGGGTTAGAGTTCATCTGGTCCTGATTCATAGTGATTAGGTCATTCTAAATCAGATAACTGATTTAATGCTTTTTAAATTGTATTTTCACTTTAATAATTCTTATAAGAAATACCTGTGGCATGACTTTTGCTGTTAGTTTATACATTGTATGTAAAAATATTTCCTTTTGTTGGAGTTAAAGGTGCCTAATTTAGTCTTGAAGCCAAATAGTCATTTGCATTATTTATCACTTGAAATTATTTTCAAGCTTGCTATCATTAGCCTGACCTTTGTGTTTCTCCTATAATTTGGGCCAGAAAAGGAGGGGGAAGTACATAAGTGGCAAAAAGATGGGTGAAAAAACAGTTGCTGCTGAAAGGATACCAAGGGATGATAAGAAGTACATGCTGAATCAGAAGATGACTTATCACAGAAGCCCAATGTGAATAAAGTGTCAAAGATGTAATCAATGCAGCAGAAAAGTCATAATGGATGAGGATAAAGAAAAGACGTTGAGATTTTTCAGGAAAAAGCTTGTTAGAGACCTTGACAAGAGTCATTCCAGTGGAGTGAAAAGAAAGGAAGGACAGATTGAAGATTTCAAGTAAAGAACTACAGGAAAGGAACTTGAGGCATCAGTTGTAAATGTTTGAAAAATACATTCTTTGTGAGCTGTTTGTTTTAACACAGCTGTACAGAGATACTAAAATGACTTCAGATGTCCCTCTGAAGGATCAGCAGGAATTACTAAGCATTGTAGCTGAGGGCCTAATCAGGCCCAGATGTAGCTCTCTTCTGTACCATAGGGAAGGTGAGGGTGAAATTTCCCTCCCCATCAAGATAAACCAGAGTTCTTAGAAAATATCTTACAGTTCAGTGATGTTGCTCCTATTTTGCTGTCTTTGTCATTGCTGCTTGTCACAGGCAAAAGGGAACGATTTGAAGCAACAGCCTGTAGCTGTGCTGTGTTCACTGATATTTTTCTCAGTGGCAGTACCAGTGTGTGAAGCGTTAGTCATATAGTGGCTCAAGTATCTTTAGTTGAAGAAGCAGGACTGAACAGAATGTTTTGTAACAGAGATTTTGTTGACACAGGTTGGTCTATTTAAGCTAAATCTTCTTTGGAAATTATTAATTTTGAGAGGGAAGCCCCTGAGATTCAAAGAAGAGTTAGGTTGGTCGGTGGGGTAAGGAATACAAAGGGGCCTGATGCGGAAAACCTCTGCTTTTCAGTCTGAAAGTAGCCTTTCTGACATTATTCTGGTTCCTTCTTTGTTTCAGTGCAATATAAACACAAATTTCAAAAGTTACTACAAAATGAGTCACATGCTGTGATATGCAATTGTCATCTCCAGCTGGTTTAGCTATAGCAGTATTTTTTTAGCTACTAGTCTATAAATGTCAGATGCCAATGAGCTACTTTTTACTGGATCCCTGAAAGGTAACTGTCCTGGTTTCGGCAGGGATAGAGTTAATTTCCTTCCTAGTAGCTGGTACAATGCTGTGTTTTGGATTTAGGATGAGAACAATGTTGATAATGCACTGATGTTTTAGTTGTTGCGAGGTAATGTTTAAACTAGCCAAGGACTTTTTAGTTTCCCATGCTCTACCGACTGAGAAGGCTGGAGGTGCACAAGAAGCTGGGAGGGGGCACAGCCAAACTGGCCAAAGGGACATTCCATACCATGTGACGTCATGCTCAGTACATAAACTGGGGAAAGCTGGCCGGGGGGGCCGCTGCTCGGGGACTGGCTGGGCATCGGTCGGCGGGTGGTCAGCAATTGCACTGTGCATCACTTGTTTTGTGTATTATTTTTATTATCATATTATTATTATTATCATTTTATTTCAATTATTAAACTGTTTTTATCTCAACCCATGAGTTTTTCTCACTTGTGCTCTTCCAATTCTCTCCCCCATCCCACCGGGGGTGGGGGGAGGAGTGAGCGAGCAGCTGCGTGGTGCTCAGTTGCCGACTGAGGTTAAACCACGACAGTCCTTTTTGGCACCCAACGTGGGGCACGAAGGGTTGAGATAATAACAGATTAACCGGAGTGTATTAAGGAACTTATATCTGTTAATAGTTGTGGGTCACAATGTTGGTGTCTCTGTTCTCGATATTGATTTGTATAATCTGCATCGTGCTCCTTTCTTTGCTGTACATGTTAAAGATTGGTGTTGGTTTTTGCAGTTTGCTGTGGTCTGCAGTGATTAGTGATGTCTCGCTTGTGAGATTTGTTTTTAGAACATTGACCTTGACGTTAGCGTGGTATGTAGGTTTCGCAATGAAGCCGTTACTGTACCACGGATACCATTTCGTGGAGACAACTAGCAATTACAGTGACTTTACTGAGGAAATACAGAATGGCAGTGTCACTACCTTCTTCTATGATGTTTCCTCCTTCATTACAGTAACTTTTCAGTATTTTGAACAGCCTTGGGTAGTTAAGATACTTCTATTAATACTTCTTGGGAATATTGTTTCGGTTTTGTCTAAAGTTGGTAAGCAATTTAAGGATATCATCCAGAGATCTGCCCCAAGGCTGGATAGTTATGAGTGGCAGGGTGTGTGGGACAAGATGGGCAAGTACCTAGGCCAATGGGCACCCCCAGTGTTTTGGAACCTCACCCCTGAGCAAGTGCAGAATCCTGAAAAGTTAGTAGAATATTTGGACAAAGTATGCTGTCACCCTGGCAACTCCAGAGAGATGCAGATCATTGCAACGTGCTGGGGCCTGGCCCATGCCTACCGAGCCCTGTTCAACACCATTCAGTACCCTCAACCGGAAGAGAAGATCTCTGGATCTGACGGTAAAACGACAGGCCCTGCGGCCACTCCGACCCTGGCGACAGGCCCTGCGGCCACTCCAACCCCGGCAACAGGCCCTGCGGACACTCAGACCCCGGCGACAGGCTCTGCGGCCACTCAGACCCCAGTGACAGGCCCTGTGGCTGAACCAAAGAACCAGCCTGTGCCGGTATCAGTCGCCCCTGTACACAAGAAGAAATTTTGGAAGCGGAAGTCGGCTCGTTTAGTAAGGGAGGAAGAAGCTTCTTATGAAAGGGGGCTGGAGGAAGAAGTGCACGAGACAGATGACCCTGGAGAAGGGCCATCACGAGAACAGCAGGAGGAGAGCTGGCCGCTGATTGGGGAAGAAGAAGAGGAAGAACTCATAAACGAGGCAGTGACCACCCGATCTCTATCCCTGAGTGAGCTGCGAGATATACGAAAAGATTTCAGCCATCGTCCAGGTGAGCATATTGTCACCTGGCTGCTCCGATGCTGGGATAATGGAGCCAGTAGCCTAGAATTAGAGGGTAGGGAAGCCAAGCAGCTGGGATCCCTTTCCAGGGAAGGGGGCATTGACAAAGCAATTGGAAAAGGGACACGAGTCCTCAGCCTTTGGAGGCGACTCTTGTCAAGCGTGAAGGAAAGGTATCCCTTTAAGGAAGATTGCCCAAGCAAGTGGGCCACCATGGAGAAGGGTATCCAGTTTCTGAGAGAATTAGCTGTGCTGGAGGTGATTTATGATGACCTGAACAATGAACAACTATCCAAAGATCCAGACGAAGTCAAGTGCACACGACCCATGTGGCGGAAGTTTATAAGGAACGCACCGTCGTCATACGCCAATTCATTGGCAGTGATGACCTGTAAAGGTGGAGAGGAACAAACGGTGGATGAATTGGCGGGCCAACTCCGGCAATACGAGGAAAGTATCTCTTCCTCCCTCGTCTCGGCGGTGGAGAAACTGTCCCGGGAGATCCAGCAACACAGAGAGGATAGGTCCTACTCCTCACCTGTACGGACCAGTATCTCGGCTATTAGGAGTCAGCGTTCTTTTGCTCAAGAGAGAGAGTATAAAGGGTACACACCACGGGGCACCCTATGGTTTTACCTGCGTGACCACGGAGAGGACATGAGGAAGTGGGATGGAAAACCTACTGCAGCCCTAGGGGCGCAGGTACGTGAATTGCAAGGGAAAACAATCACAGAAAGAGGTTCTTCCAGGAAAATTGCTGCTCCAGTTTCCAGCGGGCAGTTCCCCAGACAGAGTAGAAGGGCTGATCTTACTCCTGATCTTAATGAATAAACTTCTGACTCGTACGTACAAGAAGTGAGAAATGAGTACTGTGATGAGGATTAGAGGGGCCCTGCCTCCAGCCAGGGGGAGGAAAGGGACAACCGGGTTTACTGGACTGTGTGGATTCGGTGGCCTGGCACATCAGACCCACAGGAGTAGAAGGCTCTAGTAGACACCGGTGCACAGTGTACCCTAATGCCATCAAGCTATAGAGGGGCAGAGCCCATCTGTATTTCTGGGGTGACGGGGTGGATCCCAACAGCTAACTGTATTGGAAGCCGAAGTGAGCCTAACTGGGAATGGGTGGCAGAAGCACCCCATTGTGACTGGCCCAGATGCTCCGTGCATCCTTAGCATAGACTACCTCAGGAGAGGGTATTTCAAGGACCCAAAAGGGTACCGGTGGGCTTTTGGTATAGCTGCCTTGGAGATGGAGGAAATTAAACAGCTGTCCACCTTGCCTGGTCTCTCGGAGGACCCCTCTGTTGTGGGGTTGCTGAAGGTCGAAGACCAACGGGTGCCAATGGCTACCACCACGGTGCACTGGCAGCAATATCGCACCAACCGAGACTCCTTGATTCCCATTCATGAGCTGATCGTCAACTGGAGAGCCAAGGAGTAATCAGCAAGACTCGTTCACCCTTTAACAGTCCCATATGGCCAGTGCGGAAGTCTAATGGAGAGTGGAGACTAACAGTAGACTATCATGGCCTGAATGAAGTCACGCCACCGCTGAGTGCTGCCGTGCCGGACATGCTAGAACTTCAATACGAACTGGAGTCAAAGGCAGCCAAGTGGTATGCCACAATTGATATCGCTAATGCGTTTTTCTCAATCCCTTTGGCAGCAGAGTGCAGGCCACAGTTTGCTTTCGCTTGGAGGGGCGTCCAGTACACCTGGAACCGACTGCCCCAGGGGTGGAAACACAGCCCCACCATTTGCCATGGACTGATCCAGACTGCACTGGAGCAGGGTGGAGCTCCAGAATACCTGCAATAGATTGATGACATCATCGTGTGGGGCAACACAGCAGGAGAATTTTTTGAAAAAGGGAAGGAAATAGTCCAAATCCTGCTGAAGGCCGGTTTTGCCATAAAACAAAGTAAGGTCAAGGGACCTGCACAGGAGATCCAGTTTTCAGGAATAAAATGGCAAGATGGACATCGTCAGATCCCAATGGATGTGATCAACAAAATAACAGCCCTGTCTCCACCAACTAGCAAAAAGTAAACACAAGCTTTCTTGGGCGTTGTGGGTTTTTGGTGAATGCATATTCCAAGTTACAGTCTGATCCTAAACCATCTCTACCAAATGACCCAGAAGAATGATTTCAAATGGGGCCCTGAGCAACGACAAGCTTTTGAACAAATTAAAGAGGAGATAGTTCATGCAGCAGCCCTGGGGCCAGTCTGGGCAGGACAAGATGTAAAAAATGTGCTCTACACCCCAGGCGGGGAGAACGGCCCTACCTGGAGCCTCTGGCAGAAAGCACCAGGGGAGACTCGAGGTCGACCCCTAGGGTTTTGGAGTCGGGGATACAGAGGATCCGAGGCCCGCTATACTCCAACTGAAAAAGAGATATTGGCAGCATATGAAGGGGTTCGAGCTGCTTCAGAAGTGATCGGCACTGAAGCACAGCTCCTCCTGGCACCCCGACTGCCGATGCTGGGCTGGATGTTCAGAGGGAGGGTCCCATGTACACATCATGCAACTGATGCTACATGGAGGAAGTGGGTCGCACTGATCACACAACGGGCTCGAATAGGAAACCCCAGTCGCCCAGGAATCCTGGAAGTGATCATGGACTGGCCAGAGGGCAAAGATTTTGGAATATCGCCAGAGGAGGAGGTGACACGTGCTGAGGAGGCCCCACTGTATAATGAACTACCAGAAAATGAGAAGCAATATGCCCTGTTCACTGATGGGTCCTGTCGTCTTGTGGGAAAGCATCGGAGGTGGAAAGCTGCTGTATGGAGTCCTATGCGACAAGTTGTTGAAACTGCTGAAGGAGAAGGTGAATCAAGTCAGTTTGCAGAGGTGAAAGCCATCCAGCTGGCTTTAGACATTGCTGACCGAGAAAAGTGGCCAGTGCTCTATCTCTAGACTGACTCATGGATAGTGGCAAATGCCCTGTGGGGGTGGTTGCAGCAATGGAAGCAGAGCAACTGGCAGCGCAGAGGCAAACCCATCTGGGCTGCCGCATTGTGGCAAGATATTGCTGCCCGGGTGGAGAACCTGGTTGTAAAAGTCCGTCATGTAGATGCTCCCGTACCCAAGAGTCGGGCCACAGAAGAACATCAAAACAACCAGCAGGTGGATCAGGCTGCTAAGACTGAAGTGGCTCAGGTGGATCTGGACTGGCAACATAAGGGTGAATTATTTATAGCTCGGTGGGCCCATGACACCTCAGGTCACCAAGGAAGAGATGCAACATACAGATGGGCTTGTGATCGAGGGGTGGACTTGACCATGGACACTATTGCGCAGGTTATCCATGAATGCGAAACATGCGCTGCAATCAAGCAAGCCAAGCGGTTAAAGCCTCTCTGGTATGGAGGACGATGGCTGAAATATAAATATGGGGAGGCCTGGCAGATTGATTATATCACACTCCCACAAACCCACCAAGGCAAGCGCCACGTGCTTACAATGGTGGAGGCAACCACCGGATGGCTGGAAACATATCCTGTGCCCCATGCCACTGCCCGGAACACTATCCTGGGCCTTGAAAAGCAAGTCTTATGGCGACATGATGTCGTGGATGGAGTGAGACTGCACTTCACTCGTAAGAGAGAGGCAACAATACACTTCATTGATAGAAAACAGTGAGTTCAAGTGTGAATTAACAAAGTTCAATGGTAAGTGCGACAGTGGTTTAACAAGATTCGATGGCAAGGTACACTTGATTATTTACTGCATAGAGGACAGGGTCAGACAAAACTGCCAGGGAGACCCTCCCATTGAGTCATGAGGTTCAGAAAGGACCAGCTTGCTTTCTAAACTTCTCAGAGAGGAGTTTAGGTGTGGCTGGATCCAATCCTAGTCCCAGTCTTGGTTAACGGTTTATGTCTAAAGGATTTTATATGCGCAATCAATCCTTTATATCACTTAGCTAAGATTTCAAAGTTTAGCATGCTATTAGTCACTTACCGAGTATCTGTTGCAGCAAGGAATCTCTCAACCTCGAGGAGTAACCTTGAGAGGCGTCCCTACTCAAGGGGAGATCCTGGCGTGCAGCCCGCTGCCGTGCAGGAGAGCTCAACGGGCCCTGGGCTGTCCACTATTTATAGAGTAAGATGGTTGACTTACAGTCATATTTGAATATCAGCAAGTCATTTGACTCACTGCTCCAGGCAGCCCTTGGCTACTATGTTGCAATCCATCCCCGAAGTTCAGCATAACCTGGATGCAGCCACAATGACCCCCACTGGTGGTCATCGCTTATGCAGGGCAGGGGGAGCACACCGCCACACATGGCACCCCAGAAAGAATTGAGTCAGACAACAGGAGTCATTTCCGAAACAACCTCATAGACCCCTGGGCCAAAGAGCACGGCATTGAGTGGGTATATCACATCCCCTGTCATGCACCAGCCTCCAGGAAAATTGAACGATACAATGGACTGTTAAAGACTACAGTGTATCAAAATGGAGGTTTCTTTTTTAAAATCATGGAATTAGAAGACCTGTGACTCCATTTTTCTAGCATTATGTTGAATTGATTTGTTCCTCTCTTCTATCTTAATTTTATTCATGGAATACACAGATAATGATTGCGAGCTGATGAGGAAATAATACTTGCAAAAGATGCTTTTTTGTTATGCTTGTTCTTTGCCTGAGCGCTGCAAGTTTCTTCAGTTCTTAGAAGGTTAGTTGATAGATTTATGCTGAAAATGAAAAACAGGCAGGTCTAGGATGCTCTTTTTTTAAGTATAGAAAGGATGTCATTTGTGTCTAGTGCATGTCTAATACAGTTTCTGATAAAGAATTGTAGTCTGACCATTATTTTAATTTTTAATATTTTCTAGAACGCAGCCAAAACTAGTTTTTGCAGAAGTGGAACCAGATGATGAAACAGGCAAGCCAGAGTGGAAAAAATGTAAAATGTGAAGAATTTGGTTTAAAGAATAATTTTAGAGCATTTGAAACAAAATGCAGCATTTATTTCTTTATTTTGGGTAGTGGATCAGAATTTGAAAGCATAAATTACTTCATAAAACTTGCTGCAGTGTAAAAAGGAATTGTTGTATTACAACACATTGTAATCCCACATCTTAATTTTGTAATAAGGAATGAATTATATTGTGCAAAGAACTCCTTCCTATGTCAGTTATTTAACTTTATGATTTAAGTGAAAAGTATTTCTTTATTAATAGAACTCTAGTGAATTCAGTATATTGCCAAATTTTTTTTATTACTGCCAACTTTACAAATGTCATGACAGTGTTCAATGATTTTAAGTATATAAATAAAATAATACAGTTTCTCAGACTTCTTTTTATTTTTTCTAGTAAGATCTAACAAATTATCCCCTTTGTTACAAGTGTAACGAAGTTTACACTTTTATTTAGATTAATTAATGTGGAATAATCCAGTTTAGTTCACTTGTGTGTTCACACAAGTTCCAGTTTAGTTCACACTTGTGTGTGAATTTTAGAAAACATATTTTCTAGTGTCTATCCTTATGTGATGTTCCTTTTAAGTATGTGTAGTAACTTGCAGTAGTATTTTATACGGCTTTTATTTTTCAACAATGTGAAATCAGAATGGACAATTATATATTTTGGTATAATAAAAACAACATATTTATTGCCTAGTTGATGCAGAATTTTGTTCAGGCTTCCTATCCCTATTAGTTTCTATCAATTAGTGTTAGGATAGAGCAGAGCTGTGTATTTATTACCAGGTCTTTGTATATACTGACTTTGTTGTATGCCTGAATTATGTATATCCTGCCTCAAACTCTCTGAAGACTGATACTATCCTTTATAAGGTGTTTTTTTAAATATTGAAAGTTTTCAGTGTTTAACACAGAATTACAATTCTAAATGTCATAAAGTGAAGGACAGACTTAAAACTAATGTCCTTTAGAGAAGGAGAAAGGAGCCTAGGTTAGTTTTAGGCATTTATATTGTGATTATAATAATATACAATATGATAAGTATTGTGATTATAAGAGTATACAATATAGGCAGCACTCTGCATTTCCACTAAGAGTAGAGAGCAGTAGACATCATAAACAATCAAGCTTTCTTAATTATGAATAGATTCTGAGGGCATATTTTAAGGCTATTTTTAGCAAAGCACTTAATCACCTTCCTAACCTGAAGCGTGTGGTCCTGATAGTCAGCAGAGCTTAGATTTTTTTTTAAGCATTGTTCTGCATCACGATTTCATTGTTTGATTTCCTTTTCCAAGCTTATCTTTCTTTTTCAATTATCATTTTTATACTTTAGGGAAAAGTAAGCCTGACTTCAAAAGGTGTAATGAGCATTGGCATAACATTCCCATAACAAAATATTTCCACTGTTTTCACTCAGTGTAGTCTTTTGATAAGAGTAAATAATCCACAACCTGTCTTTGTCCCTTGTAAAAAATGTTTTAGTACATACTTATGTAGAATAGCAAATCAATGCTTAGTTTACAATTATATCTGTAATATGTAGAATGAAGGACTTAATACCTAGGTGGACAGTAAATGGAGGAGAAAAAGAAGTACTAGATGAAGAGCAGCAGTTGTTAACAGGACCTGCCTGTGCAATGTTCCCTGCAGCAAATAATAAACATTAAATGGCATTGTTTCATTTAAAGCTATTTTTCATCTTTTTTTCATCCAAATAATGCACTACAAAATAAAATATTTTCAAATAAATTTCTATAAAATCTTGAATAACATTTTTAAAGGTTTAATATGTCCTTGGTTTTAAGCTGAATATTAACAGTTTATAATGCCTATTGTTAGTTGTTCACTGAGGCAGTGTGGCTTAGGGAGCAGAGTTGCAGGGAAACGCAGATGAGAAAAAATGCTGTAGCTGTTCTCTGAGCTTGAAGTGGAGCTTCTCCTTTTATGTTATTTATTCATATCAGCTAGATCTTATTTCCTAATTCTTATGAGTTCTGCAAGTGAACCCTGCAAAAGTTCTATTAGAATTACTCTAAGAGTTTGTCATTTTTTCTTACAGTGATTAATTTCCCAATTGTCTTGAATTACTGTTTTAGCAGCGTATAATTTAAAATAGTGCCTGTGCAGATATGTATTAAAAAGATTTAAAACTAAATTAAATTGTACTTATACTTTAACTCTTGGCTTGGTTTGCTTGCCATAGTCCTTACACTGGATTTTCAGGCATGTTCACCAACAAGGCAAATCTTAATGCATTTTTAAAAGCAGTTTTTAATCTTGAACAGCTCAATGGTAATAGTTAATCTGGTCAGGAAGGAGATATGAACAGTCTGCTTGACCACAGCTGGGACAGCAAACTTTGACTCCCCCCTTTGTATTGTCCAGGGAAGAATATTAACATTAAAAATATTAACATGATTAAATATTTGGTATGGAAGATGCAACTCTACATGCAAACTGGAATATTAGAAACTATACTTGTATTACTTTTTAATGAACCTAATTTTCTTTTAAACTTCATGAAGGACCTAGGTTTTAGTCGTTGCCAAATTGTGATCTTAGTCCGTATTTAGTGTTAATGTGGCCAGAGTCTAGATGAGCTTTTGTTTCCAAATTTCTGAAACAAGGTGGGCTTTTTTTGTTTGTTTGCTTACTTAGAAGACTTATTTTACAGAGATCAGCTTGTTGGAATCTCCATAAAATATGTGTTGCTTGAATGCCTTGGCAATAGTTTATGATATTTTATAATGGCTGATGATCAGACAGTATGTTCATCTTGTACTCTGAGAGATGACTCAAAAGAAGGCTGATTCAGAAAGCATAGCCAATAAGTCTTCTTTTTTTTACCTTAGTGTCGTGGTTTAACCTCAGTCGGCAACTAAGCACCACGCAGCCGCTCGCTCACTCCCCCCACCCCGCCCCAGTTGGGATGGGGGAGAGAATTGGAAGAGCACAAGTGAGAAAAACTCGTGGGTTGAGATAAAAACAGTTTAATAATTGAAATAAAATGATAATAATAATAATATGATAATAAAAATAATACACAAAACAAGTGATGCACAGTGCAATTGCTCACCACCCACCGACCGATGCCCAGCCAGTCCCCGAGCAGCGGCCCCCCCCGGCCAGCTTTCCCCAGTTTATGTACTGAGCATGACGTCACATGGTATGGAATGTCCCTTTGGCCAGTTTGGCTGTGCCCCCTCCCAGCTTCTTGTGCACCTCCAGCCTTCTCAGTCGGTAGAGCATGGGAAACTAAGAAGCTCTTGGCTAGTGTAAGCATTACCTAGCAACAACTAAAACATCGGTGCGTTATCAACTTTGTTCTCATCCTAAATCCAAAACACTGCACCAGCTACTAGAAAGGAAATTAACTCTATCTCTGCCGAAACCAGGACAATATCCACCCCTTATTCTATACCATCTGCGTCATGCTCAAGTCTCATATTTTCCAGTACATTTTCATTAATCACCACCCCCCCTTTTTTTTTTTTTTTAATATATATATACACACACAGAGAGATATCATTCCCTTCGTCTGTGGGCCATCCCTCTAAAATGTTCGGTGAGTTCATTTAGTCCATGACTTTGGGCTCCATCTTTCGTAATAATCTTCCAGGGCAGGAAAAATGGAGATGGTGTGCGGTGTTGGATTGTTTCATGTTGAAGTCAGTTTTGGTTCCATCATCACTGTGCTTTGCTTGGTTTCACTGAAGTTATTCTTCATCAGTCTGGGTGATTCTTATTGTAATAACATTAGTATGGCATTTAATATTATTAGTATGATTAGTATATCTGTGTATTATTAGTATAACTATTATAACTATAATTAGTACTTAACATCACATAATTCAGATCATTGGCTATTCTCACCCAAAATCAAATCCCCTTGAGGTACACATCAGACTTCCCCATCCTTCCGCATTATCCACCAAGTGCACCCAGGTCCTTGAGCAAAAGCAATCCCATGGATGGGTTTGCCTTTGCCCGAGGCAGGAATAACCCAAACTGTTTTCCCCAGCATATTTTTTATGTGCACTACAGGGACTTTATTTCCATCTACAGTACGTAAAAGTTCTGACTGGGCAGGGCCAGCTCGATTGGCAGATCCCCTTGTGTTGACTAACCAGGTGGCCTTTGCTAAATGCGTATCCCAATGTCTGAATGTCCCAGCACCCATTGCTCTCAGTGTAGTCTTTAACAGTCCATTGTATCGTTCAATTTTCCCGGAGGCTGGTGCATGACAGGGGATGTGATACACCCACTCAATGCCATGCTCTTTGGCCCAGGGGTCTATGAGGTTGTTTCGGAAATGAGTCCCGTTGTCTGACTCAATTCTTTCTGGGGTGCCATGTCGCCATAGGACTTGCTTTTCAAGGCCCAGGATAGTGTTCCGGGCGGTAGCATGGGGCACGGGATATGTTTCCAGCCATCCGGTGGTTGCCTCCACCATTGTAAGCATGTGGCGCTTGCCTTGGCGGGTTTGTGGGAGTGTGATATAATCAATCTGCCAGGCCTCCCCATATTTATATTTCAGCCATCGTCCTCCATACCAGAGAGGCTCTAACCGCTTGGCTTGCTTGATTGCAGCGCATGTTTCACATTCATGGATAACCTGTGCAATAGTGTCCATGGTCAAGTCCACCCCTCGATCACGAGCCCATCTGTATGTTGCATCTCTTCCTTGGTGACCTGAGGTGTCATGGGCCCACCGAGCTATAAATAATTCACCCTTATGTTGCCAGTCCAGGTCCACCTGAGCCACTTCAGTCTTAGCAGCCTGATCCACCTGCTGGTTGTTTTGATGTTCTTCAGTGGCCCGACTCTTGGGTACGGGAGCATCTATGTGACGGACTTTTACAACCAGGTTCTCCACCCGGGCAGCAATATCTTGCCACAATGCGGCAGCCCAGATGAGTTTGCCTCTGCGCTGCCAGTTGCTCTGCTTCCATTGCTGCAACCACCCCCACAGGGCATTTGCCACCATCCATGAGTCAGTCCAGAGAGAGAGCACTGGCCACTTTTCTCGGTCAGCAATGTCTAAAGCCAGCTGGATGGCCTTTACTTCTGCAAATGGGCTCGATTCACCTTCTCCTTCAGCAGTTTCTGCCACTTGTCGCATAGGACTCCATACAGCAGCTTTCCACCTCCGATGCTTTCCCACAAGACGACAGAACCCATCAGTGAACAGGGCATATTGCTTCTCATTTTCTGGTAGTTCATTATACATTGGGGCCTCCTCAGCACGCGTCACCTCCTCCTCTGGCGATATTCCAAAATCTTTGCCCTCTGGCCAATCCATGATCACTTCCAGGATTCCTGGGCGACTGGGGTTTCCTATTTGAGCCCGTTGTGTGATCAGTGCGACCCACTTACTCCATGTAGCATCAGTTGCATGATGTGTACAGGGGACCCTCCCTCTGAACATCCAGCCCAGCATCGGCAGTCGGGGTGCCAGGAGGAGCTGTGCTTCAGTGCCGATCACTTCTGAAGCAGCTCAAACCCCTTCATATGCTGCCAATATCTCTTTTTCAGTTGGAGTATAGCGGGCCTCGGATCCTCTGTATCCCCGACTCCAAAACCCTAGGGGTCGACCTCGAGTCTCCCCTGGTGCTTTCTGCCAGAGGCTCCAGGTAGGGCCGTTCTCCCCGCCTGCGGTGTAGAGCACATTTTTTACATCTTGTCCTGCCCGGACTGGCCCCAGGGCTACTGCATGGACTATCTCCTCTTTAATTTGTTCAAAAGCTTGTCATTGCTCAGGGCCCCATTTGAAATCATTCTTCTGGGTCATTTGGTAGAGATGGTTTAGGATCAGACTGTAACTTGGAATATGCATTCTCCAAAAACCCACAACGCCCAAGAAAGCTTGTGTTTCCTTTTTGCTAGTTGGTGGAGACATGGCTGTTATTTTGTTGATCACATCCATTGGGATCTGACGACGTCCATCTTGCCATTTTATTCCTAAAAACTGGATCTCCTGTGCAGGTCCCTTGACCTTACTTTGTTTTATGGCAAAACCGGCCTTCAGCAGGATTTGGACTATTTCCTTCCCTTTTTCAAAAAATTCTCCTGCTGTGTTGCCCCACACGATGATGTCATCAATCTATTGCAGGTGTTCTGGAGCTCCACCCTGTTCCAGTGCAGTCTGGATCAGTCCATGGCAAATGGTGGGGCTGTGTTTCCACCCCTGGGGCAGTCGGTTCCAGGCATACTGGACGCCCCTCCAAGTGAAAGCAAACTGTGGCCTGCACTCTGCTGCCAAAGGGATTGAGAAAAACGCATTAGCAATATCAACTGTGGCATACCACTTGGCTGCCTTTGACTCCAATTCGTATTGCAGTTCTAGCATGTCTGGCACGGCAGCACTCAGCGGTGGCGTGACTTCATTTAGGCCACTATAGTCTACTGTTAGTCTCCACTCTCCATTAGACTTCCGCACTGGCCATATGGGACTGTTAAAGGGTGAACGAGTCTTTCTGATCACTCTTTGGCTCTCCAGTTGACGAATCAGCTCATGAATGGGAATCAAGGAGTCTCGGTTGGTGCGATATTGCTGCCAGTGCACCGTGGTGGTAGCCATTGGCACCCGTTGGTCTTCGACCTTCAGCAACCCCACAACAGAGGGGTCCTCCGAGAGACCAGGCAAGGTGGACAGCTGTTTAATTTCCTCCATCTCCAAGGCAGCTATACCAAAAGCCCACCGGTACCCTTTTGGGTCCTTGAAATACCCTCTCCTGAGGTAGTCTATGCTAAGGATGCACGGAGCATCTGGGCCAGTCACAATGGGGTGCTTCTGCCACCCATTCCCAGTTAGGCTCACTTCGGCTTCCAATACAGTTAGCTGTTGGGATCCACCCCGTCACCCCAGAAATACAGATGGGCTCTGCCCCTCTATAGCTTGATGGCATTAGGGTACACTGTGCACCGGTGTCTACTAGAGCCTTCTACTCCTGTGGGTCTGATGTGCCAGGCCACCGAATCCACACAGTCCAGTAAACCCGGTTGTCCCTTTCCTCCCCCTGGCTGGAGGCAGGGCCCCTCTAACCCTCATCACAGTACTCATTTCTCACTTCTTGTACATACGAGTCAGAAGTCTCTTCATTAAGATCAGGAGTAAGATCAGCCCTTCTACTCTGTCTGGGGAACTGCCCGCTGGAAACTGGAGCAGCAATTTTCCTGGAAGAACCTCTTTCTGTGATTGTTTTCCCTTGCAATTCACGTACCTGCGCCCCTAGGGCTGCAGTAGGTTTTCCATCCCACTTCCTCATGTCCTCTCCGTGGTCACGCAGGTAAAACCATAGGGTGCCCCGTGGTGTGTACCCTTTATACTCTCTCTCTTGAGCAAAAGAACGCTGACTCCTAATAGCCGAGATACTGGTCCGTACAGGTGAGGAGTAGGACCTATCCTCTCTGAGTTGCTGGATCTCCCGGGACAGTTTTTCGGACAGTTTCTCCACAGCCGAGACGAGGGAGGAAGAGACTTTCCTCATATTGCTGGAGCTGACTAGCCAATTCATCCACCGTTTGTTCCTCTCCATCTTTCCAGGTTATCACTGCCAATGAGTTGGCGTATGACGATGGTGCGCTCCTTATACACTTCCGCCACATGGGTCGTGTGCACTTGACTTCATCTGGATCTTTGGATAGCTGTTCATTGTTCAGGTCATCATAAATCACCTCCAGCACAGCTAATTCTCTCAGAAACTGGATACCCTTCTCCATGGTGGCCCACTTGCTTGGGCGACATATGACATCTTCCTTAAAGGGATACCTTTCCTTCACGCTTGACAAGAGTCGCCTCAAAAGGCTGAGGACTCGTGTCCCTTTTCCAATTGCTTTGTCAATGCCCCCTTCCCTGGAAAGGGATCCCAGCTGCTTGGCTTCCCTACCCTCTAATTCTAGGCTACTGGCTCCATTATCCCAGCATCGGAGCAGCCAGGTGACAATATGCTCACCTGGACGACGGCTGAAATCTTTTTGTGTATCTCGCAGCTCACTCAGGGATAGAGATCGGGTGGTCACTGCCTCGTTTATGAGTTCTTCCTCTTCTTCTTCCCCAGTCAGCGGCCGGCTCTCCTCCTCCCGTTCTCGTGATGGCCCTTCTCCAGGGTCATCTGTCTCGTGCACTTCTTCCTCCAGCCCCCTTTCATAAGAAGCTTCTTCCTCCCTTACTAAACGAGCCGACTTCTGCTTCCAAAATTTCTTCTTGTGTACAGGGGCGACTGATACCGGTACAGGCTGGTTCTTTGGTTCAGCCACAGAGGTGTCGCCGGGGTCTGATTGGCCGCAGTACATGTCGCCGGGGTCTGAGTGGCCGCAGAGCCTGTCACCAGGGTTGGAGTGGCCGCAGGGCCTGTTGCCGGGGCTGGAGTGGCCGCAGGGCCTGTTGCCGGGGTCGGAGTGGCCGCAGGGCCTGTTGCCGGGGCTGGAGTGGCCACAGGGCCTGTCACCGGGGTCGGAGTGGCCACAGGGCCTGTCACCGGGGTCGGAGTGGCCGCAGTTCATGTTGCCCGGGTCTGAGTGGCCTCAGGGCCTATTGCCGGCATCTGAGTAGCTGCAGTGCATATTGCTGGGGTCGGAGTGGCTGCAGGGCCTGTCGCCGGGGTCTGAGTGGCCGCAGGGCGTGTCGTTTTATCGTCAGATCCAGAGACTTTCTCTTCCCTTTGAGGGTACTGAATGGTGTTGAACAGGGCTCGGTAGGCATGGGCCAGGCCCCAGCACGTTGCAATGATCTGCATCTCTCTGGAGTTGCCAGGGTGACAGCATACTTTGTCCAAATATTCTACTAACTTTTCAGGATTCTGCACTTGCTCAGGGGTGAGGTTCCAAAACACTGGGGGTGCCCATTGGCTTAGGTACTTGCCCATCTTGTCCCACACACCCTGCCACTCATAACTATTCAGCCTTGGGGCAGATCTCTGGATGATATTCTTAAATTGCTTACCAGCTTTAGACAAAACCGAAACAATATTCCCAAGAAGTATTAATAGAAGTATCTTAACTACCCAAGGCTGTTCAAAATACTGAAAAGTTACTGTAATGAAGGAGGAAACATCATAGAAGAAGGTAGTGACACTGCCATTCTGTATTTCCTCCGTAAAAAAACTCTCAGAAAAGTTACTGTAATTGCTAGTTGCCTCCACGAAATGGTATCCGTGGTACAGTAACGGCTTCATTGCGAAACCTACATACCACGCTAACATCAAGGTCAATGTTCTAAAAACAAACCTCACAAGCGAGACATCACTAATCACTGCAGACCACAGCAAACTGCAAAAACCAACACCAGTCTTTAACATGTATAGCAAAGAAAGGAGCATGATGCAGATTAGACAAACCAATATCGAGAACAGAGAAACCAACATTGTGACTCACAACTATTAACAGATATAAGTTCCTTAATACACTCTGGTTAATCTGTTATTATCTCAAACCCTTCGTGCCCTACGTTGGGCGCCAAAAAGGACTGTCGTGGTTTAACCTCAGTCGGCAACTGAGCACCACGCAGCCGCTCGCTCACTCCCCCCACCCCTGGTGGGATGGGGGAGAGAATTGGAAGAGCACAAGTGAGAAAAAACTCGTGGGTTGAGATAAAAAACAGTTTAATAATTGAAATAAAATGATAATAATAATAATATATTAATAAAAATAATACACAAAGCAAGTGATGCACAGTACAATTGCTCACCACCCGCCGACCGATGCCCAGCCAGTCCCAGAGCAGCGGCCCCCCCGGCCAGCTTTCCCCAGTTTATGTACTGAGCATGACGTCACATGGTATGGAATGTCCCTTTGGCCAGTTTGGCTGTGCCCCCTCCCAGCTTCTTGTGCACCTCCAGCCTTCTCAGTCAGTAGAGCATGGGAAACTAAAAAGTCCTTGGCTAGTGTAAGCATTACCTAGCAACAAGTAAAACATCGGTGCATTATCAACATTGTTCTCATCCTAAATCCAAAACACTGTACCAGCTGTTAGGAAGGAAATTAACTCTATCCCTGCCGAAACCAGGACACTTATCTATCATGTTGTTTCTGCAGGACTGTTGTATGTCAGTGTCGTGGTTTGACCCCAGCCAGTAACTAAGCACCACACAGCCACTCGCTCACTCCCCCCTGGTGGGATGGGGGAGAGAATCGGAAGAGTAAAAGTGAGAAAACTCGTGGGTTGAGATAAAGACAGTTTAATAGGTAAAGCAAAAGCTGCGCATGCAAGCAAAGCAAACCAAGGAATTCATTCACTACTTCCCATCAGCAGGCAGGTGTTCAGCTATCTCCAGGAAAGCAGGGCTCCATCACGTGTAATGGTTACTTGGGAAGACAAATGCCGTGACTCCGAACGTCCCCCACTTCCTTCTTCTTCCCCCAGCTTTATATGCTGAGCATGACATCATATGGTGTGGAATATCCCTTTGGTCAGTTGGGGTCAGCTGTCCCAGCTGTGTCCCCTCCCACCTTCTTGTGCACCCCCAGCCTACTCGCTGGTGGGGTGGTGTGAGGAGCAGAAAAGGCCTTGACTCTGTGTAAGCCCTGCTCAGCAGTAACTAAAACATCCCTGTATTATCAGCACTGTTTCCAGCAGAAATTCAAAACATAGCCCCATATTAGCTACTATGAAGAAAATTAACCCTATGCCAGCCAAAACCAGCACAGAACTTTCAAAGAAGCATTTCTGCAGGCTCTGGCCTTTTTCCTTGTTGTATCATGCAACAGATAAATACTTGTAGTAGATAAATTGAATAGGTCCTTGAGAAGTTACGTAGTTCATCCTTGACTCACGTTACAGCTATACCTGAACCAGGTCTGGCATGTTTATTGGATCAGCTCTTTAAATGCTCCCATGGTAGACACTCCACAATCTCCCTAAACGATCTGTTCCAATGCTTCATTCTTCTTAGCAGTAGAAACATTTTCATAATCTCTAAGAAAAATATTCTTGCAACATCTTAAGCCCACTATTTCCTATCCTGTTCCCAGCAGCCACAGAAGTCAGTTTATGACCTTCCCCCTTGCAATATCTTTTTATTATATTTGAAGCTTATTATCTTCTCCTGTCTCCTTTTATTTTTTTCAGTTTTCCTTTATGGTTTATGTTTTCTCATGTATCATCATTTATTTGCTTTTCCCTGCCTTGTTCTGATTGTCCACATTTCTTGAAGTGTACTGCCCACAATGTATTCAGTGTTTCATATGAAGCTACTTTTTTAGCACTACTGAGTAAACAGGAAAAATGTTTGCATGTGTCATTACAGTCACTTTTCTTCTCTACACTTTGGCATTATTGATTTGTGTTCAGGTCCTAATCCCCCCCAAACTCCAGAACCTCCACTGCAGAGTTGCTTCCCAGCCAATTCACTGTCTAGTGGTTATGTATTAGTCTTAAGTATTGGATTTTGTCATTTGTACTGAATTTCATCGCATTTTTGCAAAATGTATCTCCATTTTGTTCAGATTATTTTGAATTTTCTCTTGACCCTAAAGTGCCTGCAGCTTTTCACAGCTTCCAGTTGTCAACAGATGTAATGAATGTATTCTCTGTTCATTCAGCTAAGCCACTATTGGAACTGGTGGTTAGTGGCAGATCTATAAGGTTTCCCATATGTATGGGAAGGAAATGTTTTATACCTTGTTAATTTTCTTAAGGGTTCATAAGCTTCTAGTTAATACTCAGAAATTTTCTGAAAAATAGTCGGCTTTCCTAGAAATTGCTGGATTCATAGAATCATAGAATGGTTTGGGTTGGAAGGGACCTTTAAAGGTCATCTAGTCCAACCCCCCTGCAACGTGCAAGGACATCTTCAACTAGATCAGGTTGCTCAGAGCCCCATCCAACCTGACCTTGAATGTTTCCAGGGATGGGGCATCTACCACCTCTCTGGGCAACCTGTTCCAGTGTTTCACCACCCTCAGCGGAAAATATTTCTTCCTTATATCTAGTCTAAATCTACCCCCCTTTACTTTAAAGCCGTTCCCCCTTGTCCTGTTGCAACAGGCCCTGCTAAAAAGTTTTCTGCCATCTTTTTTATAAGCCCCCTTTAAGTACTGATAGGCTGCAATAAGGTCTCCCCGAAACCTTCTCTTCTCTAGGCTGATCAACCCCAACTCTCTCAGCCTTTCTTCATAGGAGAGGTGTTCCATCCCCCTGATCATTTTCGTGGCCTTCCTCTGGACCCACTCCAATAGGTCCATGTCTTTCCTGTGCTGAGGACTCCAGAGCTGGATGCAGTACTCCAGGTGGGGCCTCACCAGAGCGGAGTAGAGGGGCAGAATCACCTCCCTCGACCTGCTGGCCACGCTTCTTTTGATGCAGCCCAGGATACGGTTGGCTTTCTGGGCTGCGAGCGCACATTGCTGGCTCACGTCCAGCTTTTCCTCCACCAGTACCCCCAAGTCCTTCTCGGCAGGGCTGCTCTCAATCCCTTCATCCCCCAGCCTGTATTGATACCGGGGGTTGCCCCGACCCAGGTGCAGGACCTTGCACTTGGCCTTGTTGAACCTCATGAGGTTCACACGGGCCCACTTCTCCAGCTTGTCCAGGTCCCTCTGGATGGCATCCCATCCCTCTGGCGTGTCAACCGCACCACTCAGCTTGGTGTCATCTGCAAACTTGCTGAGGGTGCACTCGATCCCACTGTCCATGTCATTGATGAAGATATTAAACAGTACCGGTCCCAATACGGACCCCTGAGGGACCCCACTCATCACCAACCTCCATCCGGACATTGAGCCGTTGACCACTACCCTCTGGATGCGACCATCCAGCCAATTCCTTATCCGCCGAACAGTCTACCCATCAAATCCATACCTCTCCAGTTTAGAGAGAAGGATGTTGTGGGGGACCGTGTCAAAGGCCTTACAGAAGTCCAGATAGACGACATCCGTAGCTCTTCCCGTGTCCACTGATGTAGTCACTCCATCCTAGAAGGCCACTAGGTTGGTCAGGCAGGACTTGCCCTTGGTGAAGCCATGCTGGCTGTCTCGAATCACCTCCCTGTCCTTCATGTGCCTTAGCATAGCTTCCAGGAGGATCTGTTCCATGATCTTCCCAGGCAGAGAGGTGTGGCTGACAGGTCGGTAGTTCCTAGGGTCCTCCTTTTTTCCCTTTTTAAAAATGGGTGCAATGTTTCCCTTTTTCCCGTCACCGGGGACTTCACCTGACTGCCATGACTTTTCAAATATCATGGAGAGTGGCTTGGCAACTACGTCAGCCAATTCCCTCAGGACTCTGGGATGCATCTCGTCAGGTCCCATAGACTAATGTATGTTCAGGTTCCTCAGGTGGTCTCGAACCTGTTCTTCTCTTACAGTGGGAGGGACTTTGCTCCCCCAGTCCCTGCCGTGCGGTCCATCCACTCGAGAGGTGCGGGAAGAGAGATTTCCCGTGAAGACTGAGGCAAAAAAGTTGTTGAGTACCTCAGCCTTCTCCTTGTCTGTTGTTACCAGTTTGCCCGTCGTGTTCATCAGGGGTCAAAGAATGACCTTCCTTTTGTGGCTGACATGCCTGTAGAAGCCCTTCTTATTATTCTTTGCGTCCCTTGCCAAGTTCAGCTCCAGCCGCACCTTGGCCTTCCTGACTTCATCCCTACACAAACAGGCAGCGTCCCTATACTCTTCCCAGGATACCTGTCCCTGCTTCCACTGCCTGTGTGTTTCCTTCTTTCCCTTTAGTTTGACCAGCAGGTCTTGACTCAGCCATGCCAGTCTCTTGCCTTCCTTTCCTGATTTCTTATACCTTGGGGACTGAGAGCTCTTGCGCTCTATGGAAAGCATCCTTAAAGATCTGCCAGCTCTGTTCTGCTCCCTTGTCCCTGAGGGCAGTTTCCCAGGGGGTCCTATTGACTAACTCCTTGAAGAGCTGGAAGTTTGCTTTCCTAAAATTCAGGGTCCTGACTTTACTCTTCACCTGTCCCATATCCCTCAGGACTGCAAACTCCACCAGTGCATGATCACTGCAGCCCAGGCTGCCTCCAATCTTGACATCACCAATTATCTCACTTGTGTTGGTGACCATCAGGTCCAGTATTGCATCCCCTCTGGTAGGGCTGTCTATTACCTCGCTTAAGAAGTTATCCTCAGTGCACTCCAGGAGTCTCCTGGATTGCCTACAGCTCGCCGTGCTACTTTTCCAGCAGATGTCGGGGTGGTTGAAGTCCCCCAGCAGGACGAGAGCCTGCAAGCATGATGCCTCCTGTAGCTGGAGTAAGAAGGCTTCGTCAATAGGCTCCCCTTCATCGGGCATCCTGTAGTAGACACCAACCACAAGGTTCCCTTTGTTGGCTTGGTCTTTAATTCTTACCCATAAGCTTTCAACCTGCTCGTGGCTATTCTTCAGACAGCTCTTCACAATCTATCCATTTCTTGATGTAGAGGGCAACCCCTCCGCCCCTCCTTCCTCGCCTGTCCCTTCTGAACAGCCTGTAGCCATTGATAGCTGCACTCCAGTCATGGGATTTGTCCCACCAAGTTTCAGTAATGGCAACCAGGTCGTAGCTTTCTAGCAGCACGGTGGCTTCCAACTCCTCCTGTTTGTTGCCCATGCGGCATGCATTGGTGTAGAGGCACTTCAGCTGGGCTGTTGGCCGTGTCACCTTTTTAGAAGAACACCCCTTAATTCCTTTGAGGTATTTCACCAGTGTTTCCCTGTTGGCTCCTATTACCTCAGGAGCCCCTGGCTCATCTCTGTAAGACTTCAGGTGTGCTCCAGTGTACCCAGCATGTCTCAGAGCAACAGGCTGAGGGCCCTCACTAGCACCCCGTCTCTCTAACTTTGGTGTGTCGTCCCATGGGTTGTCACGGGCGAGCCTGATATTATCCCCTTCCCCCTTCAAGTCTAGTTTAAAGCTCTGTCAATCAGCCCCACTAGCTCATGAGCAAAGACCCTCTTCCTCCTTTGAGAAGGATGAGTCCCATCTGACGCCAGCAGGCCTGGTGCCGTGTAGACCATCCCATTATTGAAAAACCCAAAATTCTGGCGGTGACTCCAGCCACGGAGCCATGTATTAATAGACTGGGTCCGTCTGTTTCTTCCAATATCGCTGCCCGCAACTGGAAGGATAGAGGGGAAAAAATAACCTGTGCTCCAGATTCCCTTACCAACCGTCCCAAGGCCCTGAAGTCTCTTTTGATTGCCCTTGGACTACGTGTTGCAGCTTCACCACCACCCACATGGAAGAGCAATAATGGGTAATAGTCCGAGGGCCGTTCCAGGCTAGGAAGTTTCCTAGTGGTGTCCTTAACCTGGGCCCCAGGGAGGCAGCAGACTTCCCTAAGAGGAGGGTCTGTCCGGCATATTGGACCCTCTGTTCTTTGGTTTCAGGATTTCTTTAATGGCTCTGTCTCTTCATGTCCAGCAGGAATCCTTCTGACATTAACAGTGTTTTATGTGGGAGACCTCCAGATCTCCTTGTATTCAGCATTTCAATACTCCATGTTCTGAACATACTTTCATCCTGTCCCAGTTAGTTGTTTTGATCCTGAATTCTCATTTCCTTTAATTCTCCTTTTATAATAAAAAATGTCATCTGCTATAATCTTGTATAATCTATGAATTAGCAGTAGGGCTAGCCACACACCTATAGGTGTACATCTGGTCTGATTTACACTAGGATTGAATTACTACTTTCACACCTGCCAAAAGCTGTGAGATGAGATCTGTGGTTGCCTTGCTTGTGGTGATTGTGTTGCCCACACATTGACTTTCTGAAACTCCAAGCATGATGGAAGCAGCAATGTTTCTTGTTCCACAGCTTTCCTGTTCACCATCTGCTCTTCCAGTGGCCTCAAGAATATTTTATTGAAAATCATCATTTTTTGGCATTTTTCTAGCTCATTACTAATGCTTGTCAAGATCACTGGGACTGCATTGCAGCTGATTTAAGAACATAGATGTGTACATGACACTTAGCTTGCAGGTGTTAGGTGACACTTAGTGTGCAGGTTTCCGTAGTGCTCAAATGCTGAGGAACTTGGAGATTGTTAGAGATATTCTCTGGAAGTCTGTCTTCAGGCACTATCTGCACTTCTCTTCTATTCTTTGCATGCCGCTGACTACCCAGTATCTCTGTTTCTTACATC
The DNA here is from genome assembly GCF_965638725.1 of Aptenodytes patagonicus. Classification (NCBI taxonomy): domain Eukaryota; kingdom Metazoa; phylum Chordata; class Aves; order Sphenisciformes; family Spheniscidae; genus Aptenodytes; species Aptenodytes patagonicus. The sequence goes on from NC_134981.1 coordinate 17,347,425, forward strand.
CTCAGGGTCACTGTTGTTCCTAGTCTGGAAATTGTCTCTTGTTGTTTCTTCTTTGTTTCTGCAGAGTGTGCACCTGACCGTGAAACCTGCGTTTCTGGTCCATCCCTGTCCTGTGTTACTTAGCTTGATTCTGTGGATCTGTTGTGCAGCCTAGGATGCCCTTTAATATGGTGTTGCCGTTGCTAGTAACAGGCCAAGGTTTTTATATCAAGCTAAGAGGCCTCAGGACTTGCCTGGGTTTGGATCTGTCTTGGGCTGCCTGGAGCTTTGTCTGAGCTTCCTCAGCTGCAACAACAGTTGTTTAACAACTAGGTGACCGCTGCTTCATTTGTTTAAGGTTTTGCTTAGCTTTGTACAATGATGGGGAAACTTGTGTTATTATACATGGCTTTGTAACTGGTAGGTAGCAATTGCACATGGTTATTCTGTGTTGAACGAACTATTTATGACCCTAGAATTAAAATGCAGCATAGAGGAGTACAGGCATGGGGTGATAGCAAAGGCTTTGAAGGTGTGGACACAAGACTATACCAGCAGCCCTGGGGCTAAAAGGAACTCACCAGTGGTAATTACTGGTCATTCAGAGAACGCAACTTTGGGAGCTGGATAAGCTGGTTTTAGAGATAGCAAAGAGGAAAAAAATCAAGTATCTAATAAATATAAAGCAGGCTATATATAGTAAATCTGACCATAACATGGAACTGCAGAACAGCAAAGAAAGAGCAAGGGGTTAGTATGTCTTGCAAAATGCATAAAAATAATCCCATGCAGATTCGAGAGTGAGGAGGAAGAAACCCCTACCATCAACATCAATCTCCTGGCAAAGAGCTAGGGATGCTAACAACTTGCCACAACACCCCATCTCCCCCATCACCCCTCAGACTCTAGCTGTCATCTTAGGACCCAGAGGGATGGCAGATGGATGAGAAGGGGTACTTACTAGGAATTATGTGTATAACAATTTTAACTGTATTGTTATAGAGACTTTTTCTGTAATAGTGTTCTTTATTTTTGTGGCATTGTATATAGGCATGCTTCTTTGGCCCACATAAATTGCACAAGTTGTAGTGCAGCCATTCTATCCTAGTTGGATTTATCCTTCTTCTGTACTATTAGCTTTATTAGCTTCCCTTTTTACTTGGTGGCATCTCTAGTGCAGTGAAACCTAAGTTTGCAGTGGTTATGCAAGCAAAGGACTCTGAAAGTAGGCATGAAACTTAGGAGCCTGCATGTGATTCCAATAAAAGACATCTCAGCAAACAAACTTCCAATTTTCTAACACTACGACTTGTGGCATCAGCAAGGGGGCTGCTCTGTGATGAAGTTGGTGTATAGTTTGCAGTTGGCTCTTCATTTAAAATTACCTGACTGAGCAGAGGCAAACATCAGGAATCTTCCAAATAAAGAGGTCAGCATCCTCAAAATAGCCTTTGCAAGCAATGTTATCAACAATGCCTCTTAAGTTTTTATGGCTTTTTCCAGTAAGATCTCCTATTCATAGAATAATTTCAGTGTGTCTTAATATATATTTTAATGAAGAGGCTGAGTTACTGACTAATAAAAGCATACATTTATTATGATAAATTTTTTGGGAGAATATGAAGTTTCCAGTTTGTTACAGTAATACCACTATAATTTGTAACAATAAAGTACTTATAGCCATGTCCCCATAGCTTAGTGCATCACAGAATTGGGGCAAAACTGTGTTGTTATTGTAACGATTCAGAGAAACTTAATTCAATCCTCAGAGGCACAATGTTGCAGTCAAAGAAAAACCAGAAGTAATCCCAGACTAAGAAACTAAGGCCCGGTGACTCAGGAATTTTCACCTGAAGATGGCATGTTATACGATCACAGTGTGAACTCTTGCAGAATACTAGGAAATAGGCCATGATAAATAGTAGGGTACAGAGATGAGTGGGATGTGATTGGTGGGATGCTGCAGTGTCCTGGTTTCGGCTGGGATAGAGTTAATTTTCTTCCTAGTAGCTAGTATAGTGCTGTGTTTTGGATTTAGCATGAGAATAATGTTGATAACACACCGATGTTTCAGTTGTTGCTAAGTAGTGCTTGCACTAGTCAAGGACTTTTCAGCCTCTTATGCTCTGCCAGTGAGAAGCTGGGAGGGGACACAGCCAGGACAGCTGACCCAAACTGGCCAAAGGGGTATTCCATACCATATGACATCATGCTCAGTATATAAACTGGGGGGAGTTGGCCGGGGGGCAGTGACCGCTGCTCGAGAAGTCGCTGGGCATCGGTCTGCGAGTGGTGAGCAATTGCACCATGCATCGCTTGCTTTATATATTCTTTTATTATTGTTATTATTATTACTATTTTATTTTATTTCAATTATTAAGCTGTTCTTATCTCAACCCATGAGTTTTCTCACTTTTACTCTTCCGATTCTCTCCCCCATCCCACCGGGGGAGAGTGAGCGAGCGGCTGTGTGGTGCTCAGTTGCCGGCTGAGGTTAAACCACAACATGCAGGAATAGTTAGTTTATGTCTGGTTTTATGTAACATCATTTTAAACTACCCCCTTTGAGATCATTAAACAGGATGGCAATGAAATTAACAGATGATGCAGATGAATACTGCAAACACCATTGAAAAAAGAGAAGCAGGAAATAACAAGGAGTCACCCTGACAAATGCAAGATAATACATCTGGAAAACAATAATTCAAAATACAGATTATTTTTTCCTCTGTGGCGGGATGACTCTCAGCTACACCAGAGTTGGTGGATGGCAATTTGTGTTTCTGTGTTTCCTCTGACAAGGCAGACAAAAAAAATGCATGTGGAGCTTTTGCCAAAAAGATTGCTCCCAACTAAGCAGCTTGAGTGAGACCTGGACCGGGAATGTAGCACATTCTGTCTCGCAGCCACTGAGGAGTACAAAAGTGATTGGGATGGCTTTCATCTGAAAATCAGCTTGGTAAATACAGCGTAGAGGGGTCTCCTTTTGCTAGCACCAGATGCTGATGTCACGTGTACTACAAGTTAAAAGTGCTCCTTTCTATTTGCAGTCTTGCAAGTTTAGCTGGCTCTCTGAGATACAAACTCTTGTCTCCTATCAGCTTTAAAAATCTGCTTTCTCTCTCCTGCTTGTAATTGCAGCTCTTTGCATCCTTAACATCCCAGAGTTTTCAAGGGAAGTTGCAGGAAGATAGAAGACTTTTTATCTCTCTCTTTTCCTCTCTAGTTTGGAAATTTTCACATTTCAGAAAGCTCTTCTGCCAATCTCTTCCCAGTCATGCTGTTATCCATATGGCTGTGCTTCAGGTACTCTGTTTTAGAGTCTCATGAATGTTGAATTGTTGGGACAGATATTTTTCCCTTGTAAAAACAACCTTGAACCATTTTGGGGTTTGGTTTTGGTTTTTCAGTTGTTTTTTTTTTTTCCCTGCATGTAAACAGTTATATAGAGATTTCAAGGAAATATATGTTAAGGAAATATATGATAATGAAAAAATAATTCTGATATTGGACTTGCCAGCCCATTGTAAATTGTCCATATGTAGTAAGGTGGAAAATACTTCCTGGTTTGTTGATTTACTGAACAGTCCATGCTCAACTTCAGGATTCATGATCCTTGTAGAATTTGGTATTTAGACAATGCCAGCACAGCAGACTCCTTGTTCACAGGAGGCTCTTCCTCATCCTGCAATAACACAACTATTGGTGACTACCACAAGGCAGATTATCCTTGAATGCTAAGGATTGCCTGAAAGGAAAATTCTTCTGAAATGAACGTTCTCCTGTGTTACACTGACACACACACAAAAAAGAGACAAAACCCAATGGTTCAAACTATCATTTTCTTGCAGATTAACAGGTCACATGCTAAAGTAACTGAGATCAGCTTTGTCTTTAATGTGACCATTTGCATACACATATATGTATACATATATTGTTTCTTTTATTAATGGGGACATGCTATGCAGTGAATTATGCCTGAGAAGTAACATGCTACATATCTCAAGTGGTGTATTAACTGTGGATGAGCAGTTATCTTGGGAGATATTTACCCTAATTAAGGCAGTATCTTGGATGAAACGAGGACCAGAGAAACCAAAGCTGGCTGTGTAATCAATGACAGGCACAGCCGACGAAGGAACAAGTGGAAGAGTCTGCAGTAAGTATTTTAATCTGAGAGACGAGTCTCCCTCACTCCACTTGGGATGGATTTTGCTTAGGCAAAACACTGATATTAACCCTTTGCAGAATGGCACAATGTACTGGAGTAGCCCAGAGAGCCACAAAATGGAAAAAGAAAAAGAAAGAAAAAAAAAAAAGAGATAATTAGACTGACACAGTGCTAAAAATTATCTTCTTGGTGAGGTTTTCTCCAGTGCTGAGGCACCCATTTTTCGTTATCCTCAGCTCTGAAATTCAGGCTTATGGGATTGCAATGACACTTTTTTGGGAAACCTTTCCTGGAGTGATGGGACTGGCAGATGGGTACCCCAGGCTGGCTGTAGGATGAAGGTGGGGGATGAAGATGATGCACACCCATGCATCACAGCCCATGGTCATAAAGAAATTAATGAGTCAACTGTCAAAGTTTCCATAATGTTTTCTAAACACATAGTAAAATCATTCTGTAAAGCACGAAAGATTATAGAAGAAGGTTTTAATGAAGATGACAGCTGTTGCATTTCCAAATGCAGGGAGAGATTTTGCTCTTCACAAGGTGATAATCTTTTTGGTTGAGGCTCTACAAAATGTCCTTTTGTAGGATTCTTTTGTTAATTTTTACTAGCTTTTCACTCATGTTTACACTAAAAAAATAAAAGGCAAGCTTTAGTTCTGGAAATGAGATAAGTATCACAACGGTATATATTCTTTCTGTTTCTTTTAACCACTTATGTTACTGTCCAGCATACTGTCCTACCCTGGCATGCAACAGAGTTTTAAACAGTTCTGTAAGAAAAGTTGTTAAATGTTTTTCTTTTTCTTTGGGGGGAAAAAAAAGTAACTTAAATGCTACAGAGTATCCCTGCTTCCCACCTTTCCTTTTTGCTGTGCTACAAGAATCCTTGTTCAAGTTCAGGCTTTTATTCTGCTAGGTGCTTCTCAAACTTATGATTAGAGATGGTATCATCTGCTCTAAGAATCTAAATGGGAAAAACAACTATTACTGCAGGATTGAAGAAACAGAAATACAAGATGAGGAGAGTTAATCAAAGTCAGATTAGCGGCGGATCTAGGAATATAGTTCAGCTATTTCAGTATCCCTTTGGTACTCTTTACCAGGATCTCTCTGTTGCTGGGAAGTCTGTAAGACATCTTTTAAAATCAGGGAAACACTCTTATCTTATGGTTGTAATCTAACTTTTGTGGTTTTGTGCCTATAATTGAATTACAAACAGAGCTGTGTAACTGCATCAGCAGCCATTTGGTTTTCATGAGAAACTGAATACTTCAGAGTGTGGGCATATCACACTGGCAATTCAGGTTGAAATGGCTCCTTTGGAAATATACCCTGAATGACATGTCACTTAATTCTGCTTTGTGCTTGTCTGGCTTCATTATGTTCTTTAACTAACTCATTCTGGCACTCAGTTCTCTGTGCAGAGCCAAGAAAAATTTCATTTCCTTCGGGAAGTGAGGGCACTGGGCTGGCTCTCCACGTCCCAGGCTCAGCGTTGATACTGTTTATTAGTGAATCATGCTGCACTGCTTGGGAGCCAGTTTTTTTTTTAATTAAAAACAATTGGAATCTCAAATGTAGATCCCTCTGCCTGCAAGAACGAATGCAGGGGTTGCAATCTGACAGCGAGTCCTGGGCAGAATCAAATCTTGCTATTTAGCTTACACTCTTTATAAATGTCTAGAAAAATAGACAGGACTTCAGTGGGACAGCTAGACTGTCTTCCTTGTTCCTAAGGCATGATCAGCATTCCCGTTTGCTTTACTCAGCATTCCTGAGTGGTTTGGCTTTGGTTTCATTTTTAATCTGCCAATTAAATGTGATTTTTTTACAGGGAATTTTACAGTCAGTTTTTACCATGTGGAGAATTTTTATTGTTAATTACCATGGTATCATTAGACATAGAGTAGATGCTTGGAGGGGGGAAAGCTGTACATAGCTAGTTGCCCTCTGCAGCACAAACATTCAGCTCCCAACATTAACATGATTTATTTGACTCCTACTAACACCACAATCAAAGATATTGTGCCAGTAGCACAGAGCGAAATGGAGTTCAGGAGCCAGCACCTCTGCTAATGGAAATGAGTGCTAAGGAGTCGCCATTACTTAAGCCAGCAGAGGATGTTGCCTTGGGTTTTAGCATGTTTGTTTTACCAGAAATTGTCACAAAGACACTAGTTTTGTTTTAATTAGACGGAAAGCTGGGCCAGAGTTCTGTCTGCAGAGCATAGCGCTGCAGAGTGGAAGAAGTGAGTCTGTGCCGGCACAATGTGAGCATATCTCCGAGGTGAGCTAGTTGATTACACAAGGGACAGGGACTGGTTGCCAGCTCTCCCGGCTGGAGAACAGCTCTGGGCAGCAGCAAGAGAGAGTGATGCCGAGAGAGAAAGTCAAATGTCCACTATGGGTATGGGGGGGATTAGCAGAACTGTGGTTTTGGGGATCATAACATATGAGTTGGCTTTTAAATGTAATTATTCCTTCTGCATGCTCTTTAATAAAGTGCCTTGGTACAAGGACTGTAGATAGTCTTGAATCTTTTCTTTTCTGTAATTGTGAAGAAATCTGTCAACCTCTTTTCAATATGTTTCTACAGGCACAGGAACTTCTGAGCAATACCTGGAGATTTAGTGCTTTAAGTCACTTGGATGAAAAACACTATAGAAATAGGAGGTTTTTAAAGCTACAATTCTCATTGTTAGAGCATAGTTATGTAAAAATATCAGACAAAAAGCTGAATAAATGTAAATTAGATCAAATAGGATCATTAGATTGGTTTTGTATGTGGTGTGATCTGTGGAGCCTGTATATGCAGTATGCATAATATGCAACTTACCTGGAACACATGTACAGCACCCGGGTGCAAATCGTGCATGGGATTCCTACAATGAAAGCCCTGCTTTCTTACTTCTTTTTCAAAAGTGGAACACCCACCTGAGGGATTTCCAACACTACCGCTAGCATGTTTAAGCTACAACATTTAATTTGTATCTGGAGTTTGTACCTATAAATGACATCAAATGTGCATGTCTGCTGTTAATTGATTGCAGGGAATAGGACTTGCAGATGCTTCTGTTGTAGCACATAGCAAAAAAAAAAGTCCTTGCCCAAAAACATTTCTGGTTAAAAAGTATATTCGTAGATATTTTATAAAACTACAAGAAACAGCTACTTTTAGCAAACCAGGTGCCTTTACTTGAGCATGTGTGTATCTGGTGCTTGAATTAAGACTTGTATCACCTTACTGTTTTCTTAGGGCTGTTCTCATTGACAGTCATTATAAAACCCTAAGGTCCTGTGCCGTATATTAGTGCCATGAGCACTATTACAATTGTGATGACCAGCTAATGATGTGTCAAGATGATCAGGAGCAGCAGAAGCCTTGAGTGTGTTTTGAAGAGAGGGTTTGCTTAAGGGAAAATAGCACCTTGGGATTTGCGTAAGGAAATAATTTTAAACTAGGAAAATAAAATAACCTTGAAAAAAGCATCTGCATATTTGACAGTTATTCAGAGCTCATAATACACTGTGGTACTGTATGTGGCTCACTCAGTAGCTAAAATTAGGTGATTATGTAAGGAGACCACAGCATACATCTGAATAGCTACTGTATTGGGTTAATGATGTCACTCATCTTTATTGAGTCTTTAGCTATTCTATGGCTTGGCTGGGGGGGCAGCGTGAATTCAGTAGTCATGAAATTATAGCCAAGTTAAAATTTAGTGAAGTAAACACAACAGAGCTTTTACAAGGGAAAGCAAAATAACTCCCAAAGAAAGGTCTCCCATCGTGACTAGACCTAGGTGACGTTGCCACCAGCTGTTATTCCATGTAAAGATTCAGGAAAGCATGTTTATAACTTTTAAACCATTGATAATAGAAATGCTACATTGAATCTATCAGTTTGCAATTGGTTTGGAGACATCAGATTAGCTATTGATTTTAGCATTTTGATTGTTGACTATGAAATTGATTATGTTTGCATTGAGGTCCTATCCCTAAGACAATTTATGAACTCTGTACTGTATACACTGTTGACGTGTATAAATAAATACATGTATGCCAAAGGTAAAATCAGAAATTTTATCCACACATAATAATATGCCTTAGTTTTCACACCAGATACAATCCGAATCCAAATCGAAGGTCCTATCATATTTTTCATAAAAGTGGTTTATTTGCTCACCTATGTTGCATGCTGTATCTTTTTCACACTTGGCAGTGGTATATATGCCATACATTTCTCCACCTAGTTGCTGAGCCTTTTTCTTGAACAGCTGCCAATTTTATATCAGAGAGGACTGAGGAGGACATGAAGTAAAGGCATGGATGCAGAGACAACCAGATTGGTTTCCTCAAATTTTGTGTGGCTAAGCGACTCTGAGCCGTGTCAGCAGTTACTTGCTGTCATGGCTCTCGTGCCTTGATCTGGAACATCGCTGTTTAGATGAACTTCAGGGTTGCCCTGTAAGCACATCCACAGGGGATACTGCTTCAGTCTAAACTTTTGCCATGGGTTTGCTCTTCCAATGGCCTCAAGTGCTGGTATCACAGGCCCTGACAGACAAAGCCTCTAAAAGGAAGAAACCTGGAGTAGAAGAAAATGTAATCCTGTTTATTTCTCAGAAGGTGCCCAGACCTGCAGAGTCACAGATGTTGTAGAAAAAGTTAGTTGAAACTTGGAGCTAGCAGCTTAAATATTAATAATAGCTAGAGTAGACAAAGCCTATAGATGGTGGTATATGAACTGTAACAACCATATTACAACATGCTGAATAGCTAACTACAGAATCCAACCTGGGAGGATGTGATATTGTATAAGAAGATGACCACTTAGCAACCAACTGCTTAGTAACGAAACAGCAAACAAATCAACCAATAAAAAGCAAGAAGACCCCAGACCTTAATATTACTATTGGTCCAAACTATCGCGCGAGAGGTGGGGAACTTAGATTGTAAGGGTATAATTGCCCAGGGATTTCTTTGTTCGGGGTCCCTCTTCGGAGGCACCCAGCTCGAGCTGTAGCACTATTAATAAAAAGTACTTTCATAAAGGAATCTATCTTTCAGCTTATGTGGAAACCTAGAGTCGAACCCTGTTATGGTGGCTGGCATGCGTAATTTCCATAACACAGAGCTTTAAAATTCCAGAAGTAATTGTTTTGGGAATAACTTGGAGATGAGCGACAAGGGTCCACGCTGGGAGCAGGACATTGCTAGTGGCTGCAGTTTGCAGAGTGTAGCCCTGGCAGTGCACGTGTGAGCGCCCATGCTGGTCACAGGCAGAGGTCTGCTCTTCCAGAGCAAAAAGCAAAGGCTGCATTTGGAAACTTGCTCTTTTCCTAGATATCTGCTCCCTTTGAAGTAACCGTTCCCATGTGTTTCCCCCACACTCGCTTTTCACTCCCTTCTTTTTTAATCCGGAAGGCTGCTTCAGGAAAGTTTGCCTGGGATTGCACTGTACCCATTTGTTTGCAATGAATGAGAAGCATTTTTCATTTTCTCAGAATTATTTTTGCCAGATATGATGTATATACATGTTACAGGCCATCTTGCAGAGGGAGCTGGCAAATCTGCAAAGCTGGTGTGCATGGCTTCAGCAACTGAAATGGGCTCCTTGCAGCCAGACCCCTGCTGAGGTCAGGAAACACACATTTATTGCTCTCTGTAAGATTTCAAAAAGAAGGTTTTCTTCAGCTGGATTGAAATAGTGATATTACAGCCCGGTCTCCCAACTCCAAGCACCTTTCTGCTTTCTCGCTGCACTCTCATCGGTCCCAGTTGCTGTGCAGTTTTGGCAATTCTTGGCAGCACAGGCAGCCTAGAGCGAGAGTTAGGCTTTTGGGAAACAGCTACACATTTCCTGGTAACACTTAGAAAAGCACATGGGTGATGAGATTAAAACTGTACTACTTAACACGGTATTAGGACTCTGTTTTCTAGTTATTTTGCTCTGCTTAAACTGATGATGTGAAAGTTGTTATCTTCCATTATCTTCAGCAGGACTGTTCTGTAATGGTTTGCTATCAAAAAGGAGTGGCTTTTTTCTGCTTTGTTTTTTGTTTCACCTTGTCCCAGAAAGTATGGATATGTATGCCCTGATTAGCATCCCATTAGTTGGCTGATCACAGGACTTGTCAGGATGAACACAACCTACTTGCAGACCAATATTGGATTGAAAAATGGCATTTTTTACTAATAAAAGTGATTCTTTTTGTATTAAAACATTTATTCAGAAGATGAAGCAGCATGGCCCCTACAAGGCCAGATATCTTGCTGTCCTCTACTCCTGTGACATTGCAGTGGGCTGTGTGAGCTACTAATCAGATGAAATAGTAATTTGGTAGAGCAGGGCTTTGCTCTGAAGGTGTCCACACAGTAGAGGTGAGGCCAGAGTGAGCTATTCCTCTGACACTGCTAGAGGGTCCCAGGCTGGCTGGTGACAATCCAGTGGTGACTGTGGCCCATGGGGCTTGTGCCTGGGGCTCTGGACTGCTCTGTGACAGCACACAGGGCAAGGAGGATGTGTGGGCCAAAAGTGAAGTGACAGGAGGGGGTAGCTAAGGATTTCTTTTAAAACCTGGTGGGATATTTAATCTCTGCAATGCCAGAGCACTTTGTATCAGCTTTGCCATATAGACTGACGTGCTGTGTGAGATCCACGGGAGAGGTGAGCTGCAGCTCCCTTTATCGGTTGCCATAGGAAGTGTTGACTGAATGAATGAGTTATCACAAAAGGTTTCTGTTTTGCTGAGCTGACTTCTGATGGAGAAACAAACTGCTGAGTTTGAAAAAGTGTAGTAAAAACAGTCAATCTTTACTGTTCTTTTTAAAATATTTGTACGTGGAAATGCGTAAAAGTCCAAGCAGCAGTTTATTTACCTGGTTCCTCTTGCTAAACAGTTGTCTCTGTGAATCCCTTTAGGCCTAAATGAGTCTGGTAACCACTGAAGCAGCATCTTTCCTCCCTGATCTATTCTTTGGACAAGGCTCAGAGGACTATGTACACGTGCAGACAGCCCTACAGTGTCAGTAAGGCACATGCACAGTGGAGGCCACTACACATTTACATACCACCAATTTGCAGTGTCATGCCACTGGTAGTTTCTGTCATGTTCCCATGAGAAGTAGACTTCTGTTGAATGTGAATGTGGGCAAATGTTTGTATTTTTCCATTGCATTGGCCTTATTGCCCACAGTCACAGTGTCCATGCTCAGGGAGGGGCGGCAGAAGCCAGGCACAGAGAGGAGCAGCCCAGTGCCATGGAGCACGGCATGTGCGGCTTTCTGCATTTGTGTTACTGAGCAGAGCAGAAAAGGGTTTTTCCATGGGGCCTCTTGAAGAAAGGCAAAATCAGTACACACAGTGAGTTTTCACTGCTGCTTACGGCTCTTGGATGAGGATGGATATAAAGATCAACACATCAGCTGGGCCATTTCTAATGTGTGAGAAATTATTAAGGCAAAGCACTAAAAAGTGAAAAAGAGGCCCTGTTTTAAAAATATGCTATTTCTTGGGGACCCCCCCCCCCAGCCATAAATGTCATCAACAGCCTAGAGAAAAGAAAGGCAATAGTAGCAAATGATGAGTGGGACTAGGGGGGATGTATGTTACAGAAAGCAGGTCTCTCATAAGGAACAACGTTTGACAGTTTGAGAAGAGCTGACAATAAAACACGATTAAATGAGCACCAGAGAGCAGACTCAGCCATAAAACTATACATTTAGTGGCTGTCCTAGCTAAGCTATAGCCGTATTTATTGAGTTATAGCACTGGAAGAGATGAATAAACATGACTGAGACCATGCAGGTTCAGAGGGATTACCTTTGTTTTTGAGAGGCTTTACCATATGTGCTCAAAAATCTTCGCATGGTGTAATTTTAAAGTACGCTTCTGAGTCTGTAGTTAGTGTCAAAGAAGATAGAGATTTATGGTTTATCATGAGATGGGTAAATTAAACCAATACACGAAACTTTTAATGAAATTTCTTGTCCTAAATGCAATAGCATTTCTGTGGCCTCTGATTCTGGGCACTCCTGCTGTTTTCTGTTTATCCTTCAGATGATGGGGATGTGGAAACAATTTTAGGCTGTACATTATTTCACCTTGTGCAAAAAAGCATGTCATGTAGGGAAATGTCATGTCACCGATGTCATTTAGGGAAAATCTGAGGGGTTTGTTTACATTAAATATGGCCAATATCACATCTGTTCTAAAAGAATAGGCAAAGATTTAATGGGATCAGCTGGCATAAAACCATCTCCCCAGTGCAGCTAGCCAAAGAGATACCATGACACTGAGGTGCTTCATTGGTTCATACTAGCACATAATATACAAACTCACTCACAGTCAAATATAAATTGCAAGTCTACTACTGAGACTTACTTGAATTGTCCTATAATAGTCACATATTACTGACACTAAGAAATCAGCCTATTGTGTTACCAAGCCTTTCTTAATAGATTAATGGAACAAATTCCAAGTTTTTTGAGAACTTTTTTTAACTATTCCAAATTTTGTTCCACCAATTGGCAGAATCGGAAAGGGAGGTTTTCGTACTCCTTGAAAAAAATGCCTTGTTATCACTATCACTGACTTGCTGTGGGTTTTTAAATGAGATTCCCACTTGTAGTTGAAAAGAAACCAGATACGCTTGATAGGAAAAGATTTGCTGGTAACAGAATTTGAGCTCTTATATAAACACCAGGAAAAAACTGCTGTTGGACATTCTTCATCTCTTCCCAAACATCTGCCCCTTAGTTCATCTTTATTTCTTCATCATGGTAGGCACCTGGTCCATGCGGGAGCCACAGAAACTTTCTCTTTTGGATACATTTTTGCATTTACCCACTTGCTTCCTGGCCTAATAGAAACCCTTTTACACTGATCATCAGATCATCGCAGCTTGGGGGGATGGCCTGTGCCACATTTCTGGGCTCCCTGAACCCCTTGTTCACAGCAGCACTTGGTCATGGTTGCCTGTCCTTGGGCTACTGCCATATCCCTTCCTCCAGTAGTTACTGTTTTCAAGAAGGACCAACTCATTGTTTACAATCATTTTTGATTTAAGGCAGCCCTCTGGGTAGCTCCCGGAAGACAAGATCCCTTTAAATTTGTGAGCAAAGAGACACAAGACTTGTTCCTAAGTCAGATGGCTGCCTCAAACCTGGAGACTTGGGGTCTTCATACATTGACAGCTCTGGGAGGTGGGTATCTGTTGGTACTGCACAGTGGCACAGCCCTGGGGCAATGCCTTCTGGCTCCACAGCTACTGTGCACAATGGTTTCACATCAGTAAAATGAAATCTTATTTTGGCTGCCAGATGATATCTTGTATAGACCAAAACAATTGGAGTTAGTCAGGTTCAGACCTGATATTTGGCAAAAAGTTCGATGTTAAATGAAGGGGATTCCCAAAAGGATGCAACATGCAGGTCATGCAGAGAGGAAATGAGAAAGGCAAAAGCCCAGCTAGAACGCAATCTGGCCGCTGTCGTTAGAGACAACAAAAAATGTTTTTACAAATATATTAATGACAAGAAGAGAGCCAAGGAGAATCTCCATCCTTTATTGGATGCGGGGGGGAACATTGTCACCGAGGATGAGGAAAAGGCTGAGGTACTCAATGCCTTCTTTGCCTCAGTCGTTAACAGGCAGACCAGTTATCCTCAGGGTACTCGGCCCCCTGAGCTGGAAGACAGGGACGGCGAGCAGGATGAACCCCCCATAATCCAAGAGGAAGCAGTCAACGACCTGCTACGCCACCTGGATGCTCACAAGTCTATGGGGCCAGATGGGATCCACCCGAGAGTGCTGAGGGAGCTGGCGGAGGAGCTTGCCAAGCCACTCTCCATCATTTATCAGCAGTCCTGGCTAACCGGGGAGGTCCCGGACGACTGGAGGCTTGCCAATGTGACGCCCATCTACAAGAAGGGCCGGAAGGAGGATCCGGGGAACTACAGGCCTGTCAGCCTGACCTCGGTGCCGGGGAAGATTATGGAGCAGTTCATCTTGAGTGCGCTCACAAGGCATGTGCGGGACAACCAGGGGATCAGGCCCAGCCAGCACGGATTCATGAGAGGCAGGTCCTGCTTGACCAACCTGATCTCCTTCTATGACCAGGTGACCCGCCTAGTGGATGAGGGAAAGGCTCTGGATGTGGTCTTCCTGGACTTCAGTAAGGCCTTTGACACTGTCTCCCACAGCATTCTCCTAGAGAAGCTGGTGGCTCATGGCTTAGACAGGTGTACTCTTCGCTGGGTCAAAAACTGGCTGGACAGCTGGGCCCAGAGAGTTGTGGTAAATGGAGTTAAATGGATGGCCGCACCTCGAATACTGTGTTCAGTTTTGGGCCCCTCACTACAAGAAGGATGTTGAGGTGCTGGAGCGTGTCCAGAGAAGGGCAACGAAGCTGGTGAAGGGTCTGGAGAACAAGTCTTATGAGGAGCGGCTGAGGGAACTGGGGTTGTTTAGCCTGGAGAAAAGAAGGCTGAGGGGAGACCTCATGGCTCTCTACAGCTACCTGAAAGGAGGTTGTAGCGAGGTGGGTGTCGGTCTCTTCTCCTGAGTAACTAGCGATAGGACGAGAGGAAATGGCCTCAAGTTGCGCCAGGGGAGGTTTAGATTGGACGTGAGGAAAAATTTCTTTACTGAAAGAGTGGTTAAACATTGGAACAGGCTGCCCAGGGAAGTGGTTGAGTCACCATCCCTGGAAGTATTTAAAAGACGAGTAGATGAGGCACTTAGGGACATGGTTTAGTAGGCATGTTGGCGTTGGGATGATGGTTGGACTCGATGATCTTAGAGGTCTTTTCCAACCTTAATGATTCTATGATTCTATGATTCTATGTTGCCTCTGAAGTCACGTCTCTGATGACTTCCCCATCCAGCACCTGAAAGGATGTGCTGGTTTTGGCTGGGATAGAGTTAATTTTCTTCATAGTAGCTAATATGGGGCTATGTTTTGAATTTCTGCTGGAAACAGTGCTGATAATACAGGGATGTTTTCGTTATTGCTGAGCAGTGCTTACACAGAGTCAAGGCCTTTTCTGCTCCTCACACCACCCCACCAGCGAGTAGGCTGGGGGTGCACAAGAAGGTGGGAGGGGACACAGCTGGGACAGCTGACCCCAACTGACCAAAGGGATATTCCACACCATATGATGTCATGCTCAGCATATAAAGCTGGGGGAAGAAGAAGGAAGCGGGGGACATTCGGAGTGATGGCGTTTTGTCTTCCCAAGTAACCATTACGTGTGATGGAGCCCTGCTTTCCTGGAGATGGCTGAACACCTGCCTGCTGATGGGAAGTAGTGAATGAATTCCTTGGTTTGCTTTGCTTGCGTGTGCAGCTTTTGCTTTACCTATTAAACTGTCTTTATCTCAACCCACGAGTTTTCTCACTTTTACCCTTCTGATTCTCTCCCCCATCCCACTGGGTGGGAAGTGAGCGAGCGGCTGTCTGGTGCTTAGTTGCTGGCTGGGGTTAAACCACAACATCTGTTCAGAAAAATCCAACTGTCCTTTGCTATAGGAACAGGGGTCAGTTGTCAGAACAGTATAACGCATGGGGAAAAATCCAGGGAGACTTTAGTCAAGGTAATTTTTAACGTGAAGTCAGTTACCCCAAAACATCAACAGATTCCTTAATTCAGATACATTCCCAAGATATCAAAATACCTGTTCCTGAAATCAAGGAGTTCTTGCTTTCCGACAACCCAGGACACAGGTCCAGTTCTGGTCCAGGTCTCAGTCAAAATTTCAGTGATGTTTGGCTCCTTCGATACTCCTTCATACTTGTCTGACTGTTCATGTAGCCCCAGGATGGTCACAGCAGCTCTCGCCTATCCATACTGCAACCCTCCCTACTTCACTCTCTCCAGGTGCTGCAAGCAGCACCTTCCACCTGCTCTTAGTGATCCTTGCATTGGTTTTCACCCCTCCCTTTATAGATTCTCCTCTGTGCCTAAAACCTGCTATTTCATCCTCTGTCACCCTGTCTTTAGTTTTTGATGATGCATCTTTAAAGCTCTCATTAGGGCTGCAAAGGGGTTGTGCCCGGGTACTGCCTGCCCCCCAGCCATGGCAGCCAGCGGATGTGCAGTCAGGGGCACCCGCAGCTTGGCCCATGGGAGCACAGGTGGTAGGTACTGGTCCTCTCTGCTCATGGCTCCAGCACTTACCTCTCTGCCAGCAATATAAGAGGAAGCAATCATTTAAAAAACAAACAACCCCCCCCCCCCACACACACACACACCCCCCCCCCAAACCCCCAAAACAAACAAAACCAAGCCCCAAACTAACAAAACTGTTTGGTACTGAATCCTCTGAACATGTCATTTCATCTCTGTTCTCTTTATGGAAATTCCAGCAGTCCTTATCACATTCCCTGCTATGTACCAAGGTGGCTACAGTTTTTAATGAGGTTTTCTGTGGTTTTCTTGATGGGGGGAGGGAGCAGGGGAATGGAAGTAGACAAACACAGACCCTTGACACTGATGCTCTTGGACCATCTTCTGCCCCTTTGACCTTGCCTTATTTTGGGAAAAGCCCACTGAAATAGGTTGAGAGAGAGGTGCTGTGGGTTAGCCCCCCCCCCCGAACTTTCAGCAAGGCAGCTTAGGTGCCCTAGTGAAAAGCTAATTTGCCACAGGCTTTTTCAGTAGTTCACGGAGGGTACAGTCTCTGCAGAGGGCAATTCAGCCCACCTAAGAGCTGAGCAGCAGCTCTGTGTCTTTTCATTGTTGTTAGAGGAAACCAGAGGTGACCAGTTCAGAGGCATCTCTGCAAAATGAGCTTGGATGAGGACAGGCTTATAGGATGTGAGTAGAGGAGAGAGGACCTGTCTTTCAATGCTTGGAGGTGTGTTTTTCACACAGAGCACTTACTCTGTGTCCTGGGCTGGCTGATATAAACACTTGCATCCGTATGGAAACACGCACACTTGACACGCAATGCCCTGTGGTCCTGAATATCTTTCCCTCCCCTGGCTCCCTCCCCGCAGCCACTGCTGCTGGGATGGCTTATTCACAGCCCACCCCACGTAATTTCTGAGATAATTCTGGCCCAATTTTTCCCCTCCACTTGTTACCGTAAATCGGCAGATAAAGAACTCTCTGAGACTCAATTTGGAGTTTTAGAAAGCAGGCATTCTTTATTGCAGCGCTGAGTGCAAGGTGGAATTTCCACAAATCAAGCACACCTATGGCTAGATCACCGTTACATTTATACACAAAAATTACAAGGTAGTACACTCCCAGTTACAATGATTGGTTAGTGATTTACATAAACTGATAATATCGGTTATGTCATTCTCTTCTGTTACTACGCTTGCGCGGGGGAAGGGTCTTCACCTGGGCAAGGGTCTTCTTGACCTGTGGGTGTGTTTTTTAGTATTATAATGAAGGCAGTTCACTTCAGGACACCTTAAAAGTAGGTTTTGTTGCCAAGTTGGCCAGCTAGGTATCTACCTTGCCAGGTTGTCAAATAACTCATCCCATATACAATAGAACCTGGGGGCTCTGTTTATGGTCTAGAGAGTCCAGAGAATAGGGACTTCAAGCAACACAGCCTCAAATAATAAGTAACACAGCATCCTATACATAACGCTACCATAGGGGCTAACTTATTAGAATCAAAATGTTCTTATAGTTGATTATTTCATAACCTAAAGATTCAGTAAAACTTAAGATCATCTTCAACATTTCCCCCCTTTGAAAGTTTTGAAAATCATTTCAATACTTTCATTTTAATATTTATTTTAGTGATGTGCTAATCACGACATTTCAGTGATCTTAGTGGGAATCTTTGAAATTGTATTTGGTTCATCCTGTTGTCTGGCCACTGCTTGGATGATCATTCGATTAAATGCCGTCTTACTGTTTGCCTTTTTAAACAATAGTAAATCAAAATAATTGTTACTATGGCAGTGCTAATCTGTGATTTTATCCATGAACTCCAATTCCATCCTAGTCCCTTGAAGATTTTCATCTCCTCAGGATTAAGGTTTGGAATTTGAGTAGAATTACATCCCAATTTTAATAAATTTCTATGTTTTATTAATTCTCCAGCTGGTTTAAATTTCGCTAGAAAATTGGTTCCCACTAACATCCAAACCAATATCCATTCCCATTTCTGAAAAGAATACACAAAATTAGACATATTTTAGAGTCAATTTTGAGGTCTTATCTTCCTTATTGACAATTTTCCACGATGGTGGGGCTTTCTTCACCCTGGTGTAGTGTATCCACGCTTCTGATTCAGCTTTCTTGATGGCGGTGAAGGTAGTCAACTGTACTTGGAAAGGTCCTTTCCAATGTTCCTGAAGGGGTTCAGAAGTCCATGTTTTCACATAAACATAATCTCCTGGTTGGAAATCATGTACTGGATTCTCCAAAGACAGAGGCCTGTTCCAAACAACTACACTCTGAAACACAGTTAAAGTTTTTCCTAGGGGAAGTAGATAGTTATATATATCTTGTTTTCTTTTATATGTACATTCAAATTTGGTTCTGGAGATTCATATGGTTTTCCGTATAACAACTCATATGGACTAATTAAAGTTCCACTCTTAGGTTGTACCTGAATTCATAAAAGAGCCAATGGGAGTGCCTGAGGCCACTTCAAATTAGTTTCCTGACATATTTTACTAATTTATCTTTTTAATGTTTGATTCATTCTTTTTACTTTACCACTAGATTGTGGTCTCCAAGGTGTATGCAAATTCCAAGTAATTCCTAACATTTTACTAACACCCTGTACCACTTCTGCAATAAAATGTGGACCTCTATCTGAAGATATCCCGATCGGTACTCCAAATCTCGGGATAATTTCCTGCAATAGCCACTTAATGACTTCTTTTGCTTGGTTGGTCCGACAGGGAAAGGCTTCTGGCCATCCTGTAAAAGTATCAACCTCTACCAAAATGTACCGATACCCCTTTTGGCGAGGTAATTCTAAAAAATCGATTTGCCAATAATCTCCTGGTTCCATTCCCGATTTTAATGTTCCCATTTGAACCTTTCTCTTTACAACTGGGTTGTTTTTCAAACATATTTCACATTTTGCAGTTATCATTTTAGCCATTTCTAGCATCTTTACTGATACTATTTGTTTCTTTAAAAGTGCCACCAATGCTTCTGCTCCCCAATGACATTCCTTATGTTTTGTCTGTATTATTTCCCTCATTACTAGTGGTGGGACTACTACTTGGCCTTGTGATGTTATCCACCATCCTGCCAGATTCTTTTCTGCATTTAGCAACTTACCTAATTTCTCATCTTCCTCTGAATACTTAGGTTTCTCCCTTGGTAGAGCAATGGTCTTAATAGGGATCAATGCCATTTGTAAGGCATCTCTTTTTGCAATTCTCCTAGCTGTCCTGTCTGCCAATTTGTTTCCTATAATTTCTTTTGTATTTCTTAATTGATGTGCTTTACAGTGCATGATTGCCACCTTAATCGGTTTTTGGACTGCTTATATCAATTTTAAGATTTCTTCTTTGTATTTAATACTCGTCCCCTGTGAGGATAATAATCCTCTTTCTTTCCACAGGACTCCGTGAACATGTACTACGCCGAAAACATACTTTGAATCAGTCCAAATGTTCACTTTCTTCCCTTCACTTAGCTCTAATTGTGCAGGGTAAAGAATTTGCTTCTACAACAGAATTCTCAGTAGTCACCGCATATCCTGCATATCGGATCCCGTCCTCCACAAAACTGCTACCGTCCGTGTATAACTCCCAATCAGGATCTTCCAGTGGATTATCTTTTAAGTCCTCTCGACTGGAATAGACATGTTCAATGGTCACCAAACAATCATGTTCTATTTGTCCTTCTTCCTGTACGGAGTTCAAAAAGACTGCGGGGTTAATTAAGTTAGTCGTTTTCAGAATGACATCATCCTGCTCTGTCAAAATCACTTGATATTTCATCATTCTGCTAGGGGATAACCAATGGCCCCCCTTTTGTTCTAGAACAGTGATTACCATGTGTGGTACATATACTGTTATTGTCCTTCCCAGAGTTAATTTCCGGGCTTCTTGTATCACTGTAGCAGTGACTGCTCGGAGACATGTAGGCCATCCTTTACTTACAGTGCCCAGTTGTTTGGAGAAATACCCGACCGGTCTTTTCCAGCTTCCCATTTTCTGAGTCAGCACCCCGAGGGCAAGATGTTGCCTTTCATGAACAAATAACTGAAAATCTTTGGTTAGATCTGGGAGTCCCAATGCTGGTGCAGTCATTAAAGCCTGTTTTAAGTTCAGAAAGGCTTTTTGCTGTTGTGGACCCCACACAAATGGTACATTCTTTTGGGCTTCATAAAGTGGTTTTGCTGTCAGACCGTAATTCATTATCCAAAGGCGACACCATCCAGCCATTCCCAGAAATGCTCTTAATTCATGAACATTTTTTTTTTTTGGTTCAGGAATACTACAGATTGCTTCCTTACGGTCTGTTCCCAATCGTCATTGCCCTTTCGAAATCTCAAAGCCCAGATATATTACAGTTTGGCTCGCTATCTGAGCCTTGTTCCTAGACACTTTGTACCCATTCAGTCCAAGAAAGTTTAAAAAGTCTATTGTTACCTTTATGCAGGTCAATCTTTCTTCTGTAGCAATCAAGATGTCATCCACGTAATAATCTCTCTCAAGTTGCGCCAGGGGAGGTTTAGATTGGACATGAGGAAAAATTTCTTTACTGAAAGAGTGGTTAAACATTGGAACAGGCTGCCCAGGGAAGTGGTTGAGTCACCATCCCTGGAAGTATTTAAAAGACGTGTAGATGAGGCACTTAGGGACATGGTTTAGTAGGCATGTTGGTGTTGGGATGATGGTTGGACTCGATGATCTTAGAGGTCTTTTCCAACCTTAATGATTCTATGATTCTATGATTCTATGTTGCCTCTGAAGTCACATCTCTGATGACTTCCCCATCCAGCACCTGAAAGGATGTGCTGGTTTTGGCTGGGATAGAGTTAATTTTCTTCATAGTAGCTAATATGGGGCTATGTTTTGAATTTCTGCTGGAAACAGTGCTGATAATACAGGGATGTTTTCGTTATTGCTGAGCAGGGCTTACACAGAGTCAAGGCCTTTTCTGCTCCTCACACCACCCCACCAGCGAGTAGGCTGGGGGTGCACAAGAAGGTGGGAGGGGACACAGCTGGGACAGCTGACCCCAACTGACCAAAGGGATATTCCATACCATATGATGTCGTGCTCAGCATATAAAGCTGGGGGGAAGAAGAAGGAAGGGGGGGACATTCGGAGTGATGGCGTTTTGTCTTCCCAAGTAACCATTACGTGTGATGGAGCCCTGCTTTCCTGGAGATGGCTGAACACCTGCCTGCCGATGGGAAGTAGTGAATGAATTCCTTGGTTTGCTTTGCTTGCATGCGCAGCTTTTGCTTTGCCTATTAAGCTGTCTTTATCTCAACCCACAAGTTTTCTCACTTTTACCCTTCTGATTCTCTCCCCCATTCCACCGGGGGGCAGTGAGCGAGCGGCTGTCTGGTGCTTAGTTGCTGGCTGGGGTTAAACCACGACAAAGGAATTATTGGAAAAAGAATGGAAAACAGAACAGAAAATATCAATGTGCCTCTGTGGAAATCTGGAGTTTGCTCCCATCCAGCATCCTGATGGGAGCATCTTCCCCTCAGGAGGAATGTGGTCTGACTGGGGGGGGAGAGAGAGAGGAGACACAAATGGTGAGAGATATGAGGGCTCCTCAGATTGGAGAGACCCAAGGGGACTACGACAGTGGAGGAGTATTGGCGATTCATCAGGACACAGGAACGAGCAGGCAATCAATGAAACAGAGGTTTAATGCCAGCAGAGAAGTGCTTGCTTGCATTGCCCCAGAGCACAGGGAAGCTGAAAGAATAAATTCACAGAAGAGGAGGGTGGGTGCCTTTCCAGGGAAAGACAGACCTGCCGAGGGCTGTTAGATACCGATAAACCATCTGGCTCAGAAAATTCCTGAACTGCCAATTGTTGGAAGTGGGGTAGGGTTTCCAGGGAAAATATCACTCCAAATTTGCTTTTTTATTCTATTCTTTCCTTTCCCAATGAGGGCCACTGCCAGAGATGGGGTACTGGGAGATTTTCACCCTTGCCCTGGCTGTGCAGCCATTCTCACCCACAAAGGAACTGTCTACTCTTGCGGGAAAGGAGTCTCTATCTTTTGAAAGTCAAAGTTATCCAAAGTTGATCTCTAAGCTGTGGGTTTTTTTTAAGGAAATGTTTCATCTCCAGATTAAAACTGCTATTAAAAATAATACCAAATGCTAAGAAGGAGTACCTGTTGACCCCTGTTTGTATCTCAGAGGGGAATGATTTTAACCTGAAATAAGGGAATATTTGGACATGTTTATAGCATCTGTGATGCCAGAGATTAATGTGGGAGTGATGAGACAGTCAAGGAAGAGAAAGCCGTGGGAAAGCAGCAACAGAGAGGGAGAAAAGAAGGGGGAATTAGCAACATGGTAGGAGCACAGTGAAAGGTCTTGAAGCTCTGGAAATCCCAGGACACGTGAAACAAGTTGAGTACACATTAGCAAGAGAAACTTGGGAGGAACAGAAACAAAAAGACTAGGAGGATTGTACAAGGATCCAATCTTTGCAGTTTTATGTGAATACTGCCAACAAAATCAACAGCTCCAATGCACTTATTTACATTCCTGTGAAACTGGAGTAATTCCACGGCAGTCAACCGAGCAGCTCTGGTGTGGACGTTGGTGGCTTTAGACCTCCTAGGACCACTCAGGGATAAGGCATGCAGCTCTGGGCCCAGGGACTGATGTTTGTATTTTCCCTGCAGTGACAAAGAAGGGAGTGTTCCTCATCCAATGTGCTGGCAGACAGGAAACCAAAGGCTTGGGAGCAGCAGGAGGAAACCTGCACCTGCAGCCCAGGGCTGGGATTGCTGTCAAAAAAGCTAGAGAAGTTGCCCACAAAAGTTCAGCCCTGTGGGTAATTACAGCAGCTCTTCACAGCCTTCAAAAGCCCATCGTTTTCTTTGCCGTTTCTTCAGCTGCAAAGCGGAAAGGTTTCCACATTTGTGAGTGACCCTTTTGGGGAGAAGTGAACAAAATGCTGCAGTTTCTAAGTGCAAAAGCCAATGGTGAGTGAAGATGTCTCAGTGCTGACCTCGAGTATCGGTGCTCGGTGCCTGCACAAGGAAACTTCCTGGCATCAGGCTGAGCTGAGCACTGTTTCTTTTGCTGGCTGCTGCTGCGGCTCTTCTGAAAGCCACTGGGATTAATACTGCTAGAATATATGGTTTGTTTAGCTATTTTTATTGACCCGTGAATATACCTACTGTATAATTTGTTGTAACTTTAGTAGTTCAGTCCTGTGATGTTTGCTATAGAAAATCTTCACTTCAAGCCAGTGGGAAATTTTGCTAGGGTGAGGAGCACAGGCCTGGCCTCTGCTTAGCCTTTTTTCTTTTCCATTGCAACACAATTAACCTTTTCATTAGAAGAGCTCTGTTCCAAATAAGCAAACTTCTCAATGTGTATTACTGAGCCATTTCAAGCTGTCTCTTGCTTTGGAACAAAACATCTTTGTTCCAGCCATGCATGACATTTGAAGACCTATTTATACAATGTGTCAGCTCCATTTGTTTTCTTCATCCTGATATTTTCCTCTGTATTTTTGGTTAGCCATCCAGATTGCAAGGAGCGAGGCTGCTGCTGGTTTCCTCCTGCGCTGTTCCAGACCAAGGCACTGGCTGCCTTTGGCCTTTCTCCCCTTTTGTGGGCAGAGGTGAAACAACCCAAAATCAAACATAGTTTTGCCTACTTCATCCTCTCTGCACTGAGACCAGCACCACCAGACAGCTGTGGGATGGAGCCTACGGAGAGCTTGCAGAAGGACCTGGTATTATTACAATTTCTCTCTCACTGCCCTGCCTGTGGGATGTACGTGGCCACAATCCCTTCTTCTGGAGGGGACTCTCTGAGGGTCGGCCAAATTTCGAGGTTACATCACTAAATATGCCCTCCTGCAAAATACCTGCATTTTCCTTAGACATGTTCATAATACGTCCCAAGTCTCTCATCAGCCCTTCATGTCTGACAGCACAATGCTAACTGATGCAAAAGAACTGTCCTGGTTTCGGCAGGGACAGAGTAAATTTCCTTCCTAGTAGCTGGTACAATGCTGTATTTTGGATTTAGGATGAGAACAATGTTGATAATACACTGATGTTTTAGTTGTTGCTAGGTAATGCTTACGCTAGCCAAGGGCTTCTTAGTTTCCCATGCTCTACCGACTGAGAAGGCTGGAGGTGCACAAGAAGCTGGGAGGGGGCACAGCCAAACTGGCCAAAGGGACATTCCATACCATGTGACGTCATGCTCAGTACATAAACTGGGGAAAGCTGGCCGGGGGGACCGCTGCTCGGAGACTGGCTGGGCATCGGTCGGTGGGTGGTGAGCAATTGCACTGTGCGTCACTTGTTTTGTGTATTATTTTTATTATCATATTATTATTATTATCATTTTATTTCAATTATTAAACTGTTTTTATCTCAACCCACGAGTTTTTCTCACTTGTGCTCTTCCAATCCTCTCCCCCATCCCACCAGGGGTGGGGGGAGGAGTGAGCGAGTGGCTGCGTGGTGCTCAGTTGCCGACTGAGGTTAAACCACGACAGTCCTTTTTGGCGCCCAACGTGGGGCACGAAGGGTTGAGATAATAACAGATTAACCGGAGTGTATTAAGGAATTTATATCTGTTAATAGTTGTGGGTCACAATGTTGATTTCTCTGTTCTCGATATTGATTTGTATAATCTGCATCGTGCTCTTTTTCCTGCTGTACATGTTAAAGATTGGTGTTGGTTTTTGCAGTTTGCTGTGGTCTGCAGTGATTAGTGATGTCTCGCTTGTGAGGTTTGTTTTTAGAACATTGACCTTGATGTTAGCGTGGTATGTAGGTTTCGCAATGAAGCCGTTACTGTACCACGGATACCATTTCGTGGAGACAACTAGCAATTACAGTAACTTTTCTGAGAGGTTTTTTACGGAGGAAATACAGAATGGCAGTGTCACTACCTTCTTCTATGATGTTTCCTCCTTCATTACAGTAACTTTTCAGTATTTTGAACAGCCTTGGGTAGTTAAGATACTTCTATTGGTACTTCTTGGGAATATTGTTTCAGTTTTGTCTAAAGCTGGTAAGCAATTTAAGAATATCATCCAGAGATCTGCCCCAAGGCTGAATAGTTATGAGTGGCAGGGTGTGTGGGACAAGATGGGCAAGTACCTAGGCCAATGGGCACCCCCAGTGTTTTGGAACTTCACCCCTGAGCAAGTGCAGAGTCCTAAAAAGTTAGTAGAATATTTGGACAAAGTATGCTGTCACCCTGGCAACTCCAGAGAGATGCAGATCATTGCAATGTGCTGGGGCCTGGCCCATGCCTACCGAGCCCTGTTCAACACCATTCAGTACCCTCAAAGGGAAGAGAAGGTCTCTGGCTCTGACAGTAAAACGACACGCACTGCGGTCACTCAGACCCGGGCTACACACCCTGTGGCTGAACCAAAGAACCAGCCTGTGCTGCTATCAGTCGCCCCTGTACACAAGAAGAAATTCTGGAAGCAGAAGTTGGCTCGTTTAGTAAGGGAGGAAGAAGCTTCTTCTAAAAGGGGGCTGGAGGAAGAAGTGCACGAGACAGATGACCCTGGAGAAGGGCCATCACGAGAACAGGAGGAGGAGAGCCGGCCGCTGATTGGGGAGGAAGAAGAGGAAGAACTCATAAACGAGGCAGTGACCACCCGATCTCTATCCCTGAGTGAGCTGCGAGATATACGAAAAGATTTCAGCCGTCGTCCAGGTGAGCATATTGTCACCTGGCTGCTCCGATGCTGGGATAATGGAGCCAGTAGCCTAGAATTAGAGGGTAGGGAAGCCAAGCAGCTGGGATCCCTTTCCAGGGAAGGGGGCATTGACAAAGCAATTGGAAAAGGGACACGAGTCCTCAGCCTTTGGAGGCGACTCTTGTCAAGCGTGAAGGAAAGGTATCCCTTCAAGGAAGATGTCATATGTCGCCCAAGCAAGTGGGCCACCATGGAGAAGGGTATCCAGTTCCTGAGAGAATTAGCTGTGCTGGAGGTGATTTATGATGACCTGAACAATGAACAACTATCCAAAGATCCGGATGAAGTCAAGTGCACACGACCCATGTGGCAGAAGTTTATAAGGAACTCACCATCGTCATACGCCAACTCATTGGCAGTGATGACCTGGAAAGATGGAGAGGGACAAACGGTGGATGAATTGGCTAGTCAACTACGGCAATGTGAGGAAAGTCTCTCTTCCTCCCTTGTCTCGGCTGTGGAGAAACTGTCCCGGGAGATCCAGCAACTCAGAGAGGATAGGTCCTACTCCTCACCTGTACGGACTAATATCTCGGCTATTAGGAGTCAGCGTTCTTTTGCTCAAGAGAGAGAATATAAAGGGTACACACCACGGGGCACCCTATGGTT
The DNA here is from genome assembly GCF_965638725.1 of Aptenodytes patagonicus. Taxonomy (NCBI): domain Eukaryota; kingdom Metazoa; phylum Chordata; class Aves; order Sphenisciformes; family Spheniscidae; genus Aptenodytes; species Aptenodytes patagonicus. The sequence goes on from NC_134981.1 coordinate 17,374,077, forward strand.
TTACCTGCGTGACCACGGAGAGGACATTAGGAAGTGGGATGGGAAACCTACTGCAGCCCTAGGGGCACGGGTACGTGAATTGTTGGGGAAAACAGTTTGGGTTATTCCTGCCTCGGGCAAAGGCAAACCCATCCGTGGGATTGCTTTTGCTCAAGGACCTGGGTGCACTTGGTGGATAATGCGGAAGGATGGGGAAGTCCGATGTGTACCTCAAGGGGATTTGATTTTGGGTGAGAATAGCCAATGATCTGAATTATGTGATGTTAAGTACTAATTATAGTTATAATAGTTATACTAATAATACACAGATATACTAATCATACTAATAATATTATATGCCATACTAATGATATTACAATAAGAATCACCCAGACTAATGAAGCATAACTTCAGTGAAACCAAGGAAAGCACAGTGATGATGGTACCAGAACTGACTACAACATGAAACAATCCAACACCACATACCATCTCCATTTTTCCTGCCCTGGAAGATTATTATGACAGATGGAGCCCGAAGTCATGGACTAAATGAACTCACCGAACATTTTAGAGGGATGGCCCACAGACGAAGGGAATGATATCTCTGTGTGTATATATAGATATAGAAAAGAGGGGGTGGTGATTAATGAAAATGTACTGGAAAATATGAGACTTGAGCATGACGCAGATGGTATAGAATAAGGGGTGGATATTGTCCTGGTTTCGGCAGGGATAGAGTTAATTTCCTTCCTAGTAGCTGGTACAGTGCTGTGTTTTGGATTTAGGATGAGAACAAAGTTGATAACACACCGATGTTTTAGTTGTTGCTAGGTAATGCTTACACTAGCCAAGGACTTTTTAGTTTCCCATGCTCTACCGACTGAGAAGGCTGGAGGTGCACAAGAAGCTGGGAGGGGGCACAGCCAAACTGGCCAAAGGGACATTCCATACCATGTGACGTCATGCTCAGTACATAAACTGGGGAAAGCTGGCCGGGGTGGGCCGCTGCTCGGGGACTGGCTGGGCATCGGTCGGCGGGTGGTGAGCAATTGTACTGTGCATCACTTGCTTTGTGTATATTTTTATTATCATATTATTATTATTATCATTTTATTTCAATTATTAAACTGTTTTTATCTCAACCCACGAGTTTTTCTCACTTGTGCTCTTCCAATTCTCTCCCCCATCCCACCGGGGGTGGGGGGAGTGAGCGAGCGGCTGTGTGGTGCTTAGTTGCCAACTGAGGTTAAACCACGACAAGAACAAAACAAAACCCAAAGCAAAATTAAAAAAAAAAATCCTTATCAAGATGTCGAGTAATAAAACTTAACATCCTCGTGATTTTAGGATCAAATAAGTGTAAATGGTTATGGAGTTTTGGTCCATCCTCTCCCCTGTAAATAATTTAACTTGAGACCAGTCTTCTCCTTCCAGAAGGGACCCAGGGTAGTGCTGTCCCTGCTACACAAGCAGTGACATAACGTCTCTCCCAGCGCTGGCACTACCTAGTGACAAATGAAAGTTTAAGCCCTTTTTGAAATCTGTTACACAACCTGCCAGCTGAAGAGTTCAAGCTGCTTTAATGCGTGCAGGATGGCAGGGAAATACTGCAGTCCTTACTTTAACCAGAAAATGAGGCTGAAGGTACCAGCCCAGCAGTGGCAAGCCTGGGGTTGCAATGGCAAAACCCCGTCTGCGCTCTGCAATATTATCCTCACCAGGAAGGTTGGGGAAGGATGGTGAAACAGCTCCATGCAAGCAAACCTGCTCCTGCCAGCTATTACATGGCCCTCTTGAAGCCTTTGATAAGGCCAAGCAGAACTTCAGCATTGGCCTCATGCTTCTCCATCTGCATAAGAGAAAACGGGAGGTTTGGGCTATAAGATCAAAATTCATCTTCAGAGCACCTCACAGTTGTGTTTTATGTAGACACTCCCTCCAGCTCTTGGGAAAGTGCATGATCTCTGCTGAACATGAAGCTGCAGGTCATTTTCATGCCAAACACTTAATATGTGCCATATTCAACCAGACTGCAATCAGCAGCCTTTGTGCATGGTGGATGGGCTTTTGCTGCAAGGAGCAGAGGTGGTGGCATGTGAGGAGGAATGCTTTCAATACCAGGTGCTTCAAAAGCAGTGCTTGTGAGCTTTGCTTTGCGTTCCATCAGCTGGGCTAGAGCTGCGTGGATGGCCTTGCTCGGCACAAATGAAACCAAGGCATCAATATACTGTACATTAAGAGAAAGATTGTTTGATCTCCTGCTCACTGACTCAATGCTCAGATGCTCCCTCTTCCTCTCTGTAGCAGTTTTGAGGAGTACAAAGCCCGGTGTCAAAACCTGTAACTCTGTGTGTGTTTATCAACTCTGTGATGGGAACTGCAGCACTTTTAACACAAAACAGTTGAGAAAATGTTGCTGGCCACAGCCACAAAACCTGCCCTCATCTTTTCCATGATGGTGTTGGAAAAGAAAATTCCTCAAGTTGTATTTTCCTATTTAAAGATGAAGGGAAAAGGACTGCCAAAGTGGATGGAATTTAGTCCAACCGGAGTTAGAAAAGCAAAATGCAAATCTCCTCTGAGTGCAGTAATTGCGGCTGTGCATAGCCAAGGCCACCACAAAGCCATCGCAGCCCTGCACGGGCAAGGGACAGCTTGGGTAACACCAGGCTTCAAGCCTGCCACTGGGTTGCTTATTGTGCCGTTGCTTACCATGTATTTTGGCGTCACTTATTGTAGTCACATCACCCATTAATGTTATGTTCTGCTAAGAAGCTACAGACATCTCTGATCCACATTAAAGACCAGGGTGAGATGGAAGAAGAAAGCTCCACTGTGCAAAGGACTTGCTGTTTCTTGAGCATTGCCCCATGCGGGTTGGGAACCAGGCGATACTGTAACTTGGAAGTGGTACAAAGGGGAAGAAGCACAAGCAACAACCAGGTAACAATAGAAATTAGTTTTATTTTGTAAAAAGTTATAAAATGAATATTGTACAAAAATAAAGTCTGTAGAGAACTTTGATTGATTAACACAAATGACTGAGACATAAATTGCAGGTGAAGTAAAAAACTCCAGAGAATCACACTCCTGTTTTCAGTAAGGTCTAAAAAAATAAAAAAAAATCACGAACTTTACCCTTTTGTATTTTGAACATAGTGATTTGCTTTGGTTGCAGTCTCTTCAAGCTGCACAGAAAATGCTTTGGGGCAAGTTTTCAGCAACCGGGGCCATATCAGGGCCAGCAAAAGCACACCTCTGAGTGCTGCACCCAGCTAACTGCCCAGCAGCACAGCTGACCCTCGGCTTAGCAGGCCTTTACTGCCCAAATCATGCCAATGCTGGCAGTGGTATCAACTGTACCACCCCTGCCCAATGTGGAGGATAAGGTGTCCCCATGGCAGTGTGAGCATGGACCCTGTGGGTGGGCTCCGAGGCTGCCCTCCGTCAGCCCAGGAAAGCAGCAGAGGTCGGGGCTGAATTACATTTCATACACTTGGTACATCTTCCTATGCCTGTTCTGGACTTTTTTTGACTACTAGACTCTTCTTCTGTGACACCCTGAGGGGCCCAGGGCAAAATGAGTGCATGAGATAAAACACATGCATGATATAAAAGGTCGGACCGACCATCGTTTTTTGTTTTTCAGTAGGGATTTTTTTTCTTCCTGTTGTTTTTGTGGGAGTTGATGCTTCACTGGTTGTCAGATATGTCTAGTGACCTGCACTGCTGCTCCTTCGGGAAAAAAGTCTCCAGAACAAGAGCTTGCATTAGCGGTCAGGTATGAATGCCTTTGCTGTACAATCTCCCTCATCCTAAGGAAACTCAGACTGTTCTGCTGTGTGGGTATGAACCTGTAATGTTTCAGCAAATCATACAAAACACTTTGGTTATTTAACACAATTGTTTACCTGCAGGCTATATTAAAGCCAGGGCTAACTAGTAAGAGGAATTTAACCTCTTCTATATGGAAGGAAAAGCTTAAATAAGTATAAAAAGAAATTATAAGGCTAAATGTGATTATTTTCCATTTGTCAATAGTTATATGAAGTAAGTTGGCAAAAAGTGTGAGGAAAAAATGTGGCTACATTTAAAATATGACTAGAATTAGTTTTTATAACAAACTGCTAATGTTGAGCCAAGCCCTGCGACCCTCACTCATGCAGAGCCGTTGCTGCTCCTGCACATGTATGACTGCAGTAATTTTCAAAAGTATTAGTGAACGGGAGGGAGGGCTGCAGGCTTTGGCACTACATTTTGTGAACATAATTAGGATTTTGTTTAAAAGAAAAAAAGGTAAAGTAAGTGATTTTTTGTATTCAAGTTAACACTTTCAATCAAAAGCATGGACCGTCATTCCCAACTTAATTGTCTCTCTGTATCTTCCAAGCACCTTATAGTTTGGCACCTTTGAAAAGAAACATTAATAAATAAGGAGACTCATTACTGAACTGTAATAAATAGCAATAACTTAAGCTCAATAAATATCTTCTGTATATTTATGTCTCTGAACGGATGCATTGCATCAAATAGTCTCTGCTCACTCACAATGACCAAATAGAAATGTAGTTACGCAAGTGACGTTAGTCCTTTGTAAACCAAAAGAAACACATTTTGTGTAGGCCAGGCTTGTTATTTCTCTTACTGTACTAGGAAGAAGTGCTTAAAAACTCAACTTGTTTTCATAGGTAGCAGAAGAATGAAATCCTACACTCATTTTGAAGAAACATGAGATGGAAATAACCAAACTTAACCAGTAAGTGGAACTGTTTTGCTTTGTATTGATACTGGCCCTAGAGAACTTAAGTCTGGGAATTTTGATATTTGTCCAATATCATCTTACTTAAGAGATAAATCTTATTATAGTTTAGAAGTTGTCCTAAGTGCTTAGGAACCACCCTTCAATGAGCAATAGTACATTGTGTCTTTCAGTACAGCTGAGGGTGCAGGGGATGAATAAGGTACTCCTAAGCTACTTCTCAGCTAAGCTTCCTGGCATGGATGGGATAACTACAACACAGTGTGGTACAGCAGGGTTGTGTTTTTAAGCACATTCCTCATGGATCCGAGTCTCACTGACAGTGGACTGTGTCAAATGGGAAAGGGAGTGCACACACCATCCAGACCTCGGCATCTCCACCTGAGCTTTTATTTACTTTCCCGTAGGACTTCAAAAGCCTCCATCCTCCTATGCTGCCCCACGCCCCCGGGCTCCCACAACCCCTTGTTCTGTGTTCTTGGTCCTCTTTGCTCTGCTCTGAGCAGACGCTTCCCCGGGAACCTTGGTCCCTCTCTTTGCATCGTAGCAGGAATGCAAAACTGGAGCCGCATCCAGTGCACAGCAGTCAGATGCATCCACACCTTTTTGCGGAATGTTTTTTCAGTATGTGGTAAACCAGGTTATCATCCAAAAAGGACAGGTCATCATCAAAGGCTGTGGGTCTGCAACAAGCTTGCCTTACTTTGTCAGTGACTAGTTTTTTCTTTCTGGTTAAATTTTTTAAAATTTTGTCATACGTGGTCTCAGCTGCATCACAAGATCCACTGCAATACCGGAAAATTAGCTCTTCTTTGGTTTCATATCCCAAATCCAAGTCAGTCACATTTAAATGTATTTCTGTTAAGACACATCCTCGATTTTTGCCCTTTTGATTCTTCCTTCCCTTTTTGCTGGAATTCTCTATGTTTGTGGATGCATTTTGCCGGTTTCTCTCCCGCCTAGAAAAAATCGGAGTCTGTTTATCCGGCGACCTCCTCAGTCTTTTAATGGTGGCTTGAATAAAGTCCACTACCTCATCAAACTGATCTGGATAATCCTCTGACATATTAGCTGTTTGGGAAAGAGAGAAAAGGCTTTGTTACATGTCAGTTGTCATTAATGGAAGTTTATCCATTCGTGGCTCAAAAATGTTAGACACATGCAAGCTGCCCTGCCCATTACTTCAGAGCATGTGCCCAGGACGCTCAGAAATCAGGGAGAATTTGGAATGGTTTAGACCATCATGGAAACTCATTTGGGGAAAAATAAAAGAGATATGTATGTATCTCTGTAGGTGTCTACTGACGCTTGGTAGCACTCTGGCACATCTTTCAATATTGAATAAGCCCTGTCAAAATCAAGGGAAAGAAAAGCATGTCATGAAATAAATATTATTTAATGGATATTGTCCTGGTTTCGGCAGGCATAGAGTTAATTTCCTTTCTAGTAGCTGGTACAATGCTGTGTTTTGGATTTAGGATGAGAACAAAGTTGATAACGCACCGATGTTTTAGTTGTTGCTAGGTAATGCTTACACTAGCCAAGGACTTTTTAGTTTCCCATGCTCTACCGACTGAGAAGGCTGGAGGTGCACAAGAAGCTGGGAGGGGGCACAGCCAAACTGGCCAAAGGGACATTCCATACCATGTGACGTCATGCTCAGTACATAAACTGGGGAAAGCTGGCTGGGGGGGGCCGCTGCTTGGGGACTGGCTGGGCATCAGTCGGCGGGTGGTGAGCAATTGTACTGTGCATCACTTGCTTTGTGTAGTAATATTATTATTATCATATTATTATCATTTTACTTCAATTATTAAACTGTTTTTTATCTCAACCCACGAGTTTTTCTCACTTGTGCTCTTCCAATCCTCTCCCCCATCCCACCAGGGGTGGGGGGAGGAGTGAGCGAGCGGCTGCGTGGTGCTCAGTTGCCGACTGAGGTTAAACCACGACAGTCCTTTTTGGCGCCCAACGTGGGGCACGAAGGGTTGAGATAATAACAGATTAACCGGAGTGTATTAAGGAATTTATATCTGTTAATAGTTGTGGGTCACAATGTTGATTTCTCTGTTCTCGATATTGATTTGTATAATCTGCATCGTGCTCCTTTTTTTGCTGTACATGTTAAAGATTGGTGTTGGTTTTTGCAGTTTGCTGTGGTCTGCAGTGATTGGTGATGTCTCGCTTGTGAGGTTTGTTTTTAGAACATTGACCTTGATGTTAGCGTGGTATGTAGGTTTCGCAATGAAGCCGTTACTGTACCACGGATACCATTTCGTGGAGGCAACTAGCAATTACAGTGACTTTTCTGAGAGTTTTTTTACGGAGGAAATACAGAATGGCAGTGTCACTACCTTCTTCTATGATGTTTCCTCCTTCATTACAGTAACTTTTCAGTATTTTGAACAGCCTTGGGTAGTTAAGATACTTCTATTAATACTTCTTGGGAATATTGTTTCAGTTTTGTCTAAAGCTGGTAAGCAATTTAAGAATATCATCCAGAGATCTGCCCCAAGGCTGAATAGTTATGAGTGGCAGGGTGTGTGGGACAAGATGGGCAAGTACCTAGGCCAATGGGCACCCCCAGTGCTTTGGAACTTCACCCCTGAGCAAGTGCAGAGTCCTAAAAAGTTAGTAGAATATTTGGACAAAGTATGCTGTCACCCTGGCAACTCCAGAGAGATGCAGATCATGGCAACATGCTGGGGCCTGGGCCATGCCTACCGAGCCCTGTTCAACACCATTCAGCACCCTCAAAGGGAAGAGAAAGTCTCTGGCTCTGACAGTAAAACGACACGCACTGCGGCCAATCAGACCCGGGCAACACGCCCTGTGGCCACTCCGACCCCAGCAACATGCTCTGCAGCTACTCAGACCCCGGTGACATGCTCTGCGGCTACTCAGACTCTGGCAACAGGCCCTGCGGCCTGGAATTTTGGAAGCGGAAGTCAGCTCGTTTAGTAAGGGAGGAAGAAGCTTCTTATGAAAGGGGGCTGGAGGAAGAAGTGCACGAGACAGATGACCCTGGAGAAGGGCCATCACGAGAACGGGAGGAGGAGAGCCGGCCGCTGACTGGGGAGGAAGAAGAGGAAGAACTCATAAACGAGGCAGTGACCACCCGATCTCTATCCCTGAGTGAGCTGCGAGATATACGAAAAGATTTCAGCCGTCGTCCAGGTGAGCATATTGTCACCTGGCTGCTCCGATGCTGGGATAATGGGGCCAGTAGCCTGGAATTAGAGGGTAGGGAAGCCAAGCAGCTGGGATCCCTTTCCAGAGAAGGGGGCATTGACAAAGCAATTGGAAAAGGGACACAAGTCCTCAGCCTTTGGAGGTGACTCTTGTCAAGCGTGAAGGAAAGGTATCCCTTTAAGGAAGATGTCATATGTCGCCCAAGCAAGTGGGCCACCATGGAGAAGGGTATCCAGTTTCTGAGAGAATTAGCTGTGATGGAGGTGATTTATGATGACCTGAACAATGAACAACTATCCAAAGATCCGGATGAAGTCAAGTGCACACGACCCATGTGGCGGAAGTGTATAAGGAGCGCACCATCGTCATACGCCAATTCATTGGCAGTGATGACCTGGAAAGATGGAGAGGAACAAACGGTGGATGAATTGGCTAGTCAACTACGGCAATGTGAGGAAAGTCTCTCTTCCTCCCTCGTCTCGGCTGTGGAGAAACTGTCCCGGGAGATCCAGCAACTCAGAGAGGATAGGTCCTACTCCTCACCTGTACGGACCAGTATCTCGGCTATTAGGAGTCAGCGTTCTTTTGCTCAAGAGAGAGAGTATAAAGGGTACACACCACGGGGCACCCTATGGTTTTACCTGCGTGACCACAGAGAGGACATGAGGAAGTGGGATGGAAAACCTACTGCAGCCCTAGGGGCACGGGTACGGGAATTGCAAGGGAAAACAATCACAGAAAGAGGTTCTTCCAGGAAAATTGCTGCTCCAGTTTCCAGTGGGCAGTTCCCCAGACAGAGTAGAAGGGCTGATCTTACTCCTGATCTTAATGAATTGACTTCTGACTCGTATGTACAAGAAATGAGAAATGAGTACTGTGATGAGGATTAGAGGGGCCCTGCCTCCAGCCAGGGGGAGGAAAGGGACAACCGGGTTTACTGGACTGTGTGGATTCGGTGGCCTGGCACATCGGACCCACAGGAATATAAGGCTCTAGTAGACACCGGTGCACAGTGTACCCTAATGCCATCAAGCTATAGAGGGGCAGAACCCATCTGTATTTCTGGGGTGACGGGGGGGATCCCAACAACTAACTGTATTGGAGACTGAAGTAAGTCTAACTGGGAATGGGTGGCAGAAGCACCCCATTGTGACTGACCCAGAAGCTCCATGCATCCTTGGCATAGACTACCTCAGGAGAGGGTATTTCAAGGACCCAAAAGGGTACTGGTGGGCTTTTGGTATAGCTGCCTTGGAGACGGAAGAAATTAAACAGCTGTCCATCTTGCCTGGTCTCTCGGAAGACCCCTTTGTTGTGGGGTTGCTGAAGGTCGAAGACCAACAAGTGCCAATCGCTACCACCATGGTGCACCGGTGGCAATATCGCACCAACCGAGACTCCTTGATTCCCATTCATGAGCTGATTTGTCGACTGGAGAGCCAAAGAGTGATCAGCAAGACTCCCTTTAACAGTCCCATATGGCCAGTGCGGAAGTCTAATGGAATATATGAGACTGGAGCATGACGTAGATGGTATAAAATAAGGGGTGGATATTGTCCTGGTTTCGGCAGGCATAGAGTTAATTTCCTTTCAAGTAGCTGGTACAATGCTGTGTTTTGGATTTAGGATGAGAACAAATTTGATAACGCACCAATGTTTTAGTTGTTGCTAGGTAATGCTTACACTGGCCAAGGACTTTTTTTCGGCACTGAAGCAGAGCTCCTCCTGGCACCCCGACTGCCGGTGCTGGGCTGGACGTTCAGACGGAGGGTCCCATGTACACATCATGCAACTGATGCTACATGGAGTAAGTGGGTCGCACTGATCACACAACGGGCTCAAATAGGAAACCCCAGTCGCCCAGGAATCCTGGAAGTGATCATGGATTGGCCAGAGGGCAAAGATTTTGGAATATCGCCAGAGGAGGAGGTGACGCGTGCTGAGGAGGCTCCAGTGTATAATGAACTACCAGAAAATGAGAAGCAATATGCCCTGTTCACTGATGGGTCCTGTCGTATTGTGGGAAAGCATCGGAGGTGGAAAGGTGCTGTGTGGAGTCCTATACGACAAGTTGCAGAAACTGCTGAAGGAGAAGGTGAATTGAGCCCATTTGCAGAAGTAAAGGCCATCCAGCTGGCTTTAGACATTGCTGACCGAGAAAAGTGGCCAGTGCTCTCTCTCTGGACTGACTCATGGATATGGCAAATGCCCTGTGGGGGTGGTTGCAGCAATGGAAGCAGAGCAACTGGCAGCGCAGAGGCAAACCCATCTGGGCTGCCGCATTGTGGCAAGATATTGCTGCCCGGGTGGAGAACCTGGTTGTAAAAGTCCGTCACGTAGATGCTCACGTACCCAAGAGTTGGGCCACTGAAGAACATCAAAACAACCAGCAGGTGGATCAGGCTGCTAAGATTGAAGTGGCTCAGGTGGATCTGGACTGGCAACATAAGGGTGAATTATTTATAGCTTGCTGGGCCCATGACACCTCAGGTCACCAAGGAAGAGATGCAACATACAGATGGGCTCGTGATCGAGGGGTGGACTTGACCATGGACACTATTGCGCAGGTTATCCATGAATGCGAAACATGCGCTGCAATCAAGCAAGCCAAGCGGTTAGAGCCTCTCTGCTATGGAGGACGATGGCTGAAATATAAATATGGGGAGGCCTGGCAGATCGATTATATCACACTCCCACAAACCCGCCAAGGCAAGCGCCATATGCTTACAATGGTGGAGGCAACCACCGGATGGCTGGAAACATATCCCGTGCCCCATGCCACTGCCCGGAACACTATCCTGGGCCTTGAAAAGCCAGTCCTATGGCGACATGGCACCCCAGAAAGAATTGAGTCAGACAATGGGACTCATTTCCGAAACAACCTCATAGACACCTGGGCCAAAGAGCATGGCATTGAGTGGGTGTATCACATCCCCTGTCATGCACCAGCCTCTGGGAAAATTGAACGATACAATGGACTGTTAAAGACTACGCTGAGAGCAACGGGTGGCGGGACATTCAAACATTGGGATACGCATTTAGCAAAGGCCACCTGGTTAGTCAACACTCGGGGATCTGCCAATCGAGCTGGCCCTGCCCGGTCAGAACTTTTACATACTGTAGATGGGAATAAAGTCCCTGTAGTGCACATAGAAAATATGTTGGGGAAAACAGTTTGGGTTATTCCTGCCTCGGGCAAAGGCAAACCCATCCGTGGGATTGCTTTTGCTCAAGGACCTGGGTGCACTTGGTGGGTGATGCGGAAGGATGGGGAAGTCCGATGTGTACCTCAAGGGGATTTGATTTTGGGTGAGAATAGCCAATGATCTGAATTATGTGATGTTAAGTACTAATTATAGTTATAATAGTTATACTAATAATACACAGATATAGTAATAATACTAATAATATTATATGCCATACTAATGTTATTACAATAAGAATCACCCAGACAAATGAAGAATAACTTCAATGAACCCAAGCAAAAGTTATGAAGCTACTGTAGCTAGGTTATACAGGCTCTTCCCAGCAAAGCGGCAGAAGGACAAGGTTTCTTGAAAGCAATTTTGTGATTATAATTGTTAATTGTTGTGTTTTCACACCAGCAGTGGTTAGTATTGCCAAAGCCACCTATCAATAAGGTTTTTGGGCAGGACAGAAGGAGAAATTTCCTGGGGTGCCAGGCTGAGCTATTATTCCTGGCTGAATGCCTGCTTTTTTAAATGCTTTTAGGGGATAATTATTGTCAGAGCTTTTGAAAAATTTTTCATGGAACTATTTCATATCACAAGATGCTGATTAGATTGAGTAGAAATAGGTCAGAATAGAAGTATTATGTTAATTTTCAAGGGAAATCTTATTAATGCATTTTCTTTTTAAGAAATTAAAATATCTATTTAATTTTTCATTTGATATATACTCTACCAGAGATAAATTATTCAAGTAAATTAAATCATAGAATCATTGAGGTTGGAAAAGACCTCTAAGATCATCGAGTCCAACCATCGACCCAACACCACCATGCCCACTAAACCATGTCCCTAAGTGCCTCATCTACACGTCTTTTAAATACCTCCAGGGATGGGGACTCAACCACTTCCCTGGGCAGCCTGTTCCAATGTTTAACCACTCTTTCAGTAAAGAAATTTTTCCTCACATCCAATCTAAACCTCCCCTGGCGCAACTTGAGGCCATTTCCTCTCATCCTATCGCTAGTTACTTGGGAGAAGAGACCGACACCCACCTCGCTACAACCTCCTTTCAGGTAGTTGTAGAGAGCCATGAGGTCTCCCCTCAGCCTCCTCTTCTCCAGGCTAAACAACCCCAGTTCCCTCAGCCGCTCCTCATAAGACTTGTTCTCCAGACCCCTCACCAGCCTCGTTGCCCTTCTCTGGACACACTCCAGCACCTCAGTGTCCTTCTTGTAGTGAGGGGCCCAAAACTGAACACAGTATTCGAGGTGCAGCCTCACCAGGGCTGAGTACAGGGGCACGATCACTTCCCTACTCCTGCTGGCCACACTATTTCTGACACAGGCCAGGATGCCATTGGCCTTCTTGGCCACCTGGGCACACTGCCGGCTCATGTTCAGCCGGCTGTCAACCAGCACCCCCAGGTCCTTTTCCGACAGGCAGCTTTCCAGCCACTCTTCCCCAAGCCTGTAGCGCTGCATGGGGTTGTTGTGACCCAAGTGCAGGACACGGCACTTGGCCTTGTTGAACCTCATACAGGTGGCCTCAGCCCATCGATCCAGCCTGTCCAGGTCCCTCTGCAGAGCCTTCCTACCCTCGAGCAGATCAACACTCCCGCCCAACTTGGTGTCGTCTGCAAATCTACTGAGGGTGCACTCGATCCCCTCATCCAGATCATCGATAAAGATATTGAACAAGACCGGCCCCAAAACTGAGCCCTGGGGAACACCGCTCGTGACCGGCCGCCAACTGGATTGAACTCCATTCACCACAACTCTCTGGGCCCGGCCGTCCAGCCAGTTTTTGACCCAGCGAAGAGTACACCTGTCTAAGCCGTGAGCCGCCAGCTTCTCTAGGAGAATGCTGTGGGAGACGGTGTCAAAGGCCTTACTGAAGTCCAGGTAGACCACATCCACAGCCTTTCCCTCATCCACTAGGCGGGTCACCTGGTCATAGAAGGAGATCAGGTTGGTCAAGCAGGACCTGCCTCTCATGAACCCGTGCTGGCTGGGCCTGATCCCCTGGTTGTCCCGCTCATGCCTTGTGAGCGCCCTCAAGATGAACCGCTCCATAATCTTCCCCGGCACCGAGGTCAGGCTGACAGGCCTGTAGTTCCCCGGATCCTCCTTCCGGCCCTTCTTGTGGATGGGCGTCACATGGGCATGCCTCCAGTCATCCGGGACCTCCCCGGTTAGCCAGGACTGCTGATAAATGATGGAGAGTGGCTTGGCAAGCTCCTCCGCCAGCTCCCTCAGCACTCTCGGGTGGATCCCATCTGGCCCCATAGACTTGTGAGCATCCAGGTGGCGTAGCAGGTCATTAACTGCTTCCTCTTGGGTTACGGGGGGTTCATCCTGCTTGCCGTCCCTGTCTTCCAGCTCAGGGGGCCGAGTACCCTGAGGATAACTGGTCTGCCTGTTAACGACTGAGGCAAAGAAGGCATTGAGTACCTCAGCCTTTTCCTCATCCTCGGTGACAATGTTCCCCCCTGCATCCAATAAAGGATGGAGATTCTCCCTGGCTCTCTTCTTGTCATTAATATATTTGTAAAAACATTTTTTGTTGTCTTTTACGACAGCGGCCAGATTGTGTTCTAGCTGGGCTTTTGCCTTTCTCATTTCCTCTCTGCATGACCTAACGAGATCCCTGTACTCTTCTTGAGTCGCCTGCCCCTTCTTCCACAAGTGGTAAACTCTCCTTTTTTTCCTGAGTCCCAGCAAGAGCTCCCCGTTCAGCCAGGCCGGTCGTCTTCCCCGCCCGTTCTTCTTACGGCATATGGGAACAGCCTGCTCCTGCGCCTTTAAGACTTCCTTCTTGAAGATCATCCAGCCTTCCTGGACCCCTTTGCCCTTCAGGACTGTCTCCCAAGGGACTCTCTCAACCAACGTCCTGAACAGGCCAAAGTCTGCCCTCCGGAAGTCCATGGTTGCAGTTTTGCTGGCCCCCCTCCTTACTTCTGCAAGAATTGAGAATTCTATCATTTCATGGTTGCTAAGCCCAAGACGGCCTCCGACCACCACATCTCCCACCAGTCCTTCTCTGTTAGTAAACAGCAGGTCGAGCAAGGCACCTCCCCTGGTAGGCTCACTTACCAGCTGTGCCAGGAAGTTGTCTTCCACACACTCCAGGAACCTCCTAGACTGCTTCCTCTCTGCCGTGTTGTATTTCCAGCAGACGTCCGGGAAGTTCAAGTCCCCCACGAGAACAAGGGCTAGCGATTGAGAGACTTCTGCCAGCCGCTTGTAGAATGCTTCATCCGCCCCTTCATCCTGGTTGGGTGGTCTATAACAGACTCCCAGCAGGATATCTGCCTCGTTGGCCTTCCCCCTCATCCTTACCCATAAACACTCGACCTTATCATCATCATCACCATCGTTGAGCTCTAGACAATCGAAACACTCTCTAACATACAGGGCCACCCCACCGCCTCTCCTTCCTCGCCTGTCCCTTCTGAAGAGTCTATAGCCATCCATTGCAGTACTCCAGTCATGAGAGTCACCCCACCATGTTTCTGTGATGGCGACTAAGTCATATCTCTCCTGCTGCACAATGGCTTCCAGCTCCTCCTGTTTGCCGCCCATGCTGCGTGCATTGGTGTAGATGCACTTGAGCTGGGCTATCAATTTCACCCCCGGCATCGGCACGCCACCCCTAGGCTCATCTCTAGTGAGCCTGGTTTTATCCCTTTCCCCCTTCAAACCTAGTTTAAAGGCCTCTCAATGAGCCCTGCCAATTCATGAGCAATGATCCTTTTCCCCCTGTGAGATAACTGGACTCCATCTGTCGCCAGCAGGCCCGGTGCCGTGTAAACCTCCCCATGATCAAAAAAGCCAAAATTCCTCCGATGGCACCAGCCCCTGAGCCACGTGTTGATCAGGTGTGTTTTCCTGCTCCTTTCAGTATTCTTCCCTGCCACTGTAGGGATTGAGGAAAACACTACCTGTGCTCCCGATCCTTCAACCAGTTGCCCCAGTGCCCTGAAGTCCCTTTTGATCACTTCTGGACTTCTCTCTGCAACCTCATCACTGCCAGCCTGTATAACCAACAGCGGGTAGTAATCGGAAGACCGTACCAGACCAGGGAGCTTCCTAGTGATGTCTCTGACCCGGGCCCCAGGGAGGCAGCAGACTTCCCTGTGGGATGGGTCCGGTCAGCATATAGGGCCCTCTGTTCCCCTCAGAAGAGAATCGCCTATGACAATTACCCTCCTTTTTTTCTTAGCAGAGGCAGCCATAATGCATAGGGCTGACTGCCTCACCCTAGGCAACCCCCTGGATGGACCTTCGTCTACATCCTCATTTGCCTGGCCCTCAAGTTCCAGGGCCCCATATCTGTTGTGTAAGGGCAACCGAGAAGGTGAGGGAGGCCGGGCGGGGTTTCGCCTGGCACCCCAAGCAGGGACCTGTTTCCATTCCCCCCCATCACTTAGGTCCCCTCTTTCTACCTCGTGGCAAGGGATCCTCTGCTTCTCGTGGAGCCTCCATCTGCTGCCTTTGCCTCAGGGACGGTAGGGTGCAGCTCCACCAATCTACCTCCCTCTCACACTCCCGGATACTCCTTAACCTTTCCACTTCCTCCTTCAGCTCTGCCACCAGGCTGAGCAGATCATCCACCTGGTCACACCACACACAGGTGGTGTCTCTGCTGCCCTCCAAGTACAAGTGACAGGCTCAGGCACTCCCTGCAGCCAGAGACCTGGACAGCTGTATGCTTGCATGTGAGCTCCATCTGGGTCACCACATTACTTCTGGTGACAGCTTTCAGCTGAGTGGAAACCATAGCTGGTCTTCTTCTTGGAAGCCAACAATTACCAATTGAGTTGGCCTCTAGAGCCAGGAGGGGAGCTGCATCTTGCCCGCTTGTCTTCCCTGCACACCCTGCCTGCACAAACTGCCACACCACACCCTTCTGACACACCACATCCTGTTTGCCCACCCTGTTGGCCACACTCCCGATCACTCACACTCCCTGGGAGCTGCTCTTGTAAGTGAGGAGGTTTGGCCACCGTCCCTCTTGTCCCCGCCCACACTGAGTCAGAGCTGCCGCTCGTCAGGAACTCCCTCCTCTCCCTCCTCCGGCTTGCGGGGCGGGGAGGGCTGGGGCACCCTCTCACTCCCTGCGCTTTTGCTTTTTGCAGGTTTTGCCGCTTCAGGAAGGGTCCCCCGGCACAATCCTCCGCTCCGGAGCCCTTCACCTCGGTGGCTTCGCTGAAATGGCGGGTACACTGGGTTTTAAAGTGCCGCCGTCCCTCTTGTCCCCGCCCATGCTGAGTCAGAGCTGCCGCTCGTCAGGAACTCCCTCCTCCGGCTCGCGGGGGGGGGGGAGGGCTGGGGCTCCCTCTCACTCCCTGCGCTTTTGCTTTTTGCGGGTTTTGCCGCGGTTTTGCCGCTTCAGGAAGGGTCCCCCGGCACGATCCTCTGCTCCGGAGCCCTTCGCCTCGGTAGCTTCGCTGAAATGGCGGGTACACTGGGTTTTTTTGAAATGTTCAAGTCAATGAAATGTTTTGATACTAGCAGAATGAACCACTTCAAGGAGAGTGAAATTGAACGTGTTCTTCTGAAACATTCTGAGATTTCAGCTTTTCATCATGATTTGGAATAAAATCACATTTTGAAATCTTTAAACTTCCCATGGACTAAATCCCTCAATGTGATCTGCTTTAGTGAATACAGTGATTTAATGGAGGGTCAGGCTGTCAGGAGCCCGTGTGTGGGTGCCCTTATGTTATATTATTAATGATTGTCTCTTAAACACGTAAACAACATTGCAGTATTGAGATTTTTTTTCCTCAGTCATTGTGCCAAAAATCGAGTCTTTGAGGATTCACTTCCTTTGCATGAAGATCTAAGAGGATGCTTCTTTCTGTACTTAACTCCTAAATGCCCACCCACGTAACAGACCAGTGTCACGCACCCGGCCCTGCATGTAAGGGGGCTCCATCTCCAGAAGGACCCCTACGAATGTCCCAGGAACTGCAAACATTGGGAAAGGTGATACCTGACACAGTGCGCCTGGCCGGGGGTTGGTACCTCCATTGAGCCATGAAGGCTCTCACTCGGTCAGGTGCTGATAGGAACAGCTCCTTAGGCAAAGGCTCAGAGCCACATTTCCCTAATAAGCACTATAACAGACAGGAGCCCTGATGGGAGACCAGGCAGCAAATGTATTCAGCCCACACGCAGTAGCACGGACTCTGTTAACAGGAGAGAAGAAGACACAAAGCTGCCTCCCATTGCCTAGTGAAGGTGCACCTTTATATCCTCAACAGAAGCACCAAATATGCAGGAGATGGGGGCAGCAGGATGTTAACTCTTAGTGCAAAAACCTGCTGAAACACAGTGCATCTGCACTTAAGGAGGAATATGGACCCCATTCCAAAGCAGCCACATCCTAGAAGCCCCCTTCCATGATAAAATAGGGATGGATCAGAAGTATATGGTTTTTCATGGACAGCTCCAACAAAATAGTGCAGACTGGTAAAAGAGTCTGCAGGCAATCTTGTACCTTCACATAATGACAGGGTGACACATAGGAAGCGGGATCCTATAAACTGTAGAGTTTGGGACTGGGAAAAGTGAATTCCACTGTGTTTTACAGGTATCCAATGCTAATGGCAACAATCTCCCAGTGACTGTGAAAAGACATGAAGGAGGGATGGCTGCTACCTATACAGCTATACGGGACCTGAACAAAGCAGGACCTTGTGCCAAGCCCCATAAGCCTGTGAAACCAATGGTAAGTGCACCCTTCTTGCACTCCTCTGTCATTACCTCTGTAGCAGGTACCAAAATACCCACTATGAGCCATACCTACTGGAAGGGGGTAGCTTGGATAGATGTGTCCATTGGATGCACCACCTGGCTCTGTTGCAGGACAGGCTGGTCTGCCTACACCATATGAATACTGCCCTACTAAGCAAGGTCCAGGACAAGGCGATGGGTGGGCTATGTTCCTTAAAAGCAAGAAGGGGTAGATACCTTGCTAGACTCAATCAAGCAAGACGATCCATGTGGAGCTGGCACAGCCCCCATCGCTGAAGTACAACCTTGGCCCTGGCACAGATACAGATGGAGAGGAGTTTGGCAGGAGGCACTTGTTTTTGTTGCTGTGGGACCTAATGGTTTCTAGGTTTCTTATGCAGAAGCTAGGTTTCTTAGCTTATAACCCAATAGGGGAAGGATGTGGCCCTGAGGAGACGGCTCTAGCTGTGCCATTCCCCACTCTCACCTTCAAATTACCCCCTCATACTACTGTGACTACCCCAGCCCACACCTCTGTCACATATTTCTGGCCCAACCCTTGTAGTAACAGTATGACACAATGAGACGTTGGCTGTGGAGAGTGAAATACAACCATCAGGGAAGTATACTAGGGTTTAATGAAATCCATGCAAGGGTCAACCATCAGGAAGGAGCTGGGAGATAGATTGTTACAGAGAAACCCAAGCTATACGTGGAGACTCTTGTCTGCAACTTTCAGCCTCATATTTATCCCAAATCTGGTATGCTGCCTTTGCAGTGAGGGAAGTCTCCCCCCACCTAAGAAGGGAGAAACAAAACTGTGGATTACCTGAAGAGATAACAAACCAACTAGGCACATCATTTTTAAACTGCTTGCAATTCAGGTGCAAAAATGTCACCTACCCCTGCAACAGTGCTATATGCAGGAGTCTGGTTAAATATTAATCAGACAGTTATAGGGTCCAAGCACTGTCCTGCCCAAGTCAATCCAAGTATGCCCTGGAGGGCAGATAAAGAGGGGGAAAGGCCCATGTTGTGGACCGTGTCCCTGCTCGGAGCCCACACTGACATCTATCCTGGTTCATGCGTGATGACTGCCCCAACTGCACCAAGGGAGCTAATGTTGCTGAGAGCCTTCTGTGCTGCAAGTGGCCTACGATACTTAAGGTGGAGGAAACACACCGTAGACAAGCCCTATGCAACACTGCTAATGCAGGCATGGGGTGTCAACATGGCAGAAGGTGGAAGCAATAGGGGAAAAAGTAGATCAAGTAATCAAGCCAACAGGGTATCCAACTAGAGCCCTACCTACACACATGGACTTGCTGCAACCAGAAGATGGGGTAATTGGCAGCATGGCTGATCCTGCTAATCTCACTGGGGCTCTAACACAAACCATGCAAGAAGAGCTCCAAGCTGTAACCTGGGATGAAACGTGCGTGGCTGATACGTCTAACAGAGCCAAGGATCCCTACTCAGCTCATCCCCTATTGCAACATCAGGCCACTTGGGAGATTCGCTGGGAGGGATGCCAGCACTATAAGATGAATGCCAATTTTCTGTCTCCAGGGTGGATTTCCCCTTCAGCCCAGGGAACTGGAAAATATCCCAAACAGATATCCAAATCTGTCCAGAGGACTCCTGCAGTGACCCCCAGTATTTGGAGATTACATCAGTCGAGACACAAGGCACATGGGTGATATTAGGGAACCGGTGGGTGGGCACAGAGCCCCCCTCAAGGAAATGTGCTGGACCTATCGACCCTGGTCAGTGTCTGCCCACCTACAACCACGCATGCTGTTACGGGACTACGTGTGTACATGACGTTAACCACAATGGCAGCTGCATTACTGGGCTACCCAGTGAGTCCTTGCAAGTTGTTGTAAGCAACAACACCCTCTACCTGTGGAGCCCCAAACTAGTCATGATCAATGCAACGATGCACTTTTTGGCACATTCCAACTGGACTGCCAATGTGCTCCAAGTTTGCTTCTAAAATTTAGCACTGTCCGAGGAACACCTCCAATCCCCCGCGATCAACCAGCCTCAACACAATCCCAAAAAGCTGAGTTTCAACACACACTCAGTGGTGTGGGCCTGTGCTCTTGGTACTGCGTCAAGCGCAGCTGGACCCAGCAACCACTGAATCATGGACCCAAGCAATGGGGCTCATACTGATCGGATGTGGCTTGGTGCTAATTTTCTGCTGCTTAACAAAGCGTAGTCATCGGTGTGACTACAAACATTCACTGAGTGGCTCGCAGGGGTTTGAAGGAAACCTTGACGGCCAGGAGTGAAATGAGAGTTGACTTAGTGGCCTATGCCAATGTGCCAGTCATGACTCAGTAGGGATATTTGGTTGTTCAATAAGTATGGGTGCAAAGCCTGAGAGCCCGAAACAAAATGCCGTAAAAAACTCTTGAAGTAGGACCCTGGGCAACCAAGTAGAAATGCCAGCATTAACACAAGGCATGATGGGTTGAAACAAGGCACTAGAGATAAATGCTAAGGAAGCTACCACCAGACATCATACATGAATAAGCAATAACCACTGACCAAGGACTAAAGACCATAAAAGGCTAATGGACAGCAGGGAAGGTGGAGAAGACTGACAGCAGGACCACCCCAGCCTGACAGGCACTTGGTAGATGTGCTCCAGGGATGCCGAGAGACCTCCCCACACCACAGCCACCGCCTGCCGAGCACTTGTTTGGTCTCTGCGCTGTGGTAAGTGCTGCTGGGGGTGAAGAGGGTGCTGAGCCGAGCTGCATGGCTAGGGAACACCACTGCACTCATAGGGGCTGCCTTGGCATCGAGTGCTGGTTTGTAACCTGAATAAAGCCACTTGATTGAGCCATGATCTGTTTTACGTAGTTACTCCTCTGTCTCAAACACTGTTTAAAAAACGTTTATAGTCTCAGAATGAAGGTCAACAGCCTGGCAGCTTTGCTTCTCTAATACTGCATGGACTGCGCTGACTTGACTGTGCAGCAGACAGAGCTTTCCGTGGGGATTTCACATCCCTGGGAAAAGCACATATTATTATCCCTTCTTATAAAATATATGGTTTGGATGTGTGTATATGTGTGTTGTATTTACATGTACACACGTACAAAGTGCCAGCAGAAAATGCTAAGATACTATGGCAATAAAGGCAGTAAAGATCTTCTCTGAGCAGTAGTCCCTGGCTCCAGGGTGTGAAGGAATTAGAATTTAAAAATCTGAAGCCACCTAGGATAGGATAGGATAGGATAGGACAGGACAGGACAGGACAGGATGGGATAGCCCACAACAGCACGTGCTCATTATAGGTTAGTGAAGGTTGGCTCACACATACATGAGTGTGATGCACCTCAAAGCAGGCATTCCCCGAGGGAAAGGACCATACGTCCTGGAAATGTAAAATCCTCCCTCAGGGGGCACAGGGCCTCTGTGTATCTTGTTCACAGCGTGGCAAAAAGGCTCACAGACCCCATCAGTCTTCCATGTCCAGCTGAACCAGGGCTCTTGATCTGCCAGGAGTTTCTCACAGGATCAGAAAATGAATAAAAAAGCAAAGAAGGAAAGAACGAAACATCACAGGACTGGTGAACATAGGAATCCAGAAGAGTGACCAGGCTGGGCACAGAGTTGGTCAACACCAAACATCCAAAACTCCAGGAGTCAAACAAAAATAAAGAAATGAGACTCATTTAAAAGACGTTTAAAAAAACAAGAACATTTGCATCGTCTGCTTGCTGTTTGCTTGCTTTCTGAACCTTTAGGGCACACTCAGATCATAGTTTTGACCCAACCTTTCGGGTTAGGAACACCCCTCTTGAACACAAACTGAAATTCTCGCCTCACTGCTGCTCTCTGAAACCTGAGGCTTTGACCTGCCTGTCCCCAAGCACAGTCCCTGTCCCCTGGGCACTGCAAGAGCTGGCAGCGTGTATGGGCTCAGGCTCCTGCAGCCAAACACCCATGGTGCTACCCACCAACCTCTGCAGAAAGCCACCCTGGAGCTCTGCTTTGGGCACACAGGGAAACATGCCTTCCTCTGGGCATCTTCCCCACTGCAAACCCCCCAGAGCCTGCCTTTGCATTTCCAATTAATTAGAGACACTGCGTGCCAGCAGGACCGGGATCTGATGCCTGTGCTTTTTAGAAGAATAAATTATACAGTGTTCAGACAGACTTCTACATAAAATAGGTCTAAACAAATATCCAAACCAAACTCGTCACATTCTCAAGAAAACAGTTTCCATTAAGGAAAAATGGACGATTTATTTCTGTCTGTTCAAATGTGACCACAATTACATTTTGTAAAACTATTCCTTTGATTTCACTAGCAACAGTTTTATTTTAAAGCCAAATATTCCCCCGCAGTGGCAGTAACCCAGCATGGTAGAGCAAGAAACTATCAGTTTGTACCTGACCACAAACTGATTTCAGTGGGAAAAGAGGGATCTCCAGCTTTTGAGAAAAAAATCCAGTTACTCATTTTGGTGCCTGGTTATGGATTTAAAAGGCTAACTACAGTCTCTTCTGACCATGCTGTCTATTATGGTTTACAAGAAAAACTTAAATTCTATTAATTGCAAAATAATAATTTATATAAGTGGGTTTTCCTTTTTTTTAAATCTCATAAAACTTGACGTTTTAAGTTATTGGAAACTGTACTTTAAGGAATAGTTTTCTATACTGATCTTGGGAAAATGTAATTACATCACTGCAGTGTCATTTGGCACTTTGCATATCCTGAGTTAAAGTGATATAATAAAAGTCACATAAGGTATACTAAAAATGATAAAATTAAATTTTTATTTTACATTGTAGCTTTTATGCATGCATTTGTGGGATTGCACAGCTACTACATCAAAAGTGCAGGCCAAACATTTAATAAAATTACCAGGATATTTCACTTAAGCACAGCTGTCTTTCAATTAGAGAAGTTCAAACAGCAGCATTCAGACTCTTGTTTAAAGTATGCTTTCAAAGTTCAAGGAGGTTAATCTAGCTCATTATAATGATAAGCACTATTTAGAAAATTCAGATCCAGATCTGTGTTAGGCTCAAATGGCCCTTTTTCAAAAACAGTTCTGGTACTTTAATCTGGGACCTTCTTAACTAAAATATTTTAATTTCCTTTCTTTCCTGGTTGTTTTTTAAGTTTCCTCCGAAGTTATACTCACAAAGATGTTTCTTCTTAGATCATTTGCTAGTGGGAAATATATAATTAATGTGCCTCTAACTGTGACTGCAATGAATCATCCTCATTTTTTGCTGCTTATGCAGATGACTGTGGTATACCATTTATTCATTAATTATTTTTGTATTTAGCTTGCTTTGCAGTAATGTTTTCAGGTACTTATTATAGTGGACAAGCCCTATCCAAACACAGAATCTCCCCATCTCACACTACAAAGGCGTACTTCAGGAGACCCTTGGAGTAACCTGTTTGTGGAAGTGGGACCTTAGTGAGGTTAAAATTACCAATGTGATGATCAGTCTGCTTTGTAAAGTAAAAAGGTGTGAACTGTGGTGGGGATAAAACATTTATTTTATTAAAAATGAAATACTTTTAATGAAAAACAAAGCCTATCATGCAGGCATCAAAGCAAAGGCAGGTGTTAAAACTAGTCATACTGAAAAATTTTCAGGATTTAAACAATTAAAATATCACCTCTCTGAGGCATGACTTTGCTTTCATACCTTGCATGAAAATCTGTGAGGCTAAGAGTGAAATGGAAACCAGTCGGTTGTGTCCATTAGTAAATAGAGCATCAAACACACCAGGGTCAGCTCATCTTTAAACGTTTAATACAGTTCTGGTTCACTACCTCACTCCCTGCCTCACCAGCTCCCAGGAAACACTGCGTCCTCCCCTCCGACTCAGAGAGCCCTTAGAAATGGAGCCTCTCACTGGTGTCACTTGTCTCTCATCAAGGTAAAGTGCTAAGTAACCTGGAGGATGACTCCAGGGCCACTCACACCAGTCAGGTACGATAAGGCAGCACTGGAAAAAGGCACAGGGTTAACCTACCTGGTGTGCTTGTTCCTAACGAAGTGACCAAGTTTTGTGTTTGTAGCTCACTAGCTAACCCTGCTGCTTCCCATGTGTTGGTCATAATGGCAAATCTGCAGAGTACTTCGTATTTTCACACTGCCATGCTTGGCAGTGCCTCCCCTTGCATCCTTTGCCTGCTTTCTCACAGGTATGAAATACTGGTTCCTACCAGGAGAAGAAAGGGGAGAAACAACAGGACCATCATAATTGCTGCCAGTTGGGGGAATGACCTGGTAACAGAGGGAAAAAGCAAGGTCAGGTGAATTGGGTGAAGTAAAGGAAGCTGCCTTGCAAGCTGACCTGTCCACAAGAGTTTCTTGTTCTTTGTCTGGTCCAGGCAGGAGTTGTTCACAAGATCCTGCCCGACTTCAGGCTGGCACCCAGGGCTGGATCCCTCCTCTGGCCCCTGGGCAAAGGGGTGTCTCATCTGGCAGTCAAGCAGCAAAGGAGCAGCAAGAGGATGTGGTCTCGCCTCTGATTCAGAGCTTTGAAAAACCAGCTCTGAAGCACTGAGGACCAGACAGCTTTTCAGCAGTCACTCGAGGTTTTATGACAGCTCCTGCAGTAGCTTCCAGGAGCCCATCTGCACTAGGGCCTCATTGTACAGGGCTGTGTGGGTACTCGAGCATCCACGAGGCAGTCTCTGCATCTGAAGAAGTTATGGCATAAACAGTGTAAAAGAGGGAAAAAGAAAAAGTGGCAGTGCCCTGCCTGAAGCCACTGACCGAGCAGGAGCCAAACCTGTGTGAAGCACATACCTGCCTTGTTGCCCACCATGTCTCCTCACTAAGGCCTCGTACCGCTCCAAATCCATACCATGCTGAATAAATCTCCAGCTTCTCAGTAAAACCTGGGTTTATGCTTAATATTTGGTTCTGTCCCATCCCTGCAAGAGCCTCAAATAAGTATGTATGACTGGGACCCGAAACCTGTGACCTCTATTAGCAAGAAGGCATGCAGCCAGTTAACAGGCACAGCACTGAGTCTTTAACGGAGGAAATACTGTTGGTAATAAAAAGAAATTCTCTTTAGCGTTCCTGGCGCAGAAGTGATCAAGCCTAGCCCTCACACGACATCAGTAAACCCCCACATTGGTCACCCAGCCCCACTTTAGTGCTAGCTCACTGAACGGGAACAGCGTAACAGAAATAACAGCAGAAGTGTCACTGCAACAACAGCTCAACCCTACTCCAATCAAGCAACTGTTCCCGGGCTGCCTGTGCTCTTACACTGCATCTCCCATTGGGTTTTAGGAGTGTCCCCAAGAAACAAACACAGGCAGCAAAGCAGCAGAAAGGGACCCGATCCCAGTCTCTTCCCTGGGGCAGTAAAGCAGAGCCATCTGGGCAAAATCATGGCTGATGCCCCTGCTGTGACAATCTCTGCTGCTATCAGATTTTGATCTGACCTATAAATAATACATGTTCTTCTACTGTCGCCTTTCACTACCTGCATTTCAACCTGTTTACAATAGGAACAATATGAAAAGTTTTAATATTGCAGTTCGGAAAATGTTCTTATAATAATCAGTCCCTCGCTCTAGGACAGGTGTTACGTGCTCCGTTGCAGGAGGTCTCACGCTGGGATCTGTGGAGCATGACCTGTCAGATGGCATCGGCAGCTGCTCAGAGGCAGCCAGGCTCCAAAAAGCTCTGCCCCCTTCCCAGTCGATACGCTGGATCCACACCTCCCTGTCAGAAATTTCCTGAGTAATTGCTGGTTTTGCCAAAGAAATCTTACACGCTTGGGATGGGAGCAGAGGTAGTCCAGATATTTGTATGTAGCTTGTTAGTTGAAGTGGATATGACCAGCTTGCCTCTAAAAACATGGCCACCTGAGAAGTTTTGGCATACCTGCTGTAACACTGCCTGGCCCAGACGCAGGAAAACAAGTATTTTGATTTCAGTGTTTGCTTCTTTTGAAGCCTATTCCTGTTCAATAATCATTAAAGCATTTGTACAAGTCCCACTGACTTCAAAGAAATGTACCTGCAGGTTTCAGTTTAAGTGCTGTACCAATACATACAGACTAAGGCAAAAACCTAAATATCTGCTAGTGTCATACAATGTGTCTTTATTCCTTAAAAAGAATGCTGATATTTGAAATGTCTTACATAATTAATTTTCTGTCCTTGATCTTAAAACCAAACATACTCTAATGTATATTTTGTGTCTTAATGCTTTGTTTGTACCTTTCTCAAATAAATCTTTTTGATTCTGTTTTCTTTCTTCTCTTCTTTCTTCTTAGGACTGGATTTCCAAGAATCATTGAAATCTTTCCTTTGGTTCCCCTTACCAAATATTACTTGATCAGAAACTACAGCTGTTTTTGTCAAAAATGACAATTGTGCAGTGTCAACCATTCTACCAGCACTAATGTGGCAGTGGCCTATTTAGATGTCTGATGATCCTGAACATGGTTATGTTGCAATATTTAGTATTCCTCATTTATTACTTGTCATTAACTTATTACCTCAGAAGTATGAGACTCCTCAACAAGTGTAGTTATATGGGGTTTTGCCTATGTACTACAAGTTTTAAGTTGCAGTTGCTTGGTAGTGTGCGTGGGGGATGAGGACTGGATATTTGCACTAGATATCTATCCCTGATCATCTGCAGTTATGGGGGATGGGACTTGATGACCCCAATGGCTTCTCTCAACCTCTGTAACTTTAAATATTTTAAACTTACTTTATGCAGTCCTAATCAGGAACAGTATAATTTACAAAGACATTACAACCTATCAATCTGAGGATCCTATTCTAGTGGACAAGTAATGCCTCCCCCATCAATTCATCAATAGTCACTACACAGCTGAATTCTTCAGCCTTCCAAGAAAGGTTTCGCAGCTTGTCATCTGCAGACCCTGAACATGGGGATTTCTAAAATATATTGAAGAGGCCTATGAAAGGTGACCAAGAAAAGCATGTTCAGGTATGTTATCTAGCAACCCACACCTGCAAAACATCTAAAAGGATCCACACTTCCACTGGGAAATTTTTGAGGTCCCTAAATTGAAAAGGAGCAAAGACATAAAACTTTAAACAAAGGATAACTGTTAAAATGAGAATAAAACCATATTCTCTTGCATTTCAGTCCTTTCCTCCTTAAGTCTCAGAACCCCTTCACAGGTAGTTATACCTGAGACTGCGGAGAAATCGGCTTCTAGGGCTAAATGCATCTGGATTTACCCAGATGCATCCTGTTCTTTCTTTCTTTAGAATTTTGCCCATGAAAAAAAGGTGACTTTGAATGCTTATGATTTCTAAAAGCCTAGATAACCTGGGCATGCCCATGCAAACAAACTTTACTATATATATATGCTGGCCCAGGGACATACACACACTCGGTCTGACATTGGCTGGATGCACCGGTTGTACTGGATACACACAGATCAAATGACGCAGTGTGGCACCTGCTTGGTGTGGCAGATGATACCTCTCCGATGCATTGGATTTACTGTGCATGGGCAGGTTACCCATGGTAACCCAGGTTACTGTAGCTTCTGGGCATCTTAGACTAAAGCGCATATGCCACACCATAAGTGTGTTGAGCAGGAAAGTCTGGACAGAAACATGAGAGTTCTGGTTCGTAACACTGAATGTGCCTAATAAATACTGTAGGGAAGGAAATGCATTCATTTGGAAGTATAATTTAATACCATTTTTGCCTTAAAGAGCCCTACAATATCACTGTTTATTCTAGATACCTTCCATACTAGTTGATAATGTTGCAGCTAAATGCAGTAACTTAACATTAAATACCCCTTAGCAGGGGTATGAAGAATGTTTAACAGAGGTATAATGCACACATAACACAGTGTGGAGCTCCAACAACAAATGACTATCCAGTGGCCATGGAGTAACTCAGTCATTATAATGCAAAGAAACATCTTTTCCTTCTATTAAGAGGGAAAAGCCTATGGTGAGTTTTTTCATTTAATACTACGTGCGTACCGCTAGTTCTTACTAAAGATGCCCACTTGATCAAGAGACTATATATCATATCCTGGATCTTAGGATACTCCAGTCCTCACATACATGTTGATTACGGCCATACAGCGGCAAGCAGTTACAAAATGTATTCACTGGGAACTGCATTTAAGTCAAACCAAGTGTTTGGCTCCCTCTGCACTGTCATGCTTCTGAAGCTGCTGACTTAGTTTTTAGCTTATAGTAATTTGGTTTATATTTGTTCTGTTCACAGTTGCTATTTAAGCTAATTGTGTCCTTCCCCCAGCAGACTGTAGCATGATGGAAAGAAAGGGTTTTCTAACTTTACAAATGCTACAGCTACTCTTCTTCATGTGAAATAAGCTATCCCATGAACACTGATGCCTAAAACGCCTACAAACACTGGATTAATCTCAAATGCACTGCATTTATGGAGGCTACTCTCACTCCAGCATCCAGTCAAGTAAAAAATGCAGAAGACTGCAATTGCCAACACTCTCTGCCATCTCTAATTACTGCCCTGAACAGCAAAGGTCAGCACATTACACCTGATAAGCCTGGGAGTTTAGGACCTTGCCTGTAGGCTGGAACGAAGGAAGGTTTCGAGCCAATCTGAAAGAGATGGGGTAGCATCAGGTGACCTCAGAGCACTTTGCAGAGAAAGCAGTCCCATCAAATGAGAACACAAAAAGGTGTCGAGGGCCTGGGAAAACAGATCTGTGCTCCAGCAAGGTGTTTGGCCTGTTCCTAGGAGTGGGACATGATCTCACAACCCTACTAACCCCCGCTGTCAGTGGTGTATGGGAGACCTGACCTCCCTGGAGTAAGAGCAATGCACACCTCAGAGCGCAACTGCTACTCCCCACCCAGCCTGCATGGGGATCACTTTAGGGGAGAGCAGTGCACCCCTCTTTGAATGCACGCAGCACCCAGTCCTGCTCAGCGCCCACACATTGCCCTATGCAGATGAGCCAACGTGGGTGATGATGGTGCTCCCACCGCTTTGTGAGCTGCCTCCTGCAAAGGCACTTGGCGAAGCAGCTGACCAACAGTATCCACAGAGATATTAATACACAGCAGGTCCACCAGCAGACGAGCTGGGGAGCTGCAAGCATGCCTGCATGCTCGTGGCATACTGCCCTCTGCTTGTAAGAGAAACCTCAAAGACCAGAGGGAAGTCTACATGGTGTAGATGTGACTCCTCGTGTACATCATTCTACATCTTTCGTGTGCTGAAGGGTGTGTGCCACCAAATGGTAAGCAGAGAGAAACAAATATGTCAAAGACACAGACAGTGGTGACTCGAACAAAGTGCTGCTGCGGCGGGAAGGCAGCGATGAGCCCAAATAGGATCAGCCTGGTGGGCTCTGTGTTTGCAGATTGCTCTCCAGACGCCACACGCTTTTAAATCAACTAAAAATGGTGTAAAAGTGGATCAAAGTATTTCATTGCTTTCTTACAGCCGCCATTCTGCAGGTCTCCTCTGACTCATCTAACTTGGCAATGTAGCAGAGAGAAGAGTTTCTGACTTTCGGGCACGGGTGCTGTGTAAACCACTGCTGTGTAAAGACCACAGGAACTCCCTGGATTTTCCCCGATTTCTGTTGTGAAGAACAGCACTGTTTACTTTCCCCTTGCAGCCAGGCCCATCTATTTGTGATCTGCATGGTTAAGAGATCGAGACCAAACTATCAGCCCTTTCTGAAATTACTATCCTGGGCGATAACCTGTGACCCAGCTCTGCTTGGCAAAGCCTACGTCTGTACCCTGGAAACAGAAATTTCTGGAAGAGGCTGTCTATTGATACTACCATAGCTCAGGTAAAACACAGGTCGTCTTTCTTCCCACTTCTTGTTTACCCAATCCACAGAAAAAAAGGAGGAAATAATGAGAAGTTTTGGACACTTGGAACAGACAAGACTACTACTGCTACCTGTGCCCTCGAGCTGCTGCGGAGAAATCAGCTCACCAGGAACCACATTCCCAGAAGTAAGTTTCAAGATAAAAGCAGTATTGTACAAATACTCCCACCCTGGAAAGACAGAGCATTAATGCTCTCCCACCCATGCTGCTTTCCCCCTAACGCTCTTCTTGCCACCAGCACTGCAGCAAGCCCATGCAGAGGGGACCGGCACAGCGGCCTGAAAAGCTGATCACTGCCTCTCATAGGATGGCTCAGTGCCCTGGTACCTTCCCCGCCACGCAGCTCTCCATGGAGAAGATCACCAGGTGTGACAGCCCTGCAGCCCTGGCAGGCTGGAGCCCTGGGAGGAAGCGCTTTTGGCTGACCTCCCTGCATGGAGGGGCTGAAAGGATGTCAGAGGCTGCTGGTCTGTGAGCGGCAGGAGACCGGGCTGGGATGGGAGGAGGCAGCAGCCTGGGAAAGATTCCAGCAGGGGGAAAACACAAGCAAGAAAAGGAAATAGAGAAGACTAAATGGGGAAGGACATAGATATGTGTGCGTGGGGACAGACAGAAGAGGAGATGGATGTTGGAGAGGGGATGCAAAGCGGAGTCACGGCACACGATTCCCTGCTCGGCACCTCCACACTGCATTAGTCCGGCTGTTCCCGGAGAAACCAGAGCGGGGCTGCCCGTGGCTGGAGTTGCAGCAGGCGTAGGGAAAGGACATGCCTCCAGATAAGGAGATAAAAATGAATCCCAATTACTGGATACCGCCTGCATCCTGCAACGAGCTGAACAGAGAGGACTGAGCAAGGGCAAAGGGAGCAACCTCCGAGCTGCGTCTGTGCCTTTGCTAAGTGAATATCTCCACAATTCATGTATTTTGCCACTTCTTACTGAGTCATATTAACTCTCACTTTAAAAAGCCACTGGTGTTAGCATAACACTCACATACTGCTGTGAAAATCCTGTATCTGCTATTGTAGGAGACCTATTATTAGCAAGGCATTATTATTATCTGTCATTTGGATTGTAAGCCGTCTTACTGTGAGCTGGTTCATGTGGATTGCTCTGCATCAAGCTCCTAACCCTGCCACAGCTACTCTTCTGTAAATTTCCATGCGGACACACTAATTTTGGGATTAGGATCCAAGGAGGATTTAATGAAACTCAGCAGCACTCCAGGATGTGTACAGTGCCTCCCACCATGGAGCCCAATCTCCATCAGGACTTGCACCCACTACAGACAGTGAATAATTGCATTGTCAGGTCTGAGCACGGAGAGGAGCTTAAAGCAGTGTGGAAGGAGTTTCAGTGCCTGCACTGGGAGGTGTATGTACCTGATCCTCCTCCCGGCTCCTTTGCATACAACTAACTTTCCCATCTCTCTGGGTTTTTCAACCAAAGGGATCTTATGACCACCAGGAAGGTAGGGCTGGAGGTGGGGGGGAAGGGGGGCATTTCCACTGCAATTGCCAACCCCAAGCTTTGGAGGATGACTTGGTTTGGAGCTGCTGGAGTCAGACCAGAACCACTGATCCTGCTTGGGGGAGAAGTGGGGGCAGAAGCTGAGGGGGGGAAGTAGGGGGGGGAAAGTGGGGGGGGTCCTTTCCTCATCCTGATGCCTGGGCAAAGGGGAGCGGGTTTAGCAAGACAGACAGTGGTGGCTACAAAGGGGAATGTTTCTTACAGTCACTGTGCACAGCATAGGGAGGCAGCAGGCTGATGGGGGAGAGATCGTCTTCAGGCCCCTCTACCACTGAAGGGGGCCCCTTGGGAGGCATCTTACCGGTGGGCAGGGGCGAGGTGGAGACCGTGTTGAGCAGCACCACGCAGACAGCCACAACATCCCATAACTTCATCTTAGATCTCCTTCCAACACGGGCCTCTGGCAGAGAGGAGAGGCAGTGTTAGCTCCCAGCTGCTGTGCTCCCCCAGTCCTGCCCCCTTCCCTGCCAGTCCTGAGATAAAGCTGCGCAACCTCACACCCCAGATCAGCCAGGTCTACCCTGGCCAGGCCTGGGGACAGAGCAGGAGGAAACAACCTGTGCCCAGCTCACCTTCCCATCCCCATCCCCTCCCAGAGCGAGGGAGGTGGGCTCTCCCCAGCAAGCGGTGTGGGAGAGGGCAGTGCAAGATGGCCTCCAGCCCCTCTATGCCCAAGTGAGCTGCTTTGGGGGATGTGGGCAGGCAGGTCCCAGGAGCCTGCACCCAGGGATGTGGGGGTGTGACCGTGTCCCTGTGCTGGCAGCCAGGTCACCTTGTGCTCATCCTCCCCCAGCACCCGGGCAGCGCCAGGGCACCTGTCCCTGGGCTGGGCCAGGGTGGACCAGGCTGAACTGGGGTGTGGGGCTGCACGGCTTTGCCATGCTATAGGCAAACCTTCCTTTCCCTTTCCCTCTCCTTTCCTTTTCCCTTTTCATTTTCCTTTTCCCTTTTCTCCTTCCTTTTCCCTTTCCTTTCCCCTTCCCAGTCTTCTCTTCTTTCCTTTTTCTCTTTCCTTTTCCTCTTTTTCCTTTCCTCTCATTTTTCTCTCCTTTTCTTTCCTCTTTCCTTTCACTTCCCTTTTCCCTTTCCTTTCCCTATCCTCTTCCTTTTTCCTTTCCTTTTCCTCTTCCTTTCCTCTTTCCCTTTCTTCTTTCCTTTTCCCTTTCCCCTTCTGTTTCCATATTTCCTTTTTCCCTTTCCCCTTTCCTTTCCCTTTCCCATTTCCTCTTTGAAAGGAAAGGGAAATGGAAACATTTTCCTCTCCTTTTCCCTTTCCTTCTCGTTTCCCTCTTGTTTCTCTCTCCTTCTCATTTCCTTCTCCTTCTCTCCTCCTTTTCTTTTTCTTCCTTTTCCTTTTCCTCTTTCTTTTCCCTTCTCCTTTCCCTTTCCTTCTCTTTTCTCTCCTTTTCCTTCTCTTCTCGCATTCCCTCTCTTCTCGCTTTCCGGTCGCCCCGCCCGCAGTCAGCCACGGCACGCACCCCTATGGCCGCCGCCCGGGGATGACAGCTGCCCCCAGCTCGGTTCGACGCGGCTGCCCGGTGCGCGCTTTCCCCGCCGGCCGCTGCCTTCGCACCTCGCCGGGGCCGGGGGACTGCGGGGCGGCCCTGTGCCCCCGGGGAGGGTGCCCGCCCCAGCTCGCCCACTCCGCCGCGGCCCTCGCCTCGCCCTCACCTCTGAACTGGTCTCGTCGGACCCGAGATGGACATTAACGCCGGGGAGCCGAGCGGCCGGACGGGCGATGCATGTGGGCCTGGTCGAGGTCCGACCGCCGGGACTCTCTTTGCGCGGGGGGGGAGGCGTGGGGATGGGGGGGGCAAGGTCGCAAGTCTGGATGGAGGCAGAGGGGAGCCGCCAGCACAAGCCCCGGCGGCCTTCGCCGCCGCCGCAGGTGCTATGGACGCGGCAGGAGCGGCGCCGCGGGGTCTCTGCCCGCTCCGGCCCCGGAGCCGCGCTCAGCAGCGGCGGGAGCAGCCCGAGACGCGGGTAGCGCCGCCTGGCAGCGGGAGCTGGCTCCGGGTGCTGCTCTTGGGACCCTGCCTGGAAATCTGAGAAAGACACTCCATCAACAACTGCGGGGAATCAGATGAAGACATCAGGGCTCCTGTAACGCCAGCTGGTCCAGCACCGCGGGGAGCCGCGCACCGCTCGGACACGCGTGCAACGGCGGGAAGGAAAAAAAGAAAACCCCACGAAAAAACACCACCCCAGCCGAGGAGGGAAAAAAAAAATAATCAAACCACCCCCTCAGCCTGCTGGGAGAATCAGAGGCCAGCGCTGGGATTTGTAGAGCCGGTAGCAGCAGCAGCGAGGCTTCCTCCTCCAGATCGGGCGTCCCGTCGCGGCGAAAGCTTAGATCCAAGAGGGGAGCGTGACGGGAGCGGCGGGAGGCCGGGCCAGTGCCGGGGAGCGCCCGCTTTGGCTGCCCCGGCTGGGCCTGGGCGCGCCCGGCTCCCCGGGCGCCGCCGGGGCTCGGTGGGCGGGGGCGCGGGTCTGGGCGAGGTGCGGGGGGCGCCGCACCCGCGGGCGGAGGGGAGCGCGGAGCCGGACGCACGGACGCGGGGGCTTTGCCAGGGCGACTCGGCGCCGCAGATGGATTTATAGGGCCCTTTGGCAGTGACGCGCCCTCCGCTGATTCGCTTTCAGACCCAAACACACGCTGGCCCCCTGCACCGGACCCCGCGGAGCCTCCAAATATCTGCCGGCTGAAGTCACCGGCCCGACATACCGTGCGCTGCGCGGACGCCGGCGCAGCGCCGCGGCACCCGCTGGCCCCGCGGCAGCGGGGCCAGGCAGGGGTAATCCAACACCGCGCCGCGGCAGCGGCAGCGCATCCCTCCCCAGCACCGCTCCTCCGCGCTCCCGCCGCGGCCACCGCCGGCCCCGGCCGCGGCGTGCCGCCTGCCACCGCGGACGGACGGACGCACGGAAGCAGGAAGGCCGCCCCCTCTTCTCCCCTCGCCGGCCGCAGGTGCCGCCGGCGCGGCAGCGGGGGTCCCCCGCCGGCACCCGCGCTGCACAGCCCGGCCCCTGCGCCGGGCGGCGGTTTGACTCGCTGGAGGCCGCTGCAAAGTCGCTGTAAACAGTCTCGGCTTTCAGCCCTGCGCCGTGTATTTATGACTCACCCAGTTGTCCGGAGGTATGAGGTCCTCATGTCGCCGGTGCTATGAAATTAACGCGTCGCAGCCCGGGCGGGTGGCTGGGGAGCGCGCAGCGCTTGTGCGGCGGCCAATAAAGCGCTCCGTCCGCTCTGGGCTGCTGCTTTTTTTTTTTTTTTTTTCTTTTGGATATTGGGGGGGGGGGCGCTGGGGTCTGGGATGGAGCAGCGAAACCCTCAGGAGACCAGCTTGCTCCCGGAGTGCGCCGCGCCGGTACAGCGCCGAGCACCGGAGCCCACCGCCGCGGGGGGCGGGGGGGACCCGCGCTGGGCATGTCTGGGCCGGGCCGGCGGCAGAGCTGCCCCCGAAAGTTGTAACCTGGCTGCGGATTTCTTGCAATACTCCCCCTCGGGTGCGTGTATGTGTGTGGTTATGGCTGTGCATTCACACGTGTGCACACCGGCTCGTCCCTCTCCCCCAAGAAAAGCGAGCAGCCCCCGGGCAGCCCCGCCGGTGACCGCTGCCCGGCCCCGACCCCCCCGCGGGGGCGGCCACGGCTGCTGCTGGGGGGTTCGGCAGCTCGGGGAGTGGGGGCCGCGCCGGGGCCGTCTCTGCCGGCTCGTCCCGCCCGGGCACCGCCAGCTGCACCGGGGGCTGCCTTTCCCCGACTCCGTCTCTCCTGGGCCACCTCGTCTGCCGCATACCCCTTCCCCTCCCCTCTGCCCCATTCCCATGTGTATGTCCCGGCCAGCCCAGGCCCCACAGGGAGAGGATGCAGGAGGCAGGTGGGACCAGCTCCTGCTGCCTGTCCGGGGCTTTCTGCACGTTGGGTGCCAAAAAGGACTGTGGTGGGTTGACCTTGGCTGGCCGCCAGGTGCCCACCAAGCTGCTCTATCACTCCCCTTCCTCAAGGCTCGTGGCTCGACATAAGGACAAGGAGATCACTCATCAATTACTGTCACGGGCAAAACAGACTCGACTCGGGGAAATTAATTTAACTTATTACCAATCAAATCAGAGTAGGGTAATGAGAAATAAAACCAAATCTTAAAACACCTTCCCCCTACCCCTCCCTTCTTCCCGGGCTCAACTTTACTCCAGATTTTCTCTACCTCTTCCCCCTGAGCGGTGCAGGGTGACGGGGAATGGGGGTTGCGGTCAGTTCATCACACATTGTCTCTGCCGCTCCTTCCTCTTCACACTCTTCCCCGCTCCAGCGTGGGGTCCCTCCCACAGGAGACAGTCCTCCACGAACTTCTCCAACAAGGGTCCTTCCCATGGGCTGCCGTTCTTCACGAACTGCTCCAGCGTGGGTCCTTTCCACGTGTCCTTTCCAGGGGGTGCAGTCCTTCAGGAACAGACTGCTCCAGCGTGGGTCCCCCACGGGGTCACAAGTCCTGCCAGCAAACCTGCTCCAGCGTGGGCTCCTCTCCCCGCGGGGTCACAAGTCCTGCCAGCAAAGCTGCTCCAGCATGGGCTCCTCTCTCTGTGGGGTCACAAGTCCTGCCAGCAAAGCTGCTCCAGCATGGGCTCCTCTCTCCACGGGGTCACAGGTCCTGCCAGGAGCCTGCTCCAGCACAGGCTCTCCGTGGGGTCACAGCCTCCTTTGGGCGCATCCACCTGCTCCGGCATGGGGTCCTCCACGGGCTGCAGGTGCATATCTACTCCACCACTAACCTCCAGGGGCTGCAGGGGGACAGCCTGCCTCACCATGGTCTTCACCACAGGCTGCAGGGGAATCTCTGCTCCAGTGCCTGGAGCACCTCCTCCCCCTCCTTCTTCACTGACCTTGGTGTCTGCAGAGTTGTCTCTCACATATTCTCACTCCTCTCTCCCAGCTGCTGTTGCGCAGCAGTTTTTTCCCCTTCTTAAATATGTTATCACAGAGGTGCTTCCACCATCACTGACTGGCTCAGCCTTGGCCAGCAGCGGGTCCGTCTTGGAGCCGGCTGGCATTGGCTCTATCGGACATGGGGGAAGCTTCTGGCATCTTCTCACAGAAGCCACCTCTGTAGCTCCCCCCACTACCAAAACCTTGCCATGCAAACCCAATACATATGCACAAGTGCTGTATACACCAAGTGTCATATGCACAAAAAGCCATTCCCAGCTCCCAGACTGAACAGAGCAGGCAGAAAGGTTAGAGGAATGGATGCAATGTGGTGCCTCTATTAGGGGTCAGGGACTGAGACACGTTGAAATGAATGTCATGGTTACCTCATTAACATGCAGTGAGATGGAGTCCTAGTATTTTAACTAAAAGACCATTAACTAAACCTTTACTGCACATATTGGATAAAATGAGCTCAATGCGTTATTCCTTTGCATGGGTTTTGTCAGTGCAAAGCCACTAATTTTCTTAAAATAACATCAGGTGATGAAGCCAAGACAGAGATCGTGTATCTGTAATGCTGCAGGAGTTTATTTTTCCTTGCTATTAAAAGCCACTGAAAGCCCGGTTTTTAACATATGCGTTATTTAGCTCATGTGAACCATAGTGAAAGGAAATGTTATGCATATGTCTTAGCTGCACTAATAGGATGGTTGAAATAAATGGAGAGTAAACCTGCTAGTTCTTAATCACAAAAATAATGTACCTGCCTCTCCTTGCACCGCCATTGCGAGTCTCTTGGTAAGGAGGGTTACTGAGAGCCCTGCACAGTCTTACTTTGTGGAAACGAAAGTAGCCACTGTAAAATTTCCATAGTTCTATTAAAAGCTAACAAAAGCTACAAAAACTTAAGAACTGATTATATTTTTCTATAGAGGTCATAAAGTTTTAAGCACAAGCGTTTAGGAGCTGCTTGAGGTAAAACTTTTTTTGGTGAAGAAAAATAAGAACTTCTGCTGTCAGGAAAAAAAACAGAAAGAGAAAAATGACCCATTCAGACCTAAATAAAGTGTGTCTTTACATTGTAAAGGTTGCCTCATTTAAAACAAGCTAAAAAGCGGCTTGACATTATGCAGTATGGTCTCAATTTTGTTTATATGTGTCAACATGATGTATAGAACGCTTAAGATGTCAAGCACTCCAAACTGTAATTTCTAAGTTACCTTTGAAATATGAAACATGATTTCTTAGTCGCAGTATGACTGCTCAGGCAATAAGCGGTTGTTTCTTTGGTATTAGTAACAGAGGAGATTGCGCTGTTGTTGAAGTGAGTTCCCTTGCAAGTCATCTGAGTACCAGGGAAACACGCCAAGTGGCTGCACACCTGGGGAAGCAGTTGTGTTTTGGGCTACAGCTGCTCGATCCTGTGTGATGTTGAATGTCCTTGGTCATCCCTGGACCTGCAGGAGGTTCCTGCAGGATTGGGCCATTGCATGAAACTCAGTTTTGAGCATTTCTTTGATTTAAGATGATTAAGGTTTGTATGAATTCATGTGTTTTGGGGACATGGATAGCCATTCTGCTCTGCACTGGCATCCAACGCTGGACCTGCCATTCCTGCATCCCGTGGTATGTGTATTATGGTGACTCAACTGGTGGGCAAGGGGTGAGACCTTAATTTAGATAAGAACCAGAGTGAAAATGTGGCAGCATAGATATCCCCCTGGGCAGTGCAGGTCTGTTGGGGCCCATGAGGATTTGCTCAGGTGCCCAGCCTGTGCTGGAGCCCAGACTACCTGCATTGCTCAAGCAATCTAGTTAAAGCTGGCCCTAATTGCTGTGCTTATTAGAATTATTGTGAGCCAGTGCCAATGTCTGTTCTTTAGCCTGGGGGCCAACTGCAGCCGTTTGACTACATCCTTCCTGCTCCCTCCCAGAGAGGGTGGCTGCACACATGTAGCCTTGGGGGTGGCTCCTGGTCCCTGCAGACTCCTGCACCCGTGTGGGGATGGGATTGCCTGGGCCAGCATGGGCCCCAGCACACCAGTGACCGTTCTCCCAGCGCGACAGTATCAATGGTTGGGCCTGGCAGCATCCCTGGCAGTATTTATTTTCCTGGGATAGGTACAGCCAGCATGTCTCCACATGCTTCAGGCAGACCTCCCAGTGCAATGGAAACAAGTCCTAAGCAGGGGCTCTTCTCTTGCTGAGGTGCAAGAAGGAGAGAAGACACCCTGTTTCTAAAATTGGTCTGAGATGTAGCAAATGGGGCTTAAAAGCAACCTTAACTTTTCTTCTCTTTGGGTAGATATTTGCAGAACTTTATTGTAGATACCTGCTTGTAGAGTTTAAGTTGTATATTTATAGGTAAAGTTTAACATTTATTATTGGGGATGGGGAACACTGTAGGCAAATTGCGTTGAACAGTTCATCTAGGCAGTGTCCTGTGCCCAAATTCCCTCCATAGCTGAAGTTCCTTTAGGAGGCATTTTTCAGGGAAATACTAGCAAATCATGCAAAGCTTTTCTGCTAAAGCCTTTCATGCAGTAGTTCTCTAGCAGAAGGCTACTCAAAGGACTAAGGAATCATGAACTCAAAACCTATTTTAACTGCATACTTCAAAGAGGAGCCTGATAACAGTGTGTTTAAAACTTGCTAATTAAAAGTAATTGTAAACAGCTGTCATGCTACGACTGTTTTAATTGGCATTCATCACAGCTGCATCTGTATTATGCTGCCACTGGGATCCTGGTGTATTTACTCTAATCTCAGAATGTGTCACCTTCTGAGAGATTAGGAGATTATAAAAGCATGAGGGCAACATATTTGTCAGGGCTGAAGGTCATTAATATGTGCTGAAAGCAGCTAAGAGGGGTGAGCCATGCAGAGGGACAACTAGAGCAAGCAGTGATATTTTGCAAAACCAGTGAGCTTTTCCTTTTGGATTCTCTGTCCTAAGAGTTTTTTCCATGTTTCTGAATTTGTATTCTGCTGTCAGTGTAAGACATAAGGAAGGTCATTCAGAAATATTCATTAGCTTGTTAAACTTAACTTCTACCAGGCCAAGTTGGTAAAAAAAAAAAAAAAAAATCAAATTTTCCAAGATACGTAGCAGAAGTTTGGTTCTTTTGGCCAAATGTCCCTCTTAACCTGTTACTAAGAATAGGAAGAAGCATCTCAGCAGTCTGAATGACTGTGATACATTCAGCAGAGTATTCAGCTGTTTGCTTATGGCAGACATGCAGCTGTAATTGCATTGTCCTTGTAAACCACTGGAATGTCAGATAGCAGTGGTTATCCCTAGCCTGGGTGGTTAGGCAGATGTTTCTGGTAGAGTGAGCAGAGACACATAGTAATTGGGATTGGTTATGAGAACAACTAGGCTATAAATTTGCTCCTTGCTTATGTGTGCTTTGTCATGTAAAGACAAGTTATACTCTTTTTCTCCTTCTTGTGAATGTGGAATTATGGCAATGTTTGTTTAAAATATTTTTACATAAATATAATGTGCGCTGATGTGTGTGATAATGTATGCTGATCATCAGCTTGTAATGCTTAAACATGCTGTCTTACATTAGGAAAACTTTGCTATTACTGGAACCAGAAACATTTATTTGGTTTCTGTGTTCAGAAAGAAACATTCATTAATATACTTTCACAGAGCAGAAGGCTTATGACTTGTTACAAATTTAGAGGAAATAGCTCACATGAAAAATAGATATAACAATGACTAATAAAGCTGTGAATTTACCCATCTGAAAATCATCTTCAGCAGTGAGGAAAAAAGTTCTGAAAACTTGAGGCTGTAATCTGGGACAAAAATGCAAACTGACATATTTTATTTATATCAGGCTCCTTTTAAAGTCACTTAGTAGGAGCCAGTCACTTTTGCTTTGATTTTTGTGAAGTCTTTGTGTGGATCGTGCATAGACCTCTATCTCCTTTAGCAAGGAAAAGCATGGGTACTGTACCATGCTCTTGCCTACATCTCTGAGCTCTCCATAGTTAGTAAGACTGAAATGCAATGATGTATATGATCTTAAAGGAAGTTCCTCTGAAGATTATGTTTAGCATCTCAATTCAGCAAAGCAGTGAAACATTGACTTTGAACCAGGGTTGATTAGCATACTTAGACACATGCAAGCTTCTTGCTCAATGGGTTCCTGGAACTTTAAATGTCTCAGCATGGAGTTACATTTACACTGCTTTTCTGCAGGCGAAGTGAAAAAAATAGACAGTATTAATCAGCAAACTGAAATAGAGTGCAGCCATTTAGGAATGTAGAGGTGTTATTCACCTCTACATGAGGTGAATGAGGAAAGGTGTGAAAGAATCCCAAATTCACAGGAGAGATATGGTCAGTTGTTTTTAGGCTGGAAAGAAACACCAAAAATGTTGTAATTTGCAATGCAGCTTCTTTAAAAAAAAAAAATCATATTGTATATCTTGGGATGGTATGATGTTACAAAGCTTCACGGATAACTGTTGGTAAACTTGCTACAAAGGTTTACAGGTATCTACTGTCTTAGGTCCATGAAAGCCAATACAAAATCAATACTGGGAACACTCTCTGTTGTTCTTACTCTGATATTTCCATTGGCTTCAGTGTGATGATTTCCTGAGAGACTGGTTGCTTCCAGAGTCAGCGTGGTGCTGTCAGATGAGGGATAGTTTCAGCAGGCTTGTGCAAAAGCTATTTCCTGTGGAGAATTATTGTTGCCTTGGGTCAAATCACCTTCCTCATTCCTCTTCCCTCTCTCTTCAGATCCTTTCCCAACATCACTCTTTCCATAAAATATCTCACCTGTACTCTCTGAACCACTGTATCAGCTTTTTGAGAACTTCTGGTTTTGTTGGGGGGATGGAAATGAGAAATAGAAACAAGAAATAGAAACAAGATGATGTTCTTTATTTTTGAAAGAAGAAATTCACTCTTGTGCAGGTGTTATGATCTTAGCTAATAATGATATAATCTTAAGGAATTAACTTTTCTGGAAATGGGGAAAAGGGGAGTTTCCCCACAGCCTTCCTTCATTATGTTTCCCTTTGCATTTCTCTTCTGGGACACTTAGAAAGGAGCTAGGGAAGAACTGGCAGGTCTCCTCAGGAAGAGTATGTGATATCATGGTGGGAGCTGTTTAAAGGCTGTTGGTTCAAGGAATCAATTATTTCTTCCTTGGCATGTTTGAAGCCAAACTTGCATTTTTAGAGGGGGGGTGAACCTATATTGCAAGACTCTTCCTTTGTCTGTTGTGCTGGTTTTGACTGGAATAGTTAGTTTTCTTCATAGTAGCTTGTATGGGGCTATGTTTTGGATTTCTGCTGGAAACAGTGCTGATAATACAGGGATGTTTTAGTTACTGCTGAGCAGGGCTTACACAGAGTCAAGGCCTTTTCTGCTCCTCACACCACCCCACCAGGGAGTAGGCTGGGGGTGCACAAGAAGGTGGGAGGGGACACAGCTGGGACAGCTGACCCCAACTGACCAAAGGGATATTTCACACCATATGATGTCATGCTCAGCATATAAAGCTGGGGGAAGAAGAAGGAAGCGGGGGACATTCGGAGTGATGGCGTTTTGTCTTCCCAAGTAACCATTACGTGTGATGGAGCCCTGCTTTCCTGGAGATGGCTGAACACCTGCCTGCTGATGGGAAGTAGTGAATGAATTCCTTGGTTTGCTTTGCTTGCGTGTGCAGCTTTTGCTTTACCTATTAAACTGTCTTTATCTCAACCCACGAGTTTTCTCACTTTTACCCTTCTGATTCTCTCCCCCATCCCACTGGGTGGGAAGTGAGCGAGCGGCTGTCTGGTGCTTAGTTGCTGGCTGGGGTTAAACCACAACATCTGTTCAGAAAAATCCAACTGTCCTTTGCTATAGGAACAGGGGTCAGTTGTCAGAACAGTATAACGCATGGGGAAAAATC
Organism: Aptenodytes patagonicus; assembly: GCF_965638725.1. NCBI lineage: Eukaryota > Metazoa > Chordata > Aves > Sphenisciformes > Spheniscidae > Aptenodytes > Aptenodytes patagonicus. The sequence continues at coordinate 17,416,185 of NC_134981.1, forward strand.
CAGGGAGACTTTAGTCAAGGTAATTTTTAACGTGAAGTCAGTTACCCCAAAACATCAACAGATTCCTTAATTCAGATACATTCCCAAGATATCAAAATACCTGTTCCTGAAATCAAGGAGTTCTTGCTTTCCGACAACCCAGGACACAGGTCCAGTTCTGGTCCAGGTCTCAGTCAAAATTTCAGTGATGTTTGGCTCCTTCGATACTCCTTCATACTTGTCTGACTGTTCATGTAGCCCCAGGATGGTCACAGCAGCTCTCGCCTATCCATACTGCAACCCTCCCTACTTCACTCTCTCCAGGTGCTGCAAGCAGCACCTTCCACCTGCTCTTAGTGATCCTTGCATTGGTTTTCACCCCTCCCTTTATAGATTCTCCTCTGTGCCTAAAACCTGCTATTTCATCCTCTGTCACCCTGTCTTTAGTTTTTGATGATGCATCTTTAAAGCTCTCATTAGGGCTGCAAAGGGGTTGTGCCCGGGTACTGCCTGCCCCCCAGCCATGGCAGCCAGCGGATGTGCAGTCAGGGGCACCCGCAGCTTGGCCCATGGGAGCACAGGTGGTAGGTACTGGTCCTCTCTGCTCATGGCTCCAGCACTTACCTCTCTGCCAGCAATATAAGAGGAAGCAATCATTTAAAAAACAAACAACACCCCCCCCACACACACAACCCCCCCCCCCTCCCCCCAAACCCCCAAAACAAACAAAACCAAGCCCCAAACTAACAAAACTGTTTGGTACTGAATCCTCTGAACATGTCATTTCATCTCTGTTCTCTTTATGGAAATTCCAGCAGTCCTTATCACATTCCCTGCTATGTACCAAGGTGGCTACAGTTTTTAATGAGGTTTTCTGTGGTTTTCTTGATGGGGGGAGGGAGCAGGGGAATGGAAGTAGACAAACACAGACCCTTGACACTGATGCTCTTGGACCATCTTCTGCCCCTTTGACCTTGCCTTATTTTGGGAAAAGCCCACTGAAATAGGTTGAGAGAGAGGTGCTGTGGGTTAGCCCCCCCCCCCCGAACTTTCAGCAAGGCAGCTTAGGTGCCCTAGTGAAAAGCTAATTTGCCACAGGCTTTTTCAGTAGTTCACGGAGGGTACAGTCTCTGCAGAGGGCAATTCAGCCCACCTAAGAGCTGAGCAGCAGCTCTGTGTCTTTTCATTGTTGTTAGAGGAAACCAGAGGTGACCAGTTCAGAGGCATCTCTGCAAAATGAGCTTGGATGAGGACAGGCTTATAGGATGTGAGTAGAGGAGAGAGGACCTGTCTTTCAATGCTTGGAGGTGTGTTTTTCACGCAGAGCACTTACTCTGTGTCCTGGGCTGGCTGATATAAACACTTGCATCCGTATGGAAACACGCACACTTGACACGCAATGCCCTGTGGTCCTGAATATCTTTCCCTCCCCTGGCTCCCTCCCCGCAGCCACTGCTGCTGGGATGGCTTATTCACAGCCCACCCCACGTAATTTCTGAGATAATTCTGGCCCAATTTTTCCCCTCCACTTGTTACCGTAAATCGGCAGATAAAGAACTCTCTGAGACTCAATTTGGAGTTTTAGAAAGCAGGCATTCTTTATTGCAGCGCTGAGTGCAAGGTGGAATTTCCACAAATCAAGCACACCTATGGCTAGATCACCGTTACATTTATACACAAAAATTACAAGGTAGTACACTCCCAGTTACAATGATTGGTTAGTGATTTACATAAACTGATAATATCGGTTATGTCATTCTCTTCTGTTACTACGCTTGCGCGGGGGAAGGGTCTTCACCTGGGCAAGGGTCTTCTTGACCTGTGGGTGTGTTTTTTAGTATTATAATGAAGGCAGTTCACTTCAGGACACCTTAAAAGTAGGTTTTGTTGCCAAGTTGGCCAGCTAGGTATCTACCTTGCCAGGTTGTCAAATAACTCATCCCATATACAATAGAACCTGGGGGCTCTGTTTATGGTCTAGAGAGTCCAGAGAATAGGGACTTCAAGCAACACAGCCTCAAATAATAAGTAACACAGCATCCTATACATAACGCTACCATAGGGGCTAACTTATTAGAATCAAAATGTTCTTATAGTTGATTATTTCATAACCTAAAGATTCAGTAAAACTTAAGATCATCTTCAACATTTCCCCCCTTTGAAAGTTTTGAAAATCATTTCAATACTTTCATTTTAATATTTATTTTAGTGATGTGCTAATCACGACATTTCAGTGATCTTAGTGGGAATCTTTGAAATTGTATTTGGTTCATCCTGTTGTCTGGCCACTGCTTGGATGATCATTCGATTAAATGCCGTCTTACTGTTTGCCTTTTTAAACAATAGTAAATCAAAATAATTGTTACTATGGCAGTGCTAATCTGTGATTTTATCCATGAACTCCAATTCCATCCTAGTCCCTTGAAGATTTTCATCTCCTCAGGATTAAGGTTTGGAATTTGAGTAGAATTACATCCCAATTTTAATAAATTTCTATGTTTTATTAATTCTCCAGCTGGTTTAAATTTCGCTAGAAAATTGGTTCCCACTAACATCCAAACCAATATCCATTCCCATTTCTGAAAAGAATACACAAAATTAGACATATTTTAGAGTCAATTTTGAGGTCTTATCTTCCTTATTGACAATTTTCCACGATGGTGGGGCTTTCTTCACCCTGGTGTAGTGTATCCACGCTTCTGATTCAGCTTTCTTGATGGCGGTGAAGGTAGTCAACTGTACTTGGAAAGGTCCTTTCCAATGTTCCTGAAGGGGTTCAGAAGTCCATGTTTTCACATAAACATAATCTCCTGGTTGGAAATCATGTACTGGATTCTCCAAAGACAGAGGCCTGTTCCAAACAACTACACTCTGAAACACAGTTAAAGTTTTTCCTAGGGGAAGTAGATAGTTATATATATCTTGTTTTCTTTTATATGTACATTCAAATTTGGTTCTGGAGATTCATATGGTTTTCCGTATAACAACTCATATGGACTAATTAAAGTTCCACTCTTAGGTTGTACCTGAATTCATAAAAGAGCCAATGGGAGTGCCTGAGGCCACTTCAAATTAGTTTCCTGACATATTTTACTAATTTATCTTTTTAATGTTTGATTCATTCTTTTTACTTTACCACTAGATTGTGGTCTCCAAGGTGTATGCAAATTCCAAGTAATTCCTAACATTTTACTAACACCCTGTACCACTTCTGCAATAAAATGTGGACCTCTATCTGAAGATATCCCGATCGGTACTCCAAATCTCGGGATAATTTCCTGCAATAGCCACTTAATGACTTCTTTTGCTTGGTTGGTCTGACAGGGAAAGGCTTCTGGCCATCCTGTAAAAGTATCAACCTCTACCAAAATGTACCGATACCCCTTTTGGCGAGGTAATTCTAAAAAATCGATTTGCCAATAATCTCCTGGTTCCATTCCCGATTTTAATGTTCCCATTTGAACCTTTCTCTTTACAACTGGGTTGTTTTTCAAACATATTTCACATTTTGCAGTTATCATTTTAGCCATTTCTAGCATCTTTACTGATACTATTTGTTTCTTTAAAAGTGCCACCAATGCTTCTGCTCCCCAATGACATTCCTTATGTTTTGTCTGTATTATTTCCCTCATTACTAGTGGTGGGACTACTACTTGGCCTTGTGATGTTATCCACCATCCTGCCAGATTCTTTTCTGCATTTAGCAACTTACCTAATTTCTCATCTTCCTCTGAATACTTAGGTTTCTCCCTTGGTAGAGCAATGGTCTTAATAGGGATCAATGCCATTTGTAAGGCATCTCTTTTTGCAATTCTCCTAGCTGTCCTGTCTGCCAATTTGTTTCCTATAATTTCTTTTGTATTTCTTAATTGATGTGCTTTACAGTGCATGATTGCCACCTTAATCGGTTTTTGGACTGCTTATATCAATTTTAAGATTTCTTCTTTGTATTTAATACTCGTCCCCTGTGAGGATAATAATCCTCTTTCTTTCCACAGGACTCCGTGAACATGTACTACGCCGAAAACATACTTTGAATCAGTCCAAATGTTCACTTTCTTCCCTTCACTTAGCTCTAATTGTGCAGGGTAAAGAATTTGCTTCTACAACAGAATTCTCAGTAGTCACCGCATATCCTGCATATCGGATCCCGTCCTCCACAAAACTGCTACCGTCCGTGTATAACTCCCAATCAGGATCTTCCAGTGGATTATCTTTTAAGTCCTCTCGACTGGAATAGACATGTTCAATGGTCACCAAACAATCATGTTCTATTTGTCCTTCTTCCTGTACGGAGTTCAAAAAGACTGCGGGGTTAATTAAGTTAGTCGTTTTCAGAATGACATCATCCTGCTCTGTCAAAATCACTTGATATTTCATCATTCTGCTAGGGGATAACCAGTGACCCCCTTTTTGTTCTAGAACAGTGATTACCATGTGTGGTACATATACTGTTATTGTCCTTCCCAGAGTTAATTTCCGGGCTTCTTGTATCACTGTAGCAGTGACTGCTCGGAGACATGTAGGCCATCCTTTACTTACAGTGCCCAGTTGTTTGGAGAAATACCCGACCGGTCTTTTCCAGCTTCCCATTTTCTGAGTCAGCACCCCGAGGGCAAGATGTTGCCTTTCATGAACAAATAACTGAAAATCTTTGGTTAGATCTGGGAGTCCCAATGCTGGTGCAGTCATTAAAGCCTGTTTTAAGTTCAGAAAGGCTTTTTGCTGTTGTGGACCCCACACAAATGGTACATTCTTTTGGGCTTCATAAAGTGGTTTTGCTGTCAGACCGTAATTCATTATCCAAAGGCGACACCATCCAGCCATTCCCAGAAATGCTCTTAATTCATGAACATTTTTTTTTTTTGGTTCAGGAATACTACAGATTGCTTCCTTACGGTCTGTTCCCAATCGTCATTGCCCTTTCGAAATCTCAAAGCCCAGATATATTACAGTTTGGCTCGCTATCTGAGCCTTGTTCCTAGACACTTTGTACCCATTCAGTCCAAGAAAGTTTAAAAGGTCTATTGTTACCTTTATGCAGGTCAATCTTTCTTCTGTAGCAATCAAGATGTCATCCACGTATTGTAGAAGCAAATGTGCAGGTTTAGGTTCTGTATCACTTTGTTTCCACCGTTCCAGATCTTTCGCCAACTGATTACCAAAGATCATTGGACTATTCTTGAATCCTTGCGGCAGTCTTGTCCATGTTAATTGTGTCTTTCATCCTGTTTGTGGATTTTCCCATTCAAAGGCAAATAACTTTCGGCTTTCCTTCTCCAGGGGTATACAAAAGAAAGCATCCTTTAAATCAAGCACTGTAAACCACTGATGAACCTCTCTTAATGCTGTTAAAAATGTATATGGATTTGTGACTACAGGGTGAATGTCTTTAACTATTTGATTTATAGCCCTTAAATCCTGTACTAATCTGTATTCACCTGAAGGTTTTCTTACTGGTAAAATTGGAGTGTTATATTCTGATTCGCATTCTTCAAGAATTCCAAACTTTAAAAATTTATCAATCAATTTCTTGATTCCTTGTCTAACCTCTGGCTTAATTGGATATTGCTTAATTCTTACTGGTTTTGCCTGTTCTTTTAACTCTATTCTTACAGGTTGTGCTGTTTTTGAGTTACCAGGTACGTCTGTATCCCAGACTATAGGTATAACAGTCTGATCTACTTCCTGTGGTATTTGTTCCCTGACTTTCTCCTGTATCATATTTCACCTGTCTTTGATTCTGGTATTCTTAAAAGAATTTCTTCTTCTAACACTATTTGCACATTTAATTTGGACAATAAATCTCACCCTAACAAGGGTATCGGACAATCTGGCATATATAAAAATTTATGTGCAATTACCTTATTTCCAAATTTCAAATCTAGGGGTTGAAGGAATGGCCTGTTTTCCTGTTTCCCAGTCGCTTCAATTATATTAGCCATTTTATTTCCCAATTTCCTTTTGCAAGAGTTTAAAACAGAATATGTGGTGCCCGTATCTACTAAGAATTCAACCTTATCATCTCCCAGCTTAATTATAATCATTATAACTTTTCCATGCTACTTCGAGCATTTTATTTAAATCTCTGGAGTCCTCTCCCTCCAACTTTTGGAGTTTTCTTTTTATATCGGGTGCTGATTGTCCCATAAAAAAATCAAAGCCAATTGTTGTCGTTCTGCCTCTGTTTCCATTTTTAAATCGGTATATTTTCTAGCAGTCTCCTTTAATTTTTCCAGGAACACAGAGGGAGATTAATTTTTATCTTGTTTTACCTCATATAATTTAGACCAATTTAGGGCTCTTGGGATTGCATGCTTTACTCCATACAGCACCCAATTTTGATATCAATTTAGCCTTCTTCTGTGTTCTATATTTATCGGTTCTCTTTTAACACTTCTTTCCCTTACACGTGAGGGAGGGACATTCCGTCCCTCCTATGGGGTGCTATTCCTAGTTCTAACTCCATTTCATCCTCTTTTGGTACTGTACACCTAATGCACCTCTTTCTAATATCACAAGCCGAACAACAACTCTTTTGCTTTCTTATTCTCCAAAGTTAACGCCATTACCAAAGTATCTCGACTAATTAACTTACATTCATTCTGCCAATCCACTTGCTGCCTCAAATAAAAGCATTCCGTTTGCCTTCTCTTCTACAGAACAACATTAACTGCAAAACAGTATTATAACTCAAAGTTCCATTCTTTGGCCACTTTTCCTGATCCTCCAAAACATACAAAGGCCACCAATGGTTACAATATTCAATCATCTGACTCTTATGCAAATCATCATGTAATTCACCCCAATGAGCTAACAAACACCCCAACGATGAGGTTTTTGGTATCTTTTCATCCGCTGCCAAATTCCCAACACTTTTACTCTTAAACAGTTTTACAAATCCTGATGCCATCCCAACAAATATTCAAAAAGTAACAGGTAGAGTTTAGAAATAACAGGTAAAATTCAAAGGTGACAGTGGTTTAACAAGATTCAATGGCAAGGTACACTTAATTATCCACTACGTAGAAAACAGGATCAGACAAAACCGCCAGGGAAACCCTCTCGCTGAGTCATGAGGTTCAGAAAGGACCCCCCCCCGCCTTCCAAACTCCCCCTCAGAGAGGAGTCCAGGTGCGGCTGGATCCAATCCCAGTCCCAGACTTGGTCAACGGTTTATGTCCAAAGGATTATAGATAACAGATGGAGTTTAGAGGTAACAAATAGAGTTCAGACAAATAGAGTTTAGAAATAATAAATAGAGTCCAAAAGTCATGAATAGAGTCCAAACAAACCAAATGTCCAACCCAGCAATAGTTTTCGCTTATGACTTACGGGCAGATGCCTAGGCTTCCAGTGCAAGCGGGTACCCTCTAAGCCCCAACCCTGCGCAGCTTTCACTGCGCCTTACGGGCAGGCTTGCAGCAGTCTCCGACCCCGCCAAATGGGGACTACAACCCCTTCCCAAACAAGCAAGCAGGGGACTTCACCCCCTTCCCGGGTTCCAAGTTACAAGTTAAAGTTTCTAAAAGAATGCCTTAATACTCACAATGTTCATCGCTCAGGGGCTCTTTGGTCCAGGGATTGGAAAACCCTCTCCGAGAATCCCTCAGTGCCGGCTGAGGTTCCGTGATCCCAGGATCCGTCGAGGCTCAAGAGCAGGGTCCCATCTGGGTCGCCAAAAACTGTTACCGTAAATTGGCAGATAAAGAACTCTCTAAGACTCAATTTGGAGTTTTAGAAAGCAGGCATTCTTTATTGCAGCGCTGAGTGCAAGGTGGAATTTCCACAAATCAAGCACACCTATGGCTAGATCACCGTTACATTTATACACAAAAATTACAAGGTAGTACACTCCCAATTACAATGATTGGTTAGTGATTTACATAAACTGATAATATCGGTTATGTCATTCTCTTCTGTTACTACGCTTGCGCGGGGGAAGGGTCTTCACCTGGGCAAGGGTCTTCTTGACCTGTGGGTGTGTTTTTTAGTATTATAATGAAGGCAGTTCACTTCAGGACACCTTAAAAGTAGGTTTTGTTGTCAAGTTGGCCAGCTAGGTATCTACCTTGCCAGGTTGTCAAATAACTCATCCCATATACAATAGAACCTGGGGGCTCTGTTTATGGTCTAGAGAGTCCAGAGAATAGGGACTTCAAGCAACACAGCCTCAAATAATAAGTAACACAGCATCCTATACATAACGCTACCATAGGGGCTAACTTATTAGAATCAAAATGTTCTTATAGTTGATTATTTCATAACCTAAAGATTCAGTAAAACTTAAGATTATCTTCAACACACTTTCCCTGAGCAGTGCCCTGGGACAAATGCTCCTCTTGTCTAGCCCTTGCTGTGTGCATATGCAACATATAGATATTCCTTCCTCCACAATTTCCCAGAGCACCAGAGTCTCCCAGAGGGGACTTTATTGTGCTGCTTCTGGCCTCGATTCTGCCAGCTTTCCTTGGCAGAAAGTTTGCAGGCAGCTTCTCACAGAAGATGTAGCCTAAGGAGAAAGATGGATCTTGACCTGATGGCTTGTTCCCTGGCACCAGGGGAAATGCAACACAGGTGCACAGGAAAATGCAAGGGCATGGGCACTGTGCACAGCAGGAAATATTTAAGAATCACCAGGTTTAATGAATTCTTGCTAAGCTGATGATACCTTAGAAGACACATGCTAATGCTGGTGTTATGAGTGCGCAATCTCTCAGGTAAGATTCCCTGGGATGTCAGTACCTGTCTGACAGGTAATGGGAAGAGAAGTGCCTTCAGCTTTCAACAGCTGCAGTCCCAATAACTGGCTGTACAACCATCAAAGCTGAAACAAGCTCTGTGTAATTTCTCTGTCTGCTCTCTGTGTATCTGCTGCAGCTTATGCTGACTAGGAAATGGGAAACACATGGGAGTAGCCCAACCCCTTGGCTTCATCGCAGCTATATCAGTTTTCCTGCAAGACTTGGAGTTAACTTGGCACAAGCAATTTTAGCAAACTTCAATGCGATCCATGCAAGAGTTTTCTTATTGCTACCAGCCTGTGAAGAGAGAGAATGACTGCAAAGGTAATGACCTGTCTGAAATGGCTGAATAGTTTTTGGAGAGGATCTGAAATGTTGGTTAATAGACTAATTTTTACTGTCATCTGTGGTCATTATTGATAATATTAAATCCTATGGTAAAACATGGTAAGCAGCTGTATTTTTGGTGTTTTATTTGGGACTTTTATTTGGACTTAAGCCCAAACTTCTGCATAAGGAATAACTGTAACAAAGCCTCTGAGATATGGAAAATCAGAGAGTCTGAGGGCTGGTTTTAGACTGACAGCCTGAGAAGCCTGGGACAGCTTTCAGAGGAGCTGGTTGCTATTTGCTGGGAGTGTTGTATTTATTTCCCTGTGGTCTAGAGCTTCCTGTGTGTTGGGAAGGTGGTTAGTTTGCTGCCCTGCCTGTGGGGATCCCCAGAGGCTTGTAGCCTCTTGGCTGATGGTCCTTGCTCACTTGAGTCCCTTCATCCCCCCAGGTGGCTCTTAGGGTCTCCTTTGGGATCACTCCTCAGGCTATCGTGTTGTCTTCTTGGCTTCTGCTCTTAGATCTGTACATGCTTCATCCAGGAAAACTTTGTGTTTCGATGTGGTATTAGATGTTATTCATAAGCCTTTGTGTCATCACTTTGTTTTAAAATTCTTGTTCTTTCTCTGCACTGTGTCAGGGACTAGATAATCTAGAAACTTATCCTTGGTTACATCCCCAGCAATTGCCTGGGGATCTGTGCTCCTTTTTTCCCCATCCTGTTTGGTGCTGTTTCTTAAGCACCTTTATCATAGAAGCATAGTTGCGGGAGGAAGTTCTAATGTTTGAGTCATTGGTTTTTCATGGAATGAACTCTGACTTTAACCTTTTTAGAAATATCAGCACTCTGTCTCCTGGACCTGCATCTCTCCCATTTGAAATACTTAATTGTGTATTTGTCTTGTCTGGATATGTTGTAATAAATTGAGCTGGCCAAAGCTCCTTTCTTACAATATAATAGTAAGTTCTTTGATTAGGATAAAAAGGTGTCTTTAAGTTATATTCAGTATTTGATAATTTTAAAAAGTTAAATAAGCATTGCATCTCCTAGCTGTTGCATTAGGAGATTTTTAGTAGTAGTTTGTGTACAAAATCATTGTGATAAAACATAAATGTCAAAGCAACTAAAGTAAAATTCAAAGCAAAATAAAAGGGTTCTCTCAGCTGATGACAAAAAGTATGTTTAGACTTTTTAATGGGGATTTTCCTGAGACTGACACAAGTTAATGAAAAATTGTTTATTTTGCCAGTGCACCTTTCTCTGACAACAAACTGTTTGTTTCTAACCACATTTAACTGTGATGCCTCTCATGCTGGTTTCCTGCACGCAAAAATTTGCCATAATTTGTTTTGCACATGCTTCCAGGGCTCTACCAGCTGCTAGTGAATGTTATCCTACTACTTTGCTTGCATTCAGTTTCAGTATTTCCTTTGGGGTAACTTGCTTTCCACTGACTCTGAAGCCCTTAGGAGTTTGAACCTGAGCTCACTCTTTCTCTATATGTTCTAATCGCACCTTTCACTCCCCAAAGGGCCATGCAGATAGTAGCCTGTCTCACCGTTTCATAAATTTATGCAGTCTGGGCAGCTGCTACTTCATCCATGAAAGTCCCTGCCCAAAGATGCCTGAGACACTGCTGCCCTTTCACTCTTTAAATCAAAACTGAAAGCTGCTTTCCTATAGTGCTCTCATCTGTCAGCTGGCCGCTGCATGCTGAGCAGTGGATCATTTGGAAAGCATCTCTTGGCCGTGATCCTCAGAGGGGCTGAGAGGCCCCCCCCCTTGTCCATGAACTTTGGGGGGGGGGGAGATGAAATGGTTTTGCAGGGTAGAGCCCTGTGCACGTTGCAGGCTGAGATGCACTCCGCTGGAAGCGGTGGCAGGTTTCCCACTGACCTGAAGAGGAGCAGGACTAAACTCTGTTCCGTTGTGCTCTGCTTAAAAACCAAAAGTCACTTATAGAATCATAGAATAGTTTGAGTTGAAAGGGACCTCTAAAGGTCATCTAGTCCAACCCCCCTGCCGTGGGCAGGGACATCTTCAACTAGACCAGGTTGCTCAGAGCCCTGTCCAACCTGACCTTGAATGTTTCCAGGGATGGGGCATCCACCACCTCTCTGGGCAACCTGTTCCAGTGATTCACCACCCTCAGCGTAAAAAATTTCTTCCTTACATCTAGTCTGAATCTTATGATCAGGATGTTTTAAGAAACATATCTATTAAAGGAAAAAAGCGTTCTGTTGCTGGGCATGGGTGACAAGATAAAGCAGTCCAGCAGCTTGACTGAAATATCTTTTTTATTTTTAAGGGTAATTCCTTTAAAAGAATGTTTGGCTGCTGTTGTGTGGGTGATAAAATCCTGGAAACTTCTCAGGATAGCAGTTGGATTTTGGTTTCCTTGATTATAGAACAGTAACTATTGTGCTTATAGGTTTTCAAAGCATCGCTACTCTGAAATAAACCTAGTTGACTAAGGACATTCATTTGGACAAGATGTATTTTTGAGCACTTAAGTTTTACTCATTATATGCAAAACCTGATGCAAACTGACCTTTAGCTCTCAATTGAGTCCAAACTACTAGAAATTCAACAGTTACGTTTCCAGTGACAATATGAATTGCTGAATGTTCTATATTTAAGTGCCAGAATGACATGCACATGTGTGTGCCTCCCCACCCCAAAAATACACAGGAGTGCAGATGGGAGCCTGGCTAATGCAGTAGGAGATGCAGGATGGATTTTAAGAGGAGAGGTATAGGGCTGGTCCCAATCCAGTGAGTTTGTTTATTCATCCTGCAATGAGATCAAAACAGTTTTAGTAATACTGTCAGCATGCCACTGCTGTTGACAGCAGGAATAAACACCACCTGAAGGGCATGAGAGAGGCTGCCATGCCCCACTGCTGTGGGAGGCAGGATCACCTCTGTTTCCCTGTGCAGGATGTGCACAGGTGATCTCATCATGGGCCAGGCTTCTCTTAGGCTAGGCACTATATGAAGAGAGGAAAAAGATGAACTAGACAATCTAGCTGCTGTTAGGATGTTGTCTACTTGTATGTATTTAGCATAAAAATATTTTGTGTGTGTTTTTAAGAGAGAGCCCATTAGCTTTTAGAAGTTACCAGTCAGACCTGGAAAGCATGCTGGAGAAGCTGGAGTTCGTGATATTGGCTGTGGTGGTTAGCCATTGGTTCACATCAAGTTTTTCTGGCAGAAAAACCTCTGTTTTAAAAACGCATTACTAAGATTCTTTTAAGATTTCTGCTCATAACTTCTGATGGGTTTGAAATATTACACCACCAGCAATCATAATATTGTAATCAATCACTTTACATTGTGGTGAAAATGAGCAAAAGGGAAGGAGAAATTAAAAGTAAAAAGAAGCTCTGTTTAGATATGAGCAGTGTTCACATCTGCATTTTGACCAACTCCATATACTTGAAAGAACCCTTCTGCAGACAACCAATGACATGTATTAATGACACTAGATGCTGAAAAGAGCTGTTTTCTGCATGCAGATAATAATTATTTTGTATAAATGACTAACCTTTTCCAAGTTTACCAAAGGTCCAGTCATCACTCAGTATATGCACCTGTTGAATTATTGGGACCAAACTTTTAGCCTGACTTGATCAGGTGTGGCATTTCTGGCATACAGAAATTTGGAGTTAGTTTTGCAGTGAGTAATTTGCACCTTCATTTGCAGCTATCTTGGAATAAATGCTTATCTGTAGCCAAAGCTTGGGGTGCTTAGACACCATGCTGCCTGTGCATGCAGTGACTTGTTTGCTTGGTTTGTTCCCCATGACAGAGGGAGATGGTGCCTGAAAATTTGTCTCTTAATTAAATGCAGGTGCAATTTGAATTTTGTTTTTTTTCAAACTATTCGGGGGAGGAGAGTTTTTTTTTTTCTTTTCACTTTCATAAGTTAAAAGCACCAAAAAATATGAACCAGCTAACTGCTGAGTTTTGGAACGTGGCCCAAATGCTGTGGATGGACACAGGTAGAGAGAAAAGAGATAAGGGGATGTGCAGGCAGAGAGAACTGCACCATGGCTGCAAATACGATGTTTGTTCTGCTTCAGTCCCCTTGGGGTGGGGAAAGGCTGGCTGGGAGTGGCTCGGCTGGAAGGGGAGAAGAGAGACCGCTGAGAGGGGGTGTGTGATGCAGAGGGGGTGAAGGGACATATGGGCAGTGCAGCTGGAACGGGTGTGGGGTGGGACTGGAGCACAGGGCCAAGCTGCGCAGGGCAGAGGGTGTCCAGCCTAGTTACAGAAATGTTACTGGGGCTTATGGATCCTTTCTACTATAGTTTCTTATATTTGTGGGTGTGTTTGCTCCTGAGACAATGTATTTGGAGGAAAAGATTAAACTACACTTGAACGCTTCCTACTGGACCCCTGGGAGATGTGCTTCCCATCGCTGTGGGAAGAGGGGGATGATGCTCTGATCAGCCACTCAAACTTTTCTTTCTTTCTTCCTCCTCTGATGTGCCCAACCTCAGTGCTGCTGAGAGCCTGGCTAGAGCAGAAAACAGCCCAGGACAGTTCCTAAATAGAGGGAAGTGTTGGGGCAGACCAGTGATGGGCAGAGGGGAGTGCTCTGGTGAGCAGACAGTGTGGTTTTCACCACCCTGGAGGCTGTGAAATGAAGCTCTGTGAGGTGAGTGATCTTGTCCAAGGTTGCAACATCTCTATACCAGAGGATATTCATCTAAACTCTGACTTGCCTTTGTGTAAACTATTCCCCTCTGGAGCAGCCTGTACTGCTGCAACTACACGTTTGCTTTCACAGACCCCAGGCTGTCAAGCAACCTCACACAAGCATGTGTTGAACTCATGTGATTGAGCTACATGTGTTTACTTTGTTATAAGTCAACCACTTGAGCCTACCCTCAGGATGAACTTAATGTTTGTGGAGGAAAGGCAACAGCTATGTAATACTGGAACAGGCAGAAAACAGAATCATAACTTTGAACAATAGGAAAAATGCTGGCTGCCTTAACTAGGTATATTATTGCATCTGAGTAGATACACCTATAGAAAAAGTTATCACACTTTCCTGCAGTGTTTGATCAGAATATGGAAATCTGGTAGGTGAGGTAGGAATTTCTCAGTGCTAATTTCTCATAAAAATGGAAACAAGATCTTTACAAAGAAGCGCAAATCTGGTAAATGCTATGGGAAGGGAGTAAAACACAGCCTTTTGTAATAAATAAGTGTTATTTTTGGCCCATTGAGTATGGCTAAGCTTTGCACATGCTTAACTGCTTTACCTGCAGTGGCTGAGTGTGATCACAGGCCAGGGACAGAAGAGTGAGTTATGTGGTGACAAACCTTCCCTTGACAATAAGCCTGACTGAAAATACAAATAAAACTTGCAATGGATCTAAATTACAATTACACTAAATTTAAGACTTTTATGCCACAAGAGTGAGGGCTTCAGTATGAATTACTAAGTTGTACAGAAAAAACTTAATATAAACTCTTGTCTTGATAACACAAATACATTTGTTCTAAAATGTTGCCATTTTAATTTAGGGAGAAAGGCTTAGTTAAACAGACAATTTCTGCTCTTTTTCATCTCCTGAGATTTTAAATGGAAGAGCCAAAATGACACACTACACTGACTAGCTTTATCATAATTAAAAATCACAAAACTTACTACTGCAAACATATGTTCACTATCTTTTTATAAAAAAACAACACAAAGATAAACACTGTGCTCTCTGGTAGACTTTCCTATTTGCATCCTAGATTTAAAAGTAAGAAAGTGAGGATTTGAGAAACAAACATTAAAGACTGAAGAGAGCTCATTCAAGCAGCTCTAAGAAACCAGTATAGGTGAAAAATTCCCCTCTTCCTAGGCCTCAGGCTGTCGGGGGGGGGGGAATTCAGTGTAAGAGGTTAGGAACAGACTTCTTGGTATTTTCTGTGCGAGCTGCTTTATGAACTTTCCACCTTTTGTTAGTCCATAACCCTTTAAAATAATTTCCTAGGTGACCCTCACAGTATCCTCCCATCTCTGTACACTCCTAATTCCTTTTATTGAGTGCCTGAAGCGGTGTGGTGACCCTCCAGAGCTGTGGTGAGGGTGGAGAGCATGGTGGAGGATATGGGGCACTCCCTGTGCAGCTCCTGCTGGATTTTGCAGAGAGCAACTCTTCCCTTGACGCATGTGGGAAAGTGGTCCCGATGCTGGTGGGAGCTCCTGCTCAGAAGTGCTGCAGGGATAAAGCTGGCATTGTGCCTTTGCTTGCTGGATGGTGGAGTGCAGCCTATGTGTAACTTTTAGTCAACACAGGCACACGCAGATAATAGACAGTTTCAGCTGCCTCTGTGGAGCTTCTGTTATCTGCCAGAAGATTATTTCTGTGGTTTAAACTTTGGCATATGAGGAACGCCAATACTTTATATATACAAAATGTCAGTTATGTGCCCTCAGGCAGCAAGCTAAAAATGATATTACCCTGTTGATGGATCTGGGTCTAGATAATTTCAGCTACAGTAAGTTTACTGATTTTTAAACTCTGAAGATGGCTGTGCCAGTCAGCTAAAGTAAAAATTGCAGGGTGCCACTGGTTTTCCACTGATTTCAAAGTGCTTTGAATAAATCACTAGGGAGAAAAATTGCAGCCATGATGCCTTACGTAATGCAGCAGGATGAATGAGCTGCTACCCAAACTCTGCTGACCTAAAGCCTGATGGTGCTCCCACGGGCTTCAGCAGCATTTGATTGTGCAGTGTTACTGAATCTGCTGTGGATAGTGACCTGTAACATGAAAGCGCTTGATGTCTGCGGTCATCACTTCATCACAGCAAGAAATATGCTGCTGCCCTGGGGGGAGTTGTGTATGACAATGAACTGCAAGTGGTGCATACCACCCCCTGCTTCCCCCCGCCCCCCCCCCCCCCCCCCCCCCCCCCGTGCCTCTGCCAGTGTAGCATGCCCTGAGACAGGCAGAGTCAACAGAGGACAAAAGTCTCAATAGCAGAAGCCAGTCAACAATCATATCAGTCTTATCCGCAAGATGAAATCACTGCACTGCAGAGAATTACTGACAATAAACAGCAAAAGAAATGCTAAACATAAAATTCCTATTTCTTATTTACAGCAAAGTCACTTTATATCCCTCTGGAGCGTGTAAGTGGCCCTCAGAGGGGAGGATACTGCAATAATTTACAGCCAGCGTATAGTTGTGTTAGTTTATAAATTAGTTGGAGCCCAAGCAAGTAGTAATTTGCTGATTTTGAAGTTTCTCATGCATTTAGAACTTGTTAAAAAATTCTGATGGCACTTTAGTAAAAGCTTTAAGTTATTAAAGTTATTTAGGCTGGAGATTTAAATTGCGTCAGTCAACAGAAGCTTCCTGGGACAGACAGCTGATGTTCTGTAGTTGGAAAAGACCATGGAGGGTCAGACCACGAAAAAGCCTGTTTCCGGTTTTAGTCAAATTATTAGAAGCCAGGGTTGTGTGATTGGTGAAGTTAAGAGTGAAGAAATAGAAACTATGGGCCAGATTTTTATCTTGCTCATACCAATATAAATCCAGGCAAATTCTTCTCAGATCAGTGGAGTTATTCCAGTCTTACATAAGCTTATCCAATATCAGAATCTGATCCTTTTGTTTTGAGCTACTGGAATTTACTAAGTAAATAACATGGACAATTGTGCAAATTCCATCATGGAATGAAGAAGTCTTCTAGTAATGACCACATCAGTCAGATCAGGAAGAAAAAGGAGAAGAGACAGATGGTAGATAACGAACAAGGCTAATGAAAGAATTCCAAGAACCGAGCTGGGAGACAAAAGACAACTCCATGCAATCTACAATGACATAAATGAATTCCTTAAGATTGCAGCCAAGTATAGCTTGAGAAGCAAAGAT
Organism: Aptenodytes patagonicus; assembly: GCF_965638725.1. Lineage (NCBI taxonomy): Eukaryota > Metazoa > Chordata > Aves > Sphenisciformes > Spheniscidae > Aptenodytes > Aptenodytes patagonicus. The sequence goes on from NC_134981.1 coordinate 17,433,127, forward strand.
ATAGATAAGATCTGTGTGAACTAAGTCCTTCTCTCACATTGTCCCGTCTGGGCACCATGTGTTTGCAAGTATGGCATTACTGGAGATTTTATTACCTCATCTGCTCTAGATGCTGACTGTTGTGTTCTGTTGGGGAATTTCTATTGTACCCCTTGAGGTGAATTAAACACGTTTGTGCTTAAATATATATATATATATATATATATATATATTTAAAAGAACAATGCATTGGGCAGAGTCCTACTGCAATAAGCAGTTCTACAAGTCTTGTCCCGCAAGCGGGGTCTGGTACCTGGTGTGCAATAAGCCAGTCTTACACACAGAGCTGAGATATTTATTTAGCTCGTGTTTGTGCAAAGATGGGTGCTAGGTGATAATTCCACAAAGCTAGCACACCACACAAAAGAACTACAGAGTATTTATATTGTTACATGACTAGCAAAAACCCGCCTAAGTTCGTGCTCATTGGTTAGTTATGTTCAAATTAGCCTCGCTCGCCATGTAAACTAGCACGCATGCTCCTTGCAGGCGTGGGGGGGCAAGTCTTTCCAGTCTTGAATTGAGTCGGTGGTCGCGATCTCCCCCTGCCGCCTTTACCTTTCCCCTAGTTACTGCAGTTTCTTGCTGACTTCTTGTTTCTTTGGCAATCATCTAGCCTCCGACGCCTTCTAGGGCAGGATGTTCCCCTTTTATCAGTCTTCTAGTTCTTCTTCAAGGGCATAGTCGTTGTAAGGCATGCATTGTTTATACAAGGCAATCAGGCTAGTACAATGAAGACTACAGTCTAGGATAGGTATTAACCCAAACATATGGCTACATTCCCCCCCTTTGAGACTCTAGAAGAGGAACTTCACAGTAGTTTTTCTTATATTAGTCTCACCCTCTCATAACTTTGTCTCCCTATTATAGAACAACATTTCCAAAAACACTGTGTTATTACGTAAATGCATAGAAAAGCTAATAAGGCAATTACTATAATGCTTAATAACTTTTTTTATCCATACACTCAGATCAGGGAACCAGGAAGTCAACCATTTAAATGTTTCTTCAAATCCGTAAGATGTGTCATCCCTTTGTGTCTCTGTATTCTAGTCTGTTTCCAGATCTCTCCTAAATCTGTAGAAATCCTACCATTCTGGTCTACATATACGCAACAACTTGTATTTAAAACTGTGCATGCTCCTCCTTGGGAGGTTAGCATCATATCTGGAGCCATTCTGTTCTGTAAAGTGATTTTAGCCAATTTAGACACTTCTTCTTGTAGGGCTTTAATAGCATCGTAAGTCTCGTTCCCAATTTTCTCAATTACGGCAGAAATATTCGCTATAGCTTTTTCTAATTCACTAAGTCCTAACCAGGGGAGAAACCATCTAGCGAAGGAGTGAAATCCTGTGGGTCTGTCAATCAATGGATCCTTTGTGTTTCTTTTATTTCTCCGGAGGTAGGTTCTCATCCATACTTGAGATTCTAATTTTTCGATTATTGTGATATTGGGTACTACCGCTCCTAAGGTACGTGTTCCTGACCAATTAGGAGGTAGGGTTTTATGAACCTTGTCACCACAAGGCCAATACCAACCACCTCCCTTCAGAACCCGCCAGCCAGTTCTGTGTTTTTCAGACCACTTTTGGTATCTGATTTCATATGTACCTAGGGAACAATTTGCATGTTCTCCTATATATGTAGCTCCAGTACAGTTATGTGTAGGTCTTGACTGCGGCCATTCTGTGCTATGCATACATAACTTCCCATTCTTGTTCTACTGTATCATTGTATGATGTTTGGTCACTGTTATTCTGTACGTGTCTTACAAATATCGGGAAAGAGAAATTGAGGGGTATTCCTATTAAAGGAACACCTTTCCTAGAATGCTTGGGGAAATGAGTACAGATCCAACAATTAGACTTGTTCGCCATTTGTGCTGTTTTTGCATCAAAGTAAAATGCCAATTCTGTTCCCACGGATTTCCTGGTTCCCCATAAGACACTTCAGCATTTCTTAATTTCATCCATAGGCAACAGAGGAGTATCACCCCCCTTAGCTCCTTCATTTCTTTTCCTAAAGAGATCTGTATACCTACACAAATTCACTAGCAAAGATATGAAGACCATTATCAAAATGCAATACAAAGATATTAAGCCTTGTATACAGTCTAGCTCAATATATGACTTTCCAGAGTCCCAGCTACAGTTCATTGGGATCGAGAGAGCTTCAGCTTCAGTGGTCCCGTTTCTTCAGGGATCCACTCCTTCTGCAGAGCTTTCTTCACGCGAGTATAGTGTATCCACGAATCTATACCCTTCACTTTCACAGCAGTATAAGTGATAAGTAGCACCAGGTAAGGTCCTTTCTACCTTTCTTTCAAAGGCTCATCCTTCCAGGTGCAGATGTAAACTTCATCTCCAGGTTGAAATTCACGCACCGGTGAATCTAAAGGCAAAGGAGCTGGCTGGTTAAGGTACCTGTGCAAGGAAGACAAAGTCTGCGACAAGGATAATAAATAAATGACCAGCGTTCCCTCTCCTTTCATGTGCATTTGGTCCTCTTTTCCTGTCATCGGATTTACAGGATATGGTTTTCCATACAGTATTTCAAAAGGACTCACTTTTTGTCTTACTCTAGGAGTAACCCGAATTCTCATTAATGCTATAGGTAGGACATCTACCCACTTCATTTGCATTTCCTGACATAGCTTTGAAATCTGTCTCTTTAGGGTCTGATTCATCCTTTCTGCCTTCCTGCTTGACTGTGGCCTCCAAGGGGTGTGTAAATCCCATTGTATTTGTAAAAACTTAGAGACCCCTTGAATTATTTCCGCAACAAAGTGAGGTCTGTTGTCTGATGACATCCCTTCAGGGATGCCGAATCTCGGAATCACCTCTTTGAGCAGAATTCTAACTACTTCCCTGGATTTGTTGGTATGGCACGGGAAGGCTTCAGGCCACCCAGAAAAAGTATCAACTAACACTAAGAGATGCTTAAACTGGTTACATGTTGGTAACTCAAAGAAATCTATTTGCCAGTATTCCCCCGGGGTTTGACCCCGTCTCACTTCCCCGAGAGGAGGTTCCCAGTGAACTTTTCTCGGTGGAATCAGTGCTCCAATCCATGATTCCTTTTCAGCAACCCTTTTAGCCGTTTTGTCTGCCTTTCGATTTCCTTTGATAACCTCGGTTTGTCCTTTCTGGTGGGCTTTGCAGTGTACAATTGCAACTTCTTTTGGTCCCAAAACAGCTTGCAGCAGTTTTAAAATCTCTGGTCCATACTTGATAGGGGTTCCCTGAGAGGATAGCAGTCCACGCTCTTTCCAAATGGCTCCATGTGCATGAACCACTCCAAACGCATATTTGGAATCTGTGTATACGTTTACCCTTTTATCTTTGGATAGCTCTAAAGCTCGAGTCATAGCTATGATTTCCGCTTTCTGAGCGGAGGTATTGGGTGGCAATGCTCGTGCTTCGACTTCCTCTTGTAGAGTTACCACAGCATATCCAGCTTTTCGTTCTCCATTCACCATGAAGCTACTTCCATCTGTGAAAAGTTCAACTTCTGGATCGCTTAATGGTACATCTCTCAAATCGGGTCTGCTGGAATATACCTTTTCGATAACATGTAGGCAGTCGTGTTCTAGCTCTCCCTTCTCGTCTATTGGCATTAAAGTGGCAGGATTTAAGGTTGAAGACATTTTTAAAGTGACATCGTCTTGTTCGATCAGCACCGCCTGATATTGGGCTAGCCTGCTGGGAGAGATCCAGTGGTGCCCCTTTTGTTCAAGTACAGCCATCACTGCATGTGGTACAAAAACTATGATAGGCTGCCCCAAGGTTAATTTCTGGGCTGCTTTGACTAGCAGCACCACTGCAGCTACAGCTCTCAAACATGCAGGCCATCCTTTGCTTACTTCATCTAAGTGTTTGGAGAAGTAAGCTACCGGTCTTCTCCAGTCTCCCAGAGTCTGGGTCAGAACTCCTAACGCTACATGTTGCCTTTCATGCACATATAGCGTAAATGGTTTTGTCAGGTCCAGCAACCCCAAAGCAGGGGGCCCCTCATTAATTCAGCTTTGATGGTATCGAATCCTTTCCAGCATTCTGGGGTCCATTCCAAAGTTTCCCCAGGTCCTTTGATAGCAGCATATAATGGTTTGGCTATTAAAGTGAAGTTTGGTATCCAAAGTCTGCACCACCCTGCCATTCCCAGGAATCCTCGCAGTTCGTTCTTAGACCGTGGAGGAGCTATTCGACAAATCGCTTCCTTTCGTTCCACGCCCAGTTCCCTTTTTCCCTGAGATATTTCAAGTCCCAGGTAAATTACGGTTGTCTGCACAACTTGGGCCTTTTTCTGGGATACTCGGTACCCAGCCAGTCCTAAGAAATTCAACAAATCTATGGTCGCAATTTTGCATTCCTGCTCAGTCTTTGCCCCCAATAGTATATCATCTACATATTGTAACGGGGTAGTGGAAGGATTCTTACCTTGCCATTCTTCCAATTCTTTGGCAAGTACGTTACCAAACAAGGTTGGGCTGTTCTTGAATCCTTGCGGTAGTACAGTCCAGCAGAGCTGTGTCTTCCTTCCGGTGGTGGGACTCTCCCATTCAAAGGCAAAAAATCTTCTGGCCCTCCTCTTCCAGGGGAATGCAGAAGGCGGCATCCTTTAAATCTAGCACTGTAAAATACACATTGTCTTCGGGTATTGCAGACAACAAGGTATAGGGATTTGGTACAACTGGATGTACATCAACTGTGATTTTATTAATTTCTCTTAAGTCTTGTACCAATCGATACTCTTGGGTTCGAGGTTTCTTAACTGGTAAGATGGGAGTATTGTACTCTGACTGGCACTCCCGCAACAGTCCATACTGCATAAAAGTATTAATCAAGGGTTCTTCGCCCACTCTAACCTCTAATTTCATAGGGTATTGTCTCTTTCTTACCAGTTGAGCTCCCGATTTTAATTCGACCTTTACCGGAACAGTGTTCTTGGCTCGTCCAGGTTTCTTGGAAGCCCATACCAGGGGTATTATAGCATTCAAAATTTCCTCTGAGGTTCTGGTCCCTTCTTGTTTCTTTTCAGTCAATAGACACAGTTGAGCTCTCCACGCTGTCTCCTCAGGCACATGTAACTGAATGGACTTATCAGAGAATGTTAATTGCGCTTTCACTTTACACAATAGATCACGTCCCAGCAATGGGAGGGGGCATTCTGGCATATATAGAAATTCATGAGTCAATGTAGTGTTTCCAATTGTGCATTCCATAGGTTTTAAAAATGGCCTAAGAGCTCGCTTTCCCGTGACCCCAACAATTGGCATATACATCTTACTTTACAACTAGTTACTACCGAATGGGTTGCCCCGCTATCTACTAAGAAATCTATAACCTCGTTCCCCAGCTTTACGGGAACCAGGGGATCTGCTGGGGAAATCTTGATATTCTCCCCCGGTCCCTTCATTCAGTATCAAATGTCCCTAACATGATCCGATTAGCATCTGATTCTTGCCCCCCTTCTCCTGAGGATTCAGCAAATGATTTTCTTCTCTGTGGGCATTCAGATTTCCAGTGTCCTTCCTTTCTACAATAAGCACACTGATTAGGACCCAAAGGAGTACGGTTCGAGGAATTAACTCCCCGCCCCACTCCGCTCCACATTTTCCCCTATCTCTATTATTATAAACCTTGTGTGCTATTTCTGTCAACTGTGATACAGACATTCCTCCAGCTCCATCTGCCCGTTGCAGCTTCTTTCTAATGTCAGGGGCTGATTGTCTGCACATCCTCAGCCTCCCCACTGTCCTCAATGCATTTCTTTTCACGTTCTTTGCAACAACCCTTTTTCTTTCCTTTCCCATTAACACTTTCTGCTAATACATACATCCCATCAGCATCTTCCATCAACAATCTACAATATTTTTTTTTTTTACGAGTTTCACGATCAGGCCTCAAAATGAAAACCAAATTGACATACGCAACCTCATCCCATTTATCCATCCTTCTACAAAACCGCATTAACTGCAAAATAGTGTTATAATTCAATAATCCATTCTCTGGCCATTTCTCTCCATCATCCAGTTCATACATTGGTCACCATTGGGCACAATAAGCTTTTAATTTATCTTTCTTTAGGGGATTCCCTCCAAACCTTCTCCAATTTTTCCAGGATGCATCCTAAGGGAGTACACAGAGGTACTTCGGTAGAGGCAGCCGCACCCATATTACCAGATTCCGACCCCTTGTCGGAATAGGATTCCTTTGAGTGCTCACTGCGGGCCTCTCTTGATGCGTCTTATGTAGAGCAAATTTGAGCCACTTGGCTTACCAGATTCTGACCCCCTGCCGGAATAGGAATCCTTTTTAAGCTCCTGCTGCGGGCCTTTCTTGACGCGTCTTATGCAGAGCAATTCCACAAAAGTGTCTACTTACCTCCGTAGTCCCTTGCCTCCTTTTAAGTATCTCGTATTGGTGTTGCACCGTTGAGTTGCCTGTCGTCCGTCCGCAGAGAGGAACCAGTGGATTCCCCGATCAAAAAGTCAGTGCGCGCTGGAGTCCTTCCCAGTCCCGTCTCTCGTCTGGAGCAGCAGGACAATCTGGGCAAGGCTTAAAATAGCGATCCCATCTGGGTCGCTAGAAACTGTTGTCCCGCAAGCGGGGTCCGGTACCTGGTGTGCAATAAGCCAGTCTTACACACAGAGCCGAGATATTTATTTAGCTCATATTTGTGCAAAGATGGGTGCTAGGTGGTAATTCCACAAAGCTAGCACACCACACAAAAGAACTACAGAGTATTTATATTGTTACATGACTAGCAAAAACCCGCCTAAGTTCGTGCTCATTGGTTAGTTATGTTCAAATTAGCCTCGCTCGCCATGTAAACTAGCACGCATGCTCCTTGCAGGCGTGGGGGGGCAAGTCTTTCCAGTCTTGAATTGAGTCGGTGGTCGCGATCTCCCCCTGCCGCCTTTACCTTTCCCCTAGTTACTGCAGTTTCTTGCTGACTTCTTGTTTCTTTGGCAATCATCTAGCCTCCGACGCCTTCTAGGGCAGGATGTTCCCCTTTTATCAGTCTTCTAGTTCTTCTTCAAGGGCATAGTCGTTGTAAGGCATGCATTGTTTATACAAGGCAATCAGGCTAGTACAATGAAGACTACAGTCTAGGATAGGTATTAACCCAAACATATGGCTACACAAGGTGTCTGCAAAGTTGAGTCACAAGCAGATTCTTTATATACACTTGCACCAGCACCAATCCTGTGAGCAGTTGCATGGGGCACCTTGGCCCGGCCTTGGGTCCGTCCACTGGCCCAGCTCTGTTGCCCAAAGGTGGCCCTTGAGCACTGGCAGTTCAGGATGGTCTACAAGACAATGCTGAGGCTGTCTCTCATCTCATCACCAAGGGAAACTTCACTCCCTTGCAGGGAGTTCTGTCTCTGGCGTTCCTGCTTCCAGCCAGTTTAACCCCTTCTTGCAGTTGGGCCTTGTTCTCTGTGCCAGAGCATTCCTTGGTCACAAATTACCACTGCTGAGCAGTTACAGTTTGAATTTCCCCTTCAGTCATTTCTTAGGACTGGATGACTGCAAAGATCTGCCAGGGCCTGCATCCATTCCTTCCTTGTATCTGGCTATAAAGAAATGTAAGATCTTCTGCTGGCATAAACAGCACAGTCACCCTGGTTACTGGGCAGCCAGTGGCAACTGCAGTTCTGCCCCTAAACTCTTAACTATGGGCATACGGCAAATGTAATTCTTTGATAATTCTTGAAAAAAGTCCTGAAAGTCTTGTCTTCTACAGATCAATATGAAATTGTCTGTCTGCTTCTCTTTTCACTAAAAATAACATTTCTGAAGTTTGTCACTCCTCTGTGATATTAGAAAATACTATAAATATACAGAACTGCATGTTCTAGTATATGCTGAGTACAAAGTTTAAAATTATATCTTCAAATAGTAAGTTATATTTTGGTTATGTATGTGGTAGTATAGGAAGTATTTGCATAGCATTTTACTTACATTCTTCTGCACGAATTAAGTAAAAACAGTGTTTCTAAGAAGGTATGTGCTACTTGGCTTCATGAGAGTCCTTCCTGCACAGGTAGGCAGGCACCTCTCTCTGGCTTACTGACAGGTGAGCTCTTCTTCAAAAGATAAAGAGGATAAAATTTAAGGTGGCCAGATTAGATGGTTTTGGACTGTGGGATCAATACTATAGCCCTCCTGTGAAGTCCTATACCAGGAACTCCTCCAGAGGAGAGTGCTCTGCCTGCATCTGCTTTGGAGAGGTTGTAAGTGAGCATTGATTGATATGGTAGTAATTTCATTGATGCTTTTCCAGCACCAGTTATCACACAAAATGATTCTTTTCCAAATCACTTTGTACGCAAAACTTGACTGAATTGAGCAATAGTTGAAGAGGGACACTAGCAGGCTATACTACCTTTTAAGACTGATTTCACTTTTCTGAAATAATCTGCATACAGTAATGAAATTCTAGACCTACTCAGAAATCCCCCTAAAAATCATAATGTCATGTTGAAATGTGTGTGTGGAGAGGGGCTCACTTAAAATGAGGAAAGCTTGTTGAAGCTTCACAACTTGTAACTTTTCAACAAGCTGGAGAAAGAGGTCTCAGTCACCAGTGAATTTGCCATATGACTAATTCAGGATACTGTCTGTTTTGCCTTGAGAATGATAGATTTGCTTTCTGATTTGACAAATGATAGAAAAACATGGTGCACTTGGCTACGTGGGACTGACAGAAATCCAGCATTACAAGGCAGGTGGCTGAATATAATGGCTGTGCGCACCTTTTAATGGAGCCATAGATGGTTGAGGAACTGACCAACCAATTTTAGCATCTGTTTTCCACTTGGTGCTTATTTTTGCCAAACTATTTTTCCTATGAAGCAGCACTAATGAAGTGAATGACCTTCAACCTTAAAAGCTTTTCCACAATTGCTATTGTTTATGAAAGTTGGGCAGGGATACCATTTTAAAAAAAACACAGGGTAGCAGAACTTTTTCATGGCCCGAAGACAGAAAGGCTTCCCATGGCGAGCATGGCCAGGAATTTTTAAAGAAGCCCCTGGGAAAGGATATGAATCACAGCTTGGAATGGCTTTTGGAATGGTGCATGAGTGGGACAGGACATATGTAGTCATATCTATGCAGATGAGGTGTAGCTAAGAGGGGAATAATCATTTCCTCAATGCAATCTAAGGGCTATGTAGGCAGGGGCAAAACTGGAGTGGCTCTTTAGCCAGCACAGGGGGCTTATAAGAAAGATGGAGAGACTTTTTACCAGGGTCTGTAGTGACAGGACAAGGGATAACAATTTTAAACTGAAAGAGGGTAGATCTAGATTGGATCTAAGGAAGAAATTTTTTACGATGAGGGTGGTGGGACACGAATAGGTTGCCCAGAGAGGTGGTAGATGCCCCTCCCTGGAAACATTCAAGGTCAGGCTGGACGGGGCTCTGAGCAACCTGATCTAGTTGAAGATGTCCCTGCCCATGGCAGGGGGGTTGGAACTAGATGATCTTTGAAGGTCCTTTCCAACCCAAACCATTCTATGATTCTATACGGTTCCACCAAGGTATTACTGAAAACTCCTCTTGCTCCTTTCTCATCTTCCTTCCTGGGCATTAACTTTTTTTGGGACGTGTTTTTCAGACAGGTTAGGAAGTGAACAAAAGAATGAAATGTGAGGTTGGATATGAAGATGTTTTGTACACATTCACATGTAATGCCTCCTGATGATTTTTCCATGGAAGAGAAACAATAAAACTCTGAGGATGAGAACTTGTCTTTTAAACCCTCCTGGGAAGCTTGGGAGCAGGAAATGGGAGCAATTGTCTGTTCCCAATTGCCTTGTGCTAGGGAGGTGGAGGGTCCAGGTGGGTAGTGCCAGATTGCAAGGACCCAGACTTGTTCTGATACATTCTTGCTGCTGTAGCTCTGTTCACTTTGAGGTCTCTCTGTCTCTTTATGGTTTTTTAGAAGCTCCACCAGATGTTGGTAATACCAAAGGTATGCTCTGAATCACCTATTTGAGAGGAGGGTTCAGAGATGGCATCACATGTTCGTGGTTTTTTTTTTATTGCTATTATTATATTTGTCGTAATCACAGGTACTATTTTAAGGAAACTTCTGGTTTAGCAGTATATACCGAACTGCCTGGATTGTACACTTCTTGTCCGAATCCAAGGCATGCTTCACACTGCCTGGAGGCTCCAGCAGAGATGCTATGGGGAGGCCAGGTGAGGGCCAAAGAGTAGGGTGAAGGCTTGATCTTTTGGGACTGCAAATCGTCTTAGGAAGCCTGATAAAGCTAACCGACTTGATGCTGCCCTGTGCCTATGAATTCCTGTAAAATCCTTACTGGGGACCAAGGTTAATCTCTTAAATTTCTATAGCCTAAATCTCAGACTGTGATCTTTGTGTCCCATTTTGTGAAAGGTTCCAGAGAAATTAAGCTGTTAGCTCGCGCTCTCTATTGCGCGTTCTCTCTCTCTCTCTCTCTCTCTCTCCCTCTCTCTCTCCCTCCCTCCCTCTCCGCATACATCTGGGAGAGCAAGCTGCTAGACATTTCCCTCAAAGATTGCCCTGTTGAAGTCTATAATTTCTGTGGGGAGGTAGAAGGAAACAGATTAGCTTCCATACAATACAAACGTAGGGAGGAAGCCTTCACTGGCCTTGAGATTGTGATCTAGACATAAACAGTAATTTGGTTCCAGCACTAAAATGTACACCTAGCTGAAATTTGATTTTACTGCTGCAGGCAAAAATTTGCTCATGTGATTTGTAACTACCTAAATAGCTACCTCTTAACTTCCTGTTTAAGGATTTATGAAGAGTTATTCCCTGCCATCTCAGTTTGACAATCTAACCAAAATGGCCATTTAATTTCAACGTTCCTGCCAATTTCTCTATTTACTGTGGTTTTAACCTCAGTTTGACTGGTTTTTAAGGCTTATCTAGATTAATAATATTAATAGCTATTTAGTCTTAATGGCACTGTAACTCAGAGCTCAGAGAATTACTTCTACTTCAAGTCTAATGAATAGGATAATGAGCCCGATTAAAATAATTAAGACTAGTGGAAATAACAATGGTAAGGAACACGGTTAAAAAGACTGCTAGGTAAAAACAAAGGTTGATAGAAAATTCTAACCCTGTTCCAACCCCTTTTTGCATATGAAATAAAAGGGGAAACCCCCCCCCCCCCCCAAACACCTCTTAATTCTTAAAGTCATATATGAAATTGGGAATTGCATCCCTTTTGTGATATTAAGAACAGAGCGCTCTCTCCCTGGGAGCATATTGCGTGAATCTCTTGGAAGGACACATCTCTTCCTTGCTAGGTAAGGCTGGGTGTACATGGGGAGCCATTGTATATAATCCAGGATGGAAATTATAAGTGTAATTCCTTACAAGCACCATGAGTACTGGTGCTTGTCAGAAGGTTAGCTTAACCCACTTCAAGGCAGGCTGCACCAGTGGGATGATGCACCTCCTCTGTTTGCTCCCAAAAGCCACTGCATCCTTCAGCTTCCTCAGCTACTGCCAGTCCAGCTGTGTCTTCTCCATCTCCTTGCCTTCCCCACAGTCTGGGCTTGGCCTTTGCCTCCTGTGGCTCTAGGAGAGCTTATTATAAGGCAAAGTCTGTTCCATCTTGTGGTACCCAGTGAATCTCAAAATGTGTCTGAACTCTTAGGTTCTGTTATGCTTTCTTTATTCTTTGCTTGAGGAGAAACGATTTCTGTAGAATATCTTATTTTAGCAAGGATTTTTTTTTTTAAACTGTGGATATTTCTGTGTGTTTAAGTAAGGGGAAGATAAGACCAGAGAAAGTGTCTTGTGAGTAGAGTAGCGAGTACTGAGGTACCCAGGATTATACTCCTAGGTTTTGAGGAAATTTCCCCCACCCACCCTTAGCTCATAGCCTTTTATGTATCCTGGACTTAGGCAAAAAGAATGCATCAAAGATAACGATCAAGACCTTGGCCTTGATTTGAGCCAATTTATAGCACGCATAGGCTTGATATTCTCCTAACATCTTGTGCTACTTTGGTGTTTGGAGTGCTTGATGTCTCAAGAGCTGAAGTTCCCATTTGAAAGTATGGGAAGGTTCTTGTACCTAACCAGGGATACAGAAAGGGTTATTCATGAATGCTGCTTTCAGATCACACGGTGAATCCAGCACAATGGAGTCAGCTACTTGGAAATCTTCAGGCAAAGATAATAACTTTATGCCTGCAAATGATTCAGGATGGATAAAACTACCTTCAAGCATTGTTACAGGGTTATAACTGTTCTTCACTTTTAAGCCACTTTTGCCCAAGCACTAGGCAGTTGTGGTGGCAACAGATGGTGATATTTGGTATTGATACGTGGTGCTGACTGTTATCCAGTGTTAGACTCCAGCTTCTGTATCGAATTTATTATTCAATGCAGTATGATAAAAAGAGGTTGGAAAAAAACAGAGAAAATACTGATCCAAGGGAGGTGTTATGAGGGCATGTTGTTTGCCATTATTATTTAGTTCACTGATGTGGGTTGACCTTGGCTGGCTGCCAGGTGCCTACCAAGCTGCTCTATCACTCCCTCTCCTCAACTGGACAGGGGGATGTGACAGTGTGCTCCCCCGCCCAACCTGGCCTTTATCTCCTGTAACCCTGCTCAAGTGATAACTACCAGGGGCAGTCGTTAACGGATGCTGATACTGATAGCTGCGTCCATTCAAAGTGGATTTGGGAGCCAGATAACAACACAATAACCAAGGGCTATTGTGAGAAATATGCCCACCTAACCACAGTGATTGGTATGCAAATATGACTATGAGTCAACCATCTTACCCCCATAAATAGTGAGCAGCCCAAGAGCCCTTTGAGCTCTCCTACACGGCAGCGGGCTGCACGGCGGGATCTCCCCTTGAGTAGGGATGCCTCTCAAGGTTACTCCTCGAGGTTGAGAGATTCCTTGCCGCAACAGATCCTCAGTAAGTGACTAATAGCATGCTCAACTTTGAAATCTTAGCTAAGTGATATAAAGGATTGACTGCGCATATATAATCCTTTAGACATAAACCATTGACCAAGTCTGGGACTAGGATTGGATCCAGCCACACCTAGACTCCTCTCTGAGAAGGAGTTTAGAAAGCAAGGGGGTCCTTTCTGAACCTCACGGCTCAACGGGAGGGTCTCCCTGACAGTTTTGTCTGACCCTGTCCTCTATGCAGTAAATAATCAAGTGTACCTTGCCATCGAATCTTGTTAAATCACTGTCGCACTTACCACTGAACTTTGTTAACTCACTGTTTTCTATCAATAAAGTGTATTGTTGCTTCTCTCTTACGAGTGAAGTGCAGTCTCACTCCATCTACGACAGGGGAGAAGATACAACGAAAGGCTCATGGGTCGACATAAGGACAGGGAGATCACTCATCAATTACCGTCACAGGCAAAACAGACTCGACTCTGGGAAATTAATTTATTGCCAATCAAATCAGAGTAGGGTAATGAGAAATAAAAACCAAATCTTAAAACCCTTTCCCCCCACCCCTCCCTTCTTCCCGGGCTCAACTTCACTCCTGACTTCTCTACCTCCTCCCCCCGAGCAGCACAGAGGGATGGGGAAGGAGGGTTGTGGTCAGTTCATCATACATTGTCTCTGCTGTTCCTTCCTCCTCATACTCTTCCCCTGCTCCAGCGTGGGGTCCCACCCACGGGAGACAGTCCTCCACAAACTTCTCCAACGCAAGTCCTTCATGAACTGCTCCAGTGTGGGTCCTTTCCACGTGTCCTTTCCAGGGGGTGCAGTCCTTCAGGAACAGACTGCACCAGCGTGGGTCCCCCACAGGGTCACGAGTCCTGCCAGCAAACATGCTCTAGCATGGGCTCCTCTCTCTCCGTGGGTGCACAGGTCCTGCCAGGAGTCTGCTCCAGTGCAGGCTTTCCATGGGGTTACAGCCGCCTCCGGGTGTATTCACCTGCTTCAGTGTGGGGTCCTCCACAGGCTGCGGGTGGATATCTGCTCCACCATTAACCTCCAGGGGCTGCAGGGGGACAGCCTGCCTCACCATGGTCTTCACCATGGGCTGCAGGGGAATCTCTGCTCTGGTGCCTGGAGCACCTCCTCCCCCTCCTTCTTCACTGACCTTGGTGTCTGCATAGCTGTTTCTCTCACATATTCTCACTCCTCTCTCCCAGCTGCTGTTGTGCAGCAGTTTTTTTTTTCCTCCCCTTCTTAAATATGTTATCACAGAGGCGCTACCACTGTTGCCGATTGTCTCAGCCTTGGCCAGGGGCGGGTCCCTCTTGGAGCCAGCTTGGCACTGGCTCTATCAGACTTGGTGGGAGCTTCTGGCAGCTTCTCACAGAAGCCATCCCTGCAGCCCCCTGCTACCACACCCTTGCTACACAAACCCAATACAACTGAATTCCTCCTACTGGGAAAGACTGAAAGTATCTCAGCATAGTTCTCAGGACTTTCATCGCTTGTAGTTTCATAATACTTTCACCATACAATAACATGTCAGCTGCTGCAGGGAGGTAGCAAAGAAGAGCAGCAGGGTGAGGAGGATGGATATCTTTCCCACTCCATCATGCCTGTTAGGGTGACTAGCTCTGTGTCCTGCCTTGAGTCAAGATTGAGAAAGCCTAGAATATAGATGACTTCCCCCGCCCCCATAGGCTTTCTCCAGAATGGGAGATTTCATGCTGAGAATATAGCTGGGTAGGACCAGTGCATCTGGCATGGGTGTCTGGTCTTTCAAGGAAGAAGAGCTGGGTCCTCTGAATGATGCATTGCCTATTTTGGTCTGAGGTTTCACCAGTTGCTCATGACCCTTCTCACAAGCCAGGAAGAGCATGGGTTATATTTACAAGTCTTGGTTTAAGACTCATGGATATGCAGTGGATCTGACATAAGCTGCTCTGCCATGCTTCAGATTTCATAATCACAGGACAGTTGGGTTCCAGTTTACGCTGGACATGTCAGAGATGTGCTGGCATTTTTAGCTGCTGATTTTTATGACTGTCTCACATAAGGATTTCTGATTCAGTTATTATGTTTTGTAAGTGATCTATACAGCACAGGATTAACTTTAATACCTGCTAGAGTAATTATCAAAGCATGTGGTATCCTGATGACACACTTACAGCTTCACATGAACTGGTAGATGCTCTGCTAACTATAGGCCAGAAAGTTAAAATCCTCAGCCAGTCAGCTGGAAAGAAACTCCCCGCGTCTTCTCTCTTCGGGCATTTGCTTAGTTTTCAAGTTTGGAGAATGACCTGTTAGGGAAAGCTCGGAAGCATCAAAATTTGAGATTTCAGCAATGAAGCAGGCACATAATGTGAGCCCTCCCTCTTTCATCAGCCTGGTCAGGAGGGTTCAAGTCCCTTGAGCAGGCAGCAGGCTTCGGTGCTGCTTTCACAGAATTCAAATACAAAACCTTGGACTTCAGTGACAGCAGGGTCTGGCCCAGGTGTTTGAAGGAGTACTAGGAGCACTCAGCACTTCATGGTCACTGAATCAAGTGAATCAAAGGTTTTCTGTTCAGATCCTCAGAACTACTGGCACCGCCGTGTGCAGGGAAAGAGCAACCCTGCAAAGGAGGGGGAGCAGGAGGCAGCCTCATGGGACTAGTTAGGGCCAGCGCTGTGATGGGGATGATGCTTCAACATGGTGGCAGGGTGTCTGGGAGACACCAGCACCTTCAGGAGCTTCCTGCTGAGTAACACGAGTACACATGCTGCATGAGCACCTCTGCATGCATGTAGGGGGAGGTATGAGGAAGGTATATAAACATGTCCCCTTCATGTCTCTTCCAGGCATCTCAATCCCTGTATTGCTCTCTTGGTGGACTCCTACCAGATGCTTTCCATATTTTGTACTGTGCTCTGCAGAAACAAAGGCATTTTGTCATTAATCTTTCAGCATGCAGAGAAAAATAGGATCATTGAGCTCTTCTGAACACTAGGCTGTCACTTATCCCTGGTCTTCATCCAAGACTTATAGGAAGACAGAAATTTTCTTGTGTCCCAGATCTCCCTCGTATGTGGTGAGGGGAAATTTGGTTCTGACTGTGGCCTGTGCATATAAACCTGTTTCTTAGCAGAAGAGTGTCCCAAATGGTGGCCTGCAAGGGCATGGCATACAACTGGCACACACAGCTATGCTTTCCTAGGAGTTCAGTTAAATGTTTGACACTAATGATGATTGGTGTGTAAGTAATGATGAGAATTGACAGCGGAGCAAGGTCCAAAACAGTTTGCGAAACCATTGCCTTGGAACGTGTACTGAAAAATGAGGACTGTGATTTATCATTTCCTTCAGAGAAAAACATTTTAGGCAATTCTGACGTGAAACAGCTGTATCAGATACTGGTGAAGATAATCTGGTGTTTGCTATCATCTCTCTCTTCAGCAGATGGTAAAGGCTGGGTACTAATTAAGAAGAAGCAGAAAAAAGAAAAGAAAAAAGCTTTAGGTTGACAAAATGCTGCATTGTGTAATAAATAGCATCTTATTTACTATTTCTGCTAACAATTATGGACTGGAATGAGATCTCTCAGAAGGAGTAGATCATGCCTCCATCTGTCTACTGCTGGGTTATTCCCCTTGCATTTGCAGCAACTAGTTCTGGCCTTGTTAAAGGCAGATCATGGAACAGTTGGATGATTATGACCAAACTTCAAGAGCAGTTTCCCTCCTACATTGTTATTCATGAGGATAATGGCTGTTCATGGGGCTGAGACAAGCTAGTCATCCATTTGCAGCTTTTCTAGGTCCTCTTTAGAAAGAGTGCTGTTTTGTTCCTGGATAAACCTCTGCAGAGCTGAACCAGGTTTGAAACGTGAAGGCTAAAATTAACTTTATGAATCAACAGGTCAGAGGTATCGAGTCTTTGCCAGAGAATATCTAAAAAAATGAGCACATGAAGGAAGAATGTAAGTTGGTAATGAATAATCAGAAATATTTTTCAGTTGAGGGTTTGATTCAAAGTCTTCTGAAGTTTCTCAATACAAAGACGTAAAACCAGGTTTGACCAGCCTTTCACTGCCCTCCCTGACTAGAAGGAGGGTGTGGGTGCAGACCTGGGGCTGTTTTGAGGCATGGAGATACAGTGATTCTGAGATGCTGCGAAGCTCTTGGGCAGCCCTTTTGTTGTAAATAGTTGTAAGATAAAATGCTGGACTAATCAAGCGTGCGTCAAACATACAAGGCCACAGCTAACGAGCACATCATGAGAGACAGATAAGTACTAGCAGAAACTGGACGAAGACAACCAAAACTGTGGCAAATGGCAGTGATGAGCCAATTTGTGACCATATAAGGAGAAGGGTCCAAAGGTTCAAGAAAAGTTCACCTCCTGCAAAGACCACAAGAGACCAGGAGAGACCACAAGAGACCACCTAAGACACCTGAAGATGCTCCTAAGGACTCATAACGCATGCGTGAAGGACTATGCAAATATTATAATTAGTTCCTAGAAATATAATGAATATGCATGATTTTTCCAAGAAATTATTATGACTATGTATATCGCAGAACCATATAAGGGACAGTTGATGCAGCATACGGTGTGCATGCTAGGAGGAGAGATCCCCCATGCACCCAGCCGAATAAAGTAATGCCTGCTCTTTAATACACCCAGTGTTAAGGAGTTTTATTCCCGATTTTCGGTGACACTTTGAGTCAAGTTCCCAGAACTGGGGCAGTGCAAAATTAGATTTGAATACTCTGGGCTGCATTATCAAGTTGCACCAATAAAGAGCATACAGCTGAATCTGGAAGAATATAGCTAAGCTGCAAGTACAAAACAACCTCAGTTTCTGTGAGCCTGAAAAATGGAGAGAAGCTAAAACCAAAGAAGGAAGGAAGGAAAAGAACGGGCAATCAGTATCAGCTAATAGTGTCAAATGAGACAGTTAAAGTGAGGGAAATTCTCTGGGATTGTGCAACAGTTCAAACCATTAAAATCAATCAATGAGGGCATTGCTATAGTCAAAGCTGCAAAGTTGTATCTGATAAGGGATGAACAGAACAATTTAATTCCTGATGTATACTGATTGGTGTTACACCAGAGAAGGTTTTGGCCATTTCAGTTAAAAAAAGGGGGGGAGGGGAAGAACTTGGCTCAAAAGAGAAACAGAAATGAAATAATCTGCTGAAAGTTTCTCAGAATCTGGACTGAAAGGGCATATTTTTTTTCCATGGGAACAATTAAGAAGTGCTCTAAAAATAGAGTTAAAAATACTTTTCAGTGCTTCTAGTGATTTACCTAACAGACTTTCCTATTCTGGAAGGTATAGAAGCAAATTTTGTTTTATCTCAATAAATTGCAAACAGATTTGCCTGGTAATTAAATATATTTTCATTTTCTTGTGTGCTGAGCTATGCTTCAAACAGGTTACTATTCTCTTCAGAAAGGACTTTTTTCTTCCCCCCTTGGCTTCCAGAAACAAATCTGAATTATTTTGGTTTTTTTGGTATTTATGTGTGCATTATTAAGATTGCATGTAAGCGTTTGACTCATTTGGGAAAAACTTGGTGTACCAAGAAATATTTATCAGATGTGATGCAGATCTTGATCAAATAAATATTTTTTTCCATGTATAGTAAATTGGTTTTGTTAGTATAAAATATGTGCCTTTATTGCATGCAGCTGGCCCTCCTCTAGTTGCCCATGTCTGTGGGCAGTCTTGGTAGCCTCTTCCATGATTTTCCAGTAGTTCCAGGATGGAACATTGGGATTTTTTAAATATCGCAATTATTGGATTATTTTGTGTGGCTTAACTAAAGTCATTAAAATACCACGCAGTCTGTATTTATTAACAAAACACATGATCCCTTAGCTTCCAGTATATCTTAATTTATTTATCTCAAAATATTGGCAAAACGCACGAGTTGTAATTATAATTTCCACTGAGTAGCAGTTAGCTTAGACACAGAAATCTAGGTTCAGAGTAGCTAACAATACTAGCTCTGCAAGGAATTCCCAGCTGGCATGGTCCTCATGCCTCGCCAGTCTCCTCATAGGCTTTAAAGGTATAAATAGAGACACACTGGCATATCGCTCTTCCTGCCCTTCCAGGAGGGATGACTCCTACTGTGCTTTGTTGCTATGGCTCAGGGTTTGGCAGCTCAAAAGACTGTATAGGAAAACATGTCTTTGGCGGGGATTAAAAATGACTATCTGTCTCTCTTTCCAAAAGGGAAGGGAGAAACCTAATGGCATTGATGGACAAGCCCTCAGTATCACAAGTTACTTTGGCTGAAGGTCCTACATGAACTCCAAACACTGGATGATTTGAGAAAAGACCCATTCTTTCTTCAGTGTTGTTAATGGCAATCTCCTCCTTCCTGCCTTGTTACTGAGTATGGGATAAAATGCCACATTTCTGAAGTGTTATAATGCCACAGGATGATAAAAGTTTTAAACCTATCAGACTGGAAATTCAGAGTAAAACCTACTTCCTATTAAGACTCCTACTTGAAATTCTGCATTTTCTTCAGTGCAATTTTTCTGTCTTATAATTCTCCATCATCTTTCCATGCTGTACTGCAGGGCTGGAATCTGTTTCTAGCCAGTAAAGAGCTTAATAAAAGGAAGAGGAAGATGTTTATAGGAAAGAATAGTTTTGTTCAGTTGGAAGGGACCTACAACAATCATGTAGTCCAACTGCCTGACCACTTCAGAACTGACCAAAAGTTAAAGCATATTATTAAGGGCATTCTCCAAATGCCTCTTAAACACTGACAGGCACGGGGCATCGACTACCTCTCTAGGAAGCCTGTTCCAGCGTTTGACCACCCTCTCGGTAAAGAAATGTTTCTTAATGTCTAGTCTGAACCTCCCCTCATGCAGCTTTGAACCATTCCCACGCGTCCTGTCGCTGGATATGAGGGAGAAGAGATCAGCACCTCCCTCTCCACTTCCCCTCCTCAGGAAGCTGTAGAGAGCAATGAGGTCGCCCCTCAGCCTCCTTTTCTCCAAACTAGACAACCCCAGAGTCCTTAGCTGCTCCTCATAGGACATGCCTTCCAGCCCTTTCACCAGCTTTGTTGCCCTCCTCTGGACGCATTCAAGGACCTTAACATCCTTCTTAAATTGTGGGGCCCAGAACTGCACATGGTACTCAAGGTGAGGCTGCACCAACGCTGAATACAGCGGGATAATCGCCTCTTTTGACCGGCTGGTTGTGCTGTGTTTGATGCACCCCAGGATGCGGTTTGCCCTCTTGGCTGCCAGGGCACACTGCTGACTCCTATTGAGCCTGCTGTCAACCAGCACCCCCAGATCCCTTTCTGCAGGGCTGCTCCCTAGCCACTCCTCTCCCAATTTATACTTGTGCCTGGCATTACTCTTCATCCCTATTTGTCAGGTGACCATCTTCAACAAGTATTGGTCCAATGTTTTCCTTAGACCTCCTCTTGCTATTAACATACTTAAAAAAGCCCTTCTTGTTGTCTGACACAATACTGGCCAGTTTCAACTCTAGTTGAGCTTTGGCCTTTCATGTCTTCTCCCTGCATATGCGAATCACAGCTCTGTAATCTTTCTGCAAAGCGTGA
The DNA here is from genome assembly GCF_965638725.1 of Aptenodytes patagonicus. Classification (NCBI taxonomy): domain Eukaryota; kingdom Metazoa; phylum Chordata; class Aves; order Sphenisciformes; family Spheniscidae; genus Aptenodytes; species Aptenodytes patagonicus. The sequence goes on from NC_134981.1 coordinate 17,453,702, forward strand.
CCTTGCTTCCAGAGATCGTACAATTTCTTTTTCCTCCTGAGTTCCACGAGGAGTTCCCTGTTCAGCCAAGCTGGTCTTCTGCCCCGCTTGCTTGACTTTCGACACAATGGGATTGCCTGCTCCTGTGCTTCTAAAAGGTGGTTCTTAAAAACTGACTAGCACTCGTGGACCCCTAAGCCCTCAAAAGCAGATTCCCAGGGGACACTGCTAAGTAGCTCCCTGAATAGCTTAAAGTTTGCTCTCTTTAAATACAGAGTAGCAACTCTGCTGATCTTTTTTTCTTATTACACCAAAAATTTTAAACTCAACCATTTTGTGATCACTGTGGCCAAGACAGCCACCTACCATCGCATCTCCCACGAGTCCTTCTCTATTCACAAACAATTCCTAGACTTGTGTCTAGGAGGGCATCTGTCCTAGTTGGCTCCCTGAGTACTTGTGACAAGAAGTTATCTCCCACAAACTTCAGGAATTTCCCAGACCTGCTCATCACAGCAGTATGGTGTTCCCAGTTGATGTCTGGGAAGTTGAAATCTCCCATAAGGACAAGGGCTACTGATCCAGAGATTTCTCCTAATTGCCTACAGAATAACTCATCAGTGCTGTCATCCTGGCTGGGCGATTGGTAGTAGACACCCACTACAACATCTCCTTTGTTTTCCATTCCCCTAATCCTCACCCAGAGGCTCTCAACCACATCATCCCTAACTGTAAGGGCTGTAGAATCAAACCTCTCCCTTACATACAGAGTGCCACTCCTCCACCTCGCCTGCCCTGCCTATCCCTCCTGAACAGCCTGTAGCCCTCCATCCCAGCACTCCAGTCGTGGGACTCATTCCACCAAGTCTCGCTAATACCAACAATATCATAGCTCTGGGAATGGACCAAGGCTTCCAGTTTGCCCTGTTTGTTTCTCATACTACGTGTGGTGTTGTACAAGCATTTCAGACGTGCTCCTGAACCTTCTGTGCTCCCTGGAGCAGTGTAAACATTCCCACTAGCATTGGCACCCTCAGGGGACGCCATGCCAACCCTTGGCTTACCTTCAGCTCTCCTGTTGGTATCCCCTTCCCCCACCGATTCTAGTTTAAAGCCCCCTCAATCAGTCTTGCCAGCTTATGAGCAAAGATGTGTTTCCCCCATTGGGACAGGTGAATCCTGTCAGGCCCCAGCATACCTTGTGTTTTAAAGACTCTTCCATGGTTTAAAAAACCCAAAGTTTTGGCGGAGGCACCAGTCCTGGAGCCAGGTATTGATGTCTTGGGCATACCTGTTTCTTCCAAAGTCTCTCCCCATGACTGGGAGGATTGAGGAAAACACTACCTGTGCTCCTGAATCTTTTAGCATTCTTCCCAGGGCTCTGAAATCTCTTTTGATCGACCTTGGACTTCTTGTTGCGACATCATTAGTACCCACATGAAAGAGCAGGAGTGGATAGTAGTCCGAAGGCTGTACTAAGCTCTTCAGTCGTCTGGTGACATCCCTGATTTGGGCCCTAGGGAGGCAGCAAACTTCCCTGAAAAGAGGGTCTGGTGTGCAAATGGGTGCTTCCATTCCCCTCAGGAGGGAATCACCAATGACCATAACTTGCCGTTGTTTCTTCTTGGTGCTGGTTTTAATGCAGGTCTTGTTGCGAGGGGTTGGTTGATCTGACCTTGGTGAGAGTACTTGCATAGTACTCTCCTCTCATCATGCGCTTCATCTACCCAGAGCCTCATACCTATTCTGTAAAGGTAGCCGAAAGGGTAAGAAGGGGTTCCTCTTACAGCTCCGTGCAGTAACCTGCTTCCACTCCTTCCTATCCCTCATAATGCTGCCTTTCTCCTGGCACAAAACAGAACCTGGACCTACCTTAGTAGTGGCTATGCTGAGTTGGCTTGTGTGTACTGGAGATGGCAGAGCACAGCTCCATTGGTTGATCTCCATCTCAGACTCTCAGATGCTCCTCAGTCTGTCCACCTCCTCCTGAAGCTCAGCCACCAAACAGAGCAGTTCATCTACCTGGTCACATCTCCCACAGGTGTGCTTGCTATCATCCTCCATCTCCGGGAATATCCCCGCACACACCCCGCAGTCTGAAGCCTGTGTGGTCGCATGCTTTGACAGGAGCTCTGTCTGTGTGGCTGCATTGGTTCTACTGGGTGCTAGAAGGTCAGGAAAGGGCCCATCTGCATTTTATTTGGCCTTTCAACATTGGGTAGGAGCTGCAAGGCAAGCTGGGTTAGGCAGTGACTGGCTTTGAAAGTGCAGATACAGAGTTATAACTGATCATATGGAGAACAATGTGCAGGTGATGTAATCTATAAAGATTATAGGAAGGAAGCAGCAGAAACTTTGCCAACAATCACGGCTGTCTCCCATTTACTTATTTCTGCTTCTATTTTTTTTTTTCTGTGTGTCTGAAATTACTAAAGGTGATTCTAGGAAATAGTGGGGATGATGGAGGTTTTTCTTTAAAAATAGTGATGCACTCACTATAATTGCATTAGTATTTTTGATAGGTACAGGTGTTGAGGACTTAGTGCTTCCTCATTTTGGCAGCATGTTTAGCACATGTTATCCTGTAGATGTCATTTTCCATGTCGGGGTTCTCTTCCTTATGTGAGAATGATAGAGAGGCTGTGGTTTCCTGAGGCTTCTTTTCTGCCTCTAGGAGAGCTGTAGTTCAGATCCTCAGCATCCAGACACTATGCTGACAGCCTTTTTTCTATCACACTAGCATGGACAATATGAAAAAACCTGTAATTGATAAAAGCCACTTTGTAATCTTACTTGCTTCTTAGTCATTTGGCATGGATAGCCCTGAACAGAACAATACAAATAGAAATTAATAAATCAAGCAGAAAATATCACCACTTGTGAAACTGAAAAAGGGGGGGGGAAGTCCCTTTTATAACATGTTTACAAAACTGTCAATGAAGCATTTCAGCTTAACTAGTCTAAGTTTCTTTCTACCAAATCGGAGTTCTTCTGGGAGTATATGGGTGCCCAGACAAAGTTCCTTACTGGGCCAGTGAAATGCTTCTAGATAATTATGATAAAAATAATTGCAGATTCCCAGCAGTTTGGTGACCCCAGCAAGTGACTTCTCTGTGTTGCGAACAGTAAAACTGCTGACTGGAAACTTGCCAGTTTACTACTGTGCATGGGAACAACTTTTTTCTGTTTAATGTTGTTTGATAAATATATATTCAGTTGTTGCCATAATAAAGTGCTGTAGAAGTCCCAGTTGTAGGATCTGCTTTACGCAGTCTGTCCTGTGCCACCTGCTGCGTTTGCTTGATTGGATGCCATGCTTCCATTCAGGACTTCTCCCTCGTAACTACAAATGTGTGAACAGAAAAGCTTTTCCAAGTGCTCTTATTTACAGTCCTGGAAAATGGATGGAGATCAACACACGAGGTCATGAAGTGCCTAGGGAAAACAGTAGCACTTATTTCCAGAGACGACATAGTGGCATAGCTTCTTACTCGCTCACAAGCTGCATGTGACATTGTCATTTAAAATGCATTCTCTGGTCTATCCAGAGCTTGTTAGCAATTCAAGGTATGTGCCTTTCATGGAGCTGAGTTGTTTGTATGCTTGGTATAGCATTGATTTTAATTGGCTTGAAACAACAGAGTATTTGGTAGTTGGTTTGTATTTCATAAAAAGATACACATGCCTAAAAGAGTTGGCTAATTGTGTGGTTGAATGGAATGAGAGGAGTAAATAAATGTTCTCCCAGCATGGGCTATCCCACTGAAGGAAATATAGCAGAAAACCAAGGGTCTGGGTTTTGCGGCTTTAGAAGAATAAATCTTACCCAGAAAAATAATCATACTGACTTAAATGGGAGTAGCAACACATGTAACTGGATTACTCTTAAAGGAGTAACAGAATCAGACCCAAAGTGTATACCTGCTGTTTTTTACCTAAAGAGGCATTGTCTAAAGCAGCCACAACAGGGAAAAAAACCCCACTTACTAGAAAAAAACTGAAAAGAGGTTACTTTATTCCTAAATTAAGATATAAGCGTATCAGCGGTCTCAGACCCGAGAGACTGTGTTCTTGCAGGATTCAGCTGGTTTAGAGGAGCTATGCTGATTACTAGCCATGGTTATGTCTCCATATGGTAGATGCTACATTAAAACTTACAGTGGGTCATACACAGAATATATCAAGATTTGAGTGCATGTAAATGATACATGGATTGGCCAAAATGGACGTTTTCATAATCCCTAACATGGGAAGAATTTCTTAATGTGAGGGGAGTACCATAGCACCAAACACAATTTGAATAGAGCTGTATTAAGCCAAATGGCACTGTAATATGGACCCAAAGACTTCCCTGAAACGCTGTTGTGGCGGTGTTAGGGCAAGGCTGGCTCAGGACTTGACTGTTGCTGCTCCAGAAAGATTGTTCCCACCAGGGGCAGAGGTGGATGTTTCTGGACTGCTGCTCCGGTTGCTGTGGGAGTGACATGCGGGTGCCTGGTGCAAGGGGAGAGGCCCAGCACTCAGCAGTGGCTGCCCCTCGTGCTCTCACCTCTTCCTTCACCCTGGCTGGCTGCAGGTACAGACCAAAGGAGCAAAAGGGCCATGGTCACTCTGCCACTGCTGGAGGCGTGTTGTGACAGTTAGCTGTCTACTCTGCCTGTAGCTGGGGCTGACCCTGCTCACTGCTGCTATAGGTGTGTGAAATGGATGATAAGTGCACATAGTATTTCACAGAGCCCATTCTCTAACCAGTGCAGCATAAGCCCCTTCTGCTGGAGAAAGACTGTGGCCCTGGCTCTGCGGAAGGTTTATTTGTCTGTCTGGATCTCAGTCAGACAGATGCTTGTTTGCTAGCTGGACAAATTTTCTGTCTGTAAAACTCTGCATGAAGGATATTGTGAAGAAAACAACCTGCTACCATTCTCTCCTATACCAGTATTTCAATGAGTAATGCTTCCTCGGCTTGTCTTGTGTTCAGTGATACATTCCTCTATGCTATGTGCATTCCTGTTGCTTAGTATCATTTGTTTTTATTTTGGTCTTTCTAGGAGAGGCTGTGCAGAGATTGGGCCCAATCTGGCTTCCTCTGAAGTCTGAGAAAATATTGGCCTTGAACCAGCAAAGCACTTACAGTCCCATAATGCTCCTATAAAATTCAATGGCAAGACTCCCACTCACTTCAGCAGTGCAGCCCAAAGCGCTGGGAATACTCAGTTGCTTAAAGTTATGCGTGTGCCTGAGTGTTTTGCTGTTTGGAGCCCTAACCAATAAAAGCAGGTCTGGAAAATGGGATTTCCATGGAGAAGGCTGCTAAATGTTGATCATCAAATATTTTCTCTATCAAAGCTAAAAATTAGAACGGCAGTGACTTTTTGTGCCCAGGCAGCATTGGTACTTGGCACAAAGACTAAGCCTTTTTGATCCACCTTGGGCAACATTCCAAGTTGCAATGGTGTTGTTTAATGGTTTTGATATCCAAAAGAAATGAATTGTGGGATATTTCAGGAACTGAATGGAAATGGGAACTGCAAAATTCTTTCCTGAACCTGAAATTCAAAATAATTGTCTACTTCCCATATACACTTGCTATAACAAATTGAAATTTTGGACAGTGATACAATTATTGCATATAACTGTAGTACCTCCTACTCCATATATGATGAATGACTGCAGCTACCACTTGAAGTGAGGCCCTTGACTCCTGAGCTGTTGAAAACTGTGCCTGTAAAATCTGAGACTACCAAAAAGTAGTGCTTTAAAGAAAGTGCAGGATGTTCTGATAGTCATCAGATCCCTTTCAGCAACTGTTCCACTTTGCATTCTGCCCACAGAAAATATGTATTTATAAAAAGGGAGTGAAAAAGATCAGCATAAACAAATACGCCTAATCCCTAATAAAAGGACTGCCAAAAATAAAAATCTACCAATAAAAGTAAAGAAAAAAAAAGTTGCAGGGTTGATGCCATCATTTGCTTGCATAAAACCACCACTACAAATCTGCATATATACTTTGCCTTTTCAATGGAAATGCTGAACTGCAGCCCTTGGAAATATAATTTCATATGAGTAATATACTCCGCTGTGCTGGCAGGTAGCTGCCAGACAGGAACTGTGGCTTTGGGTCCTAGCTGTATTTCTGTTTTGCTGTCTGACCTCGGGTAGGGTGCTGAACTTTCCACTGAAGTGAAAACCGTGCTCAGCTGTCCCAGGCTGTAGTCTGTTTGTCTTTGCTATGGCTAGCATTTCTTGGTGCTCAGGTAGCAGTTTCCTGAAGCATCTGCTCAGACCAAGAGATGCCAGGTATATGATGCTGCACTGTATGAGTACACTCACTCCAATCAGCTTTTGTACTTTAAAAGCCTGAACGTAGCCCATTAAGATCAAATTCAGTTGACTTTTGATGTTGTTGTTTCATTCTGTTTGCAATCACAAGATGCAAACAGTGTTACTAATACAGTGAGGCAAGTACTATACTGTACTAATACAGTGTTTACAATTTACTGTGTAAATTGATAAAATAGCACCTTGGTCTAGAACAGTGGTTTTCAACCTCTTCACAGACGCCTGGGGAACACGGGTAAATTCTGAAAGCTCTGCAAAAGCAAGCCTTCTGTTGGGGACTCTAAATTAGTGTTCAGGAGATAATACTGAGTAGTAGCGGGTGTTTTCACAAGGGAAAACTTCATGCTGCATATATGAGAAGTACTGCCTTTCCCAGATGCCTGTTGTCCTGGTTTCGGCTGGGATAGAGTTAATTTTCTTCCTAGTAGCTGGTATAGGGCTGTGTTTTGGATTTAGGATGAGAATAATGTTGATAACACACTGATGTTTTAGTTGTTGTTGCTGAGCAGGGCTTACACAGAGTAAAGGCCTTTTCCTACTTCTCACACCGCCCCACCAGCACATAGGCTGGGAGTGCACAAGAAGTTGGGAGGGGACATGGCTGGGACAGCTGACCCCAACTGACCAAAGGGATATTCCATACCATATGATGTCATGCTCAGTATATGAACAAGGGGAAAAGCTGGCCAGGGGTCCGCTGCTCAGGAACTGGCTGGGCATCGGTCAGCAGGTGGTGAGCAATTGCATCGTGCATCACTTGTTTTGTATATTCTTTTATCATTATTATTATTTTTCCTTCCTTTTCTGTCCTATTAAATTGTCTTTATCTCAACCCACGAGTTCTACCTTTTTCTTTTTTTTTTTTTTTTTTTTTTTTTATTCTCTCCCCCATCCCACTGGTGGGGTGGGGAGTGAGCAAACGGCTCTGTGGTGTTGAGCTGCCTGCCGGGTTAAACCACAACAGTCTTTGGCGTGCAACGTGGGGCTCGAAGGGTTGAGATAACGACAGATCTGATCAGAGTGTGTTAAAACAAATTTGTTATAAGCATTCATTATTAGGTTAATAGTCGCTGGTTGCAACGTTGATTTATTTGCTCTCAGAGTTGTCGTGCTTGTTCTCAGAGTTGTGTTATGTAACACCTTACTTGCTGTATGTGTTCCCTGTTGTGCTGTCTATCACCTCTGGGAGCTGGATTAAGGTTATCATTTTGCTGTTCTGGGTAACACTGGCTTATGGTATGATAAAATCACTGGTAGTGAGACTAATCTGGTATTTGTACTCAGCACTGCCATCATCTCCGTACTTCGGGAACCATCTCTCGGAAACTATTAATAATTACACTCTTTACCTTTTCTCCTCAGTGAGCCAATTTATGGGGGACACAAGGGGGGACACTTTCCCCTGCTCCTTCACCTTCCCCTTCTTCAGGCTAGTTACAATAGCTCTTGAGAATTTTGAATATACTTGGGATGTTGAAACCAACATGTTCCTATTGCTATGTCTCCTGAATGTGTTTCAGGTCTTGATTAAGGTCAAACACCTATTTAAGAATACCACCCAGAGATCTGCCCCGAGGCTGGATAGTTATGAGTGGCAGGGTGTGTGGGATAGGATGGGCAAGTGCCTAGGCCAATGGGCACCCCCAGTGTTTTGGAACTTCACCCCTGAGCAAGTGCAGAATCCTGAAAAGTTAGTAGAATATTTGGAAAAAGTATGCTGTCACCCTGGCAACTCCAGAGAGATGCAGATCATTGCAACGTGCTGGGGCGTGGCCCATGCCTACCGAGCCCTGTTCAACAGTATTCGGTACCCTCAAGGGGAAGAGAATGTCTCCGGATCTGACGACAAAGCGACAGGCACTGTGGCTACTCCAACCCTGGTGACAGGCACCGCAACTGAACCAGAGAACAAACCCGTGCCGGTATCAGTCGCCCCTATACGCAAGAAGAAATGTTGGAAGTGAAAGTCAGCTCATTTAGTAAGGGAAGAAACTCTTCCCCTGCTAAGGGAAGAAGTGGACGAGGCAGACTACTCCGAAGCAGGGCCATCATGAGAAGAGGAGGAGGAAAAGGCAGAACTCATAAACAAGGCGGTAACTACCCAATCCCTATCCCTGAGTGAGCTGCGAGACATGCAAAAAGATTTCAGCCGTTGTCCAGGTGAGCACATTGTCACCTGGCTGCTCCGATGCTGGGATAACAGGACCAGTAGCCTGGAATTGGAGGGTAGGGAAGCCAAGCAGCTGGGATCCCTTTCTAGGGAAGGGGGCATTGACAAAGCGATTGGAAAAGGGGCACAAGCCCTCAGCCTCTGGAGGTGACTCCTGTCAGGCGTGAAGGAAAGGGATACCTTCAAGGAAGATGTTCGATGTCAACCAGGCAAGTAGACCACCATGGAGAGGGGTATCCAGTACCTGAGGGTATTAGCTGTGCTGGAGGTAATTTATGGTGACCTGAACAATGAGCAGTTATCCAAAGATCCAGATGAAGTCAAGTGCACACGACCCATGTGGCAGAAGTGTATAAGGAGCGCACCATCGTCATGTGCCAACTCATTGGCAGCGATGACCTGGAAAGTCGGAGAGGGACAAACGGAGGATGAATTGGCTGGCCAACTCTGGCAATACAAAGAAGGTCTCTTCCTCCCTACAGGCCTGCGTCTCGTCTGTGCAGAAACTGTCCCGGGAGATCCAGCAATTCAAAGAGGATATGTCCTACTCCTCACCTGTACGGACCAGTATCTCAGCCATTAGGAGTAAGCATTCCTCTGCTCAAGGGAGAGAATATAGTGGATATACACTACGGGCCACCCTATGGTTTTACCTGCGTGACCACGGAGAGGGCATAAGGAAGTGGGATGGAAAACCTACTGCAGCCCTAGAGGCACGGGAACGTGAGTTGCAAGGGAAAACAATCACAAAAGGAGGTTCTTCTGGGAAAATTGCTGCTCCAGATTCCAGTGAGCAGTTCCCCAGACAGAGTAGAAGGGCTGATCCTACTTCCGATCTTAATGAAGGGACTTCTGACTCGTATGTACAAGAAATGAGAAATGAGTACTGTGATGAGGATTAGAGGGGCCCTGCCTCCAGCCAGGGGGAGGAAAGGGACAACCGGGTTTACTGGACTGTGTGGATTCGGTGGCCTGGCACATCAGACCCACAGGAGTAGAAGGCTCTAGTAGACACCGGTGCACAGTGTACCCTAATGCCATCAAGCTATAGAGGGGCAGAGCCCATCTGTATTTCTGGGGTGACGGGGGGATCCCAACAGCTAACTGTATTGGAGGCTGAAGTGAGCCTAATTGGGAATGAGTGGCAGAAGCACCCCATTGTGACTGGCCCAGAGGCTCCGTGCATCCTTGGCATAGACTACCTCAGGAGAGGGTATTTCAAGGACCCAAAAGGGTACCGGTGGGCTTTTGGTATAGCTGCCTTGGAGACGGAAGAAATTAAACAGCTGTCCACCTTGCCTGGTCTCTCGGAGGACTCTTCTGTTGTGGGGTTGCTGAGGCAAGGAGTGATCAGCAAGACTCGCTCGACCTTTAACAGTCCCATATGGCCAGTGCAAAAGTCTAACGGAGAGTGGAGACTAAGAGTAGACTATTGTGGCCTGAACGAAGTCACGCCGCCGCTGAGTGCTGCCGTGCTGGACATGCTAGAACTTCAGTACAAACTGGAGTCAAAGGCAGCCAAGTGGTATACCACAATTGATATCGCTAATGCGTTTTTCTCAATCCCTTTGGCAGCGGAGTGCAGGCCACAATTTGCTTTCACTTGGAGGGGTGTCCAGTACACCTGGAACCGACTGCCCCAGGGGTGGAAACACAGCCCCACCATTTGCCTTGGACTGATCCAGGCTGCACTGGAACAGGGTGAGGCTCCAGAACACCTGCAATACATTGATGACATCATCGTGTGGGGCAACACAGCAGGAGAAGTTTTTGAGAAAGGGAAGGAAATAGTCCAAATCCTGCTGAAGGCCGGTTTTGCCATAAAACAAAGTAAGGTCAAGGGACCTGCACAGGAGATCCAGTTTTTAGGAATAAATGTGCTCTACACTGCAGGTGGGGAGAATGGCCCTACCTGGAGCCTCTGGCAGAAAGCACCAGGGGAGACTCAAGGTCGACCCCTAGGGTTTTGGAGTCGGGGATACAGAGGATCCAAGGCCCGCTATACTCCAACTGAAAAAGAGATATTGGCAGCATATGAAGGGGTTCGAGCTGCTTCGGTAGTGATTGGGACTGAAGCACAGCTCCTCCTGGCACCCCGACTGCCGATGCTGGGCTGGATGTTCAGAGGGAGGGTCCCCTGTCCACATCATGCAACTGATGCTACATGGAGTAAGTGGGTCGCACTGATCACAAAATGGACTCGAATAGGAAACCCCAGTCACCCAGAAATCTTGGAAGTGATCATGGATTGGCCAGAGGGCAAAGATTTTGGAATATCGCCAGAGGAGGAGGTGACGCGTGCTGAGGAGGCTCCAGTGTATAATGAACTACCAGAAAATGAGAAGCAATATGCCCTGTTCACTGATGGGTCCTGTCGTATTGTGGGAAAGCATCGGAGGTGGAAAGGTGCTGTGTGGAGTCCTATACGACAAGTTGTAGAAACTGCTGAAGGAGAAGGTGAATTGAGCCCATTTGCAGAAGTAAAGGCCATCCAGCTGGCTTTAGACATTGCTGACCGAGAAAAGTGGCCAGTGCTCTCTCTCTGGACTGACTCATGGATGGTGGCAAATGCCCTGTGGGGGTGGTTGCAGCAATGGAAGCAGAGCAACTGGCAGCGCAGAGGCAAACCCATCTGGGCTGCCGCATTGTGGCAAGATATTGCTGCCCGGGTGGAGAACCTGGTTGTAAAAGTCCGTCACGTAGATGCTCCCGTACCCAAGAGTTGGGCCACTGAAGAACATCAAAACAACCAGCAGGTGGATCAGGCTGCTAAGACTGAAGTGGCTCAGGTGGATCTGGACTGGCAACATAAGGGTGAATTATTTATAGCTCGGTGGGCCCATGACACCTCAGGTCACCAAGGAAGAGATGCAACATACAGATGGGCTCGTGATCGAGGGGTGGACTTGACCATGGACACTATTGCACAGGTTATCCATGAATGCGAAACATGTGCCGCAATCAAGCAAGCCAAGCGGTTAAAGCCTCTCTGGTATGGAGGACGATGGCTGAAATATAAATATGGGGAGGCCTGGCAGATCGATTATATCGCACTCCCACAAACCCACCAAGGCAAGCGCCATGTGCTTACAATGTTGGAGGCAACCACCGGATGGCTGGAAACATATCCCGTGCCCCATGCCACTGCCCGGAACACTACCCTGGGCCTTGAAAAGCAAGTCCTATGGCGACATGGCACCCCAGAAAGAACTGAGTCAGACAACGGGACTCATTTCCGAAACAACCTCATAGACCCCTGGTTTGATGAAACCGAGCAAAGTGCAGCGATGATAGAACCGGACAAGTGCAGCGGTGATGGGACCAGAACTGGCTTCAGCATGCAACAATCCAACACCACATACCATCTCTCCTGCCCTGAAGGACTGTTATGACAGATGGAGCCCCAAGTCATGGACTAAATGAACTCAAAGGACATTTTAGAGGGATGGCCCATAGACGAAGGGAATGATATCTGTGTGTATATATCAAAAGACAGGAAAGGTGGTGGTGAATAATTGGGATGTAGTGGAAAGTGTGGGACCTGGGCGTGACGTAGATGGTATAGAATAAGGGGTGGATACTGTCCTGGTTTCGGCAGGGATATAGTTAATTTTCTTCCTAGCAGCTGGTATAGTGCTGTGTTTTGGATTTAGGATGAGAATAATGTTGATAACACACTGATCTTTTAGTTGTTGTTGCTGAGCAGTGCTTACACAGTGTCAAGGCCTTTTCCTGCTTCTCATACCGCCCCACTAGCACGTAGGCTGGGATTGCACAAGAAGTTTATAGGGGACACAGCTGGTATAGCTGACCCAAACTGGCTAAAGGGATATTCCATACCGTATGATGTCATGCTCAGTATATAATCTAGGGGAAACGCTAGCCGGGTGTCTGCTGCTTGTGAACTGACTGGGCATTGGGCAGCGGGTGGTGAGCAATTGCGTTGTGCATCACTTTTGTATATTCTTTTATCATTATTATTATTTTCCCTTCCTTTTCTGTCCTATTAAACTGTCTTTATCTCAACCCACGAGTTTTACTTTTTTTTTTTTAATTCTCTCCCCCATCCCACTGGGTGGCGGGCAAGAGTGAGCGAATGGCTTTGTGGTGTTTAGCTGCCTGCTGGGTTAAACTACAACACTTGTGTAGGAAATCTACAGACTTTGCAGAAATAAATCTATGTTGGTGAAATTTTTTGATGTTGTGTGTGGATACCTTATAAAACAAAATGAATTCTACAACAGCAAATGCATTTTTATGGAATGTTTAGGGAAGTAAAGATAAAAGCAAAGTGTTTGTTTAGAGGAGAGGCAGTGGGTTTTACTGCACCAGCTCTTCTGCATTTGCTTCCTTTGTATCTCCCTGTCTGTTAAGGGGATAACACAGATCAGGGGAACCCTTCAAGCTGGTGAAGAGGGCTTTAAACTAGAAATGCCGGAGGAGGGGAACCTCAATCCATCCCACTCCTACCAGTTTGATGCTAGGGCCAGCAATAGGTGCCCAGAGCCTGGAGAAGGAACACGTGTCAGCAGGAGAGTGTCTGAAGAGCAGCACAAAGGAACTCCAGCCAGTAAGACAGCTTCATCGGGGGCCTAACTTAAATGCCTCTATGCAAACACACATAGCATGGGGAATAAGCAAGAGGAGTTAGAGACATGTGCATGCATGCCTGCAGGGCTACGACCTTATTGGCATCACGGAGACATGGTGGGATGGCTCCTATGATTGGAGTGCTGGGATGGAAGGATACAGGCCCTTTAGGAAGGACAGGCAGGGGGGACGAGGAGGGGGTGTCGCCCTCTATGTCAATGAGCAGCTGGAGCGCATGGAGCTCTGCCTGGAGGTGGATGAGGAGCTGACTGAGAGCTTATGGGTCAGAATTAAAGAGAGGGCAGGGACAGGTGATGTTACGGTGGGGGTCTGCTGCAGGCCACCTGACCAGGAAGACCGAGTGGATGAGGCCCTCTATAGCCAGATAGGAGCAGCCTCACGTTCACAAGCCCTGGTCCTCATGGGGAACTTGAACCACCCCGACATCTGTTGGAGGGACAACACGGCAGGGCATAAGCAATCCAGGAGGTTCCTGGAATGCGTCGATGATAACTTCCTTCTCCAAGTGGTAGAGGAGCCAACGAGGAGAGGTGCTATGCTGGACCTTGTTCTCGCCAACAAGGAGGGGCTGGTGGGGAATGTGAAGCTCAAGGGCAGCCTGGGCTGCAGTGACCATGAAATGGTGGAGTTCAAGATCCTGAGGGCACCGAGGAGGGCGCACAGCAAGCTCACTACCCTGGACTTCAGGAGAGCAGGCTTTGGCCTCTTCAGGGATCTGCTTGACAGAGTGCCATGGGACAAAGCCCTGGAGGGAAGAGGGGCCCAAGAAAGCTGGGTAATAGTCAAGGATCACCTCCTTCAAGCTCAGGAGCGATGCATCCCAACAAAGAGGAAGTCAGGCAAAAACACCAGGAGGCCTGCATGGATGAACAAGGAGCTCCTGGGCAAACTCCAACACAAAAAGGAAGCCTACAGAGGGTGGAAGCAAGGACAGGTAGCCTGGGAGGAACACAGAGAAATTGTCCGAGCAGCCAGGGATCAGGTTAGGAAAGCTAAAGCCCTGATAGAATTAAATCTGGCCAGGGACGTCAAGGGCAACAAGAAAAGATTCTGTAGGTACGTCGGGGATAAAAGGAAGACGAGGGAAAATGTGGGCCCTCTCTGGAACGAAACGGGAGACCTGGTTACCCGGGATATGGAGAAGGCAGAGGTACTCAATGACTTTTTTGCCTCGGTCTTCACTGGCAAGTGCTCAAGCCACACCGCCCAAGCCGCAGAAGGCAAAGGCGGGGACTGGGAGAATGAAGAGCCGCCCACTGTGGGAGAACATCAGGTGCGAGACCATCTAAGGCACCTGAAGGTGTACAAGTCCATGGGACCCGATGAGATCCATCCGCGGGTCCTGAAGGAACTGGCGGATGAAGTTGCTAAGCCACTATCCATCGTACTTGAGAAGTCGTGGCAGTCAGGTGAAGTTCCCACTGACTGGAAAAGGGGAATCATTGCACCCATTTTTAAAAAGGGAAAAAAGGAAGACCCGGGGAACTATAGGCCAGTCAGTCTCACCTCTGTGCCTGGGAAGATCATGGAACAGATCCTCCTGGAAGCTATGCTAAGGCACGTGGAGGACAGGGAGGTGATTCGAGACAGCCAGAATGGCTTCACCAAGAGCAAATCGTGCCTGATTTTTGCAGCTCTCATGCAGTGGGACCCCTCAGGAGCACCCCCATTTTGGATTTGCCACTGACTTTTGGAGCTTCTTGGTACATGATAGATATATTTGGCTCTGGGTCATCTGAAAATTTTGGTTTTAGATTTTACCACCAGGATTATTTTGCCACCCAAGTATAACACATGCTCTCCAATCTCAAATTTAATAATAACACCTGAGCAAAAAAATTAGTAGAGGACTATTGCAAATAGTTAAGATAAAACCAATAACTTGTTCAATTAGTCTTTGCAGTGTCCTATGCTGTGTTAATTCTGAGGGAACCAATGGACCTGGAGATGCCCAAGTGATTGCCTTGGCACTATATATAGTATTCTGAAGGCTTTGAGTACAGAGATTTCAATTTGCTTAGAACGTCTCAAAATCTATTTAACTTTAACAAAGAAAAAAGAGAAAAAGGAGACAGCTAGATCATTTGGAAAGTAAAAGAAAGCTTTGTTTCAATGAGATTCTTTATTCTTTTTCCCTCAAACTGTGGAGGGTTTAATTTGTTTAAGGAAAGCTCCTGTTCAATAGTCTTTCAGATGCAACAGTTAATACCTTTCCATTTTAGGAAAAAGAAGAAATGAGTTCGGTTCTGTGGCTGGACCTGATGTTGCTGCTGTCATTAAAATCTGATTCTGTTTCTGAAAGCAAAGCAAGATAAGCAGACCAAAGATGCAGAAAAAAGCATTAGAAATAGCAAACAGACTCTTGAGTTTCTGACTCTCAGAGAAACAAAGCTACAGTCACTACAAAACTTGGCTGTCCTGGTTTCAGCAGGGATAGAGTTAATTTCCTTCCTAGTAGCTGGTACAGTGCTGTGTTTTGGATTTAGGGTGAGAACAATGTTGATAACACACCGATGTTTTAGTTGTTGCTAGGTAGTGTTTACACTAGTCAAGGACTTTTCAGCTTCCCATGCTCTACCGACTGAGAAGGCTGGAGGTGCACAAGAAGCTGGGAGGGGGCACAGCCAGGACAGCTGACCGAGAACTGGCCAAAGGGATATTCCATACCATGTGACGTCATGCTCAGTATATAAAGCTGGGGGAAGAAGAAGGAAGGGGGGGACGTTTGGAGTGATGGCGTTTGTCTTCCCAAGTAACCGTTACGCGTGATGGAGCCCTGCTTTCCTGGAGATGACTGAACACCTGCCTGCCCATGGGAAGTAGTGAATGAATTCCTTGTTCTGCTTTGCTTGCGTGTGTGGCTTCTGCTTTACCTATTAAACTGCCTTTATCTCAACCCATGAGTTTTCTCACTTTTACCCTTCCGATTCTCTCCCCCATCCCACCGGGGGGGAGTGAGCGAGCGGCTGCGTGGTGCTTAGTTGCCGGCTGAGGTTAAACCACGACAGTCCTTTTTGGCGCCCAACGTGGGGCTCGAAGGGTTCGAGATAATGACAGGTTTGATTGGAATGTGCTAGATCGAATTTATACCTGTTATAGCTGTTTAGCTATTAATTGGCAGGCTCCTGTGCTTGCCATGGGGCTTGCTTGCCTTACTGTATATTAGAGTCCAATGCTCGTTAGTGGCTGTTTTTTGCTTTCACTGCTTGCTGTACTGCTGTACTGCTTATCATCGTATTCTGCTGTGCCTGGGAACATTTTGATAACGCAATGGCGATGCGCCTGGGCTGGCAGATGGCCAGGGCATCCCTGCTGTTTCTGTGCTGCTGTACTGGACAGGCTGGAACTCCAGTGTGAACTCGAGTCGAAGGGACTGTGACCTGTGGATGAGTCCATGCGGGAGCAGGACACCCCAAAGCGTCTGTGGCCGTGGATAAGCCCATGCCAGAGCAGGTACATCTCGAAGCGTCTGTGGCCGCGGTTACGTTTGTGCTACAGCAGGTTTACTTCTGAAGGGACTGTGGCTGCGAGTAAGGCCACGCTGGAGCAGGTATATCTCTGAAGACATTGTGGCCCATGGAGAAGGCCGTGCTGGAACAGGTGCATCTCAAAGTGACTGTGGATAAGTCTATGCCGCAGCAGGCGTACCCCTGGAGAGACTGTGGCTCATAGATAAGGCTCCACTTGGAGCAGGTACTACCCTAAGGGACTGCAGTCTGTGGATAAGTCCAAGCCAGAGCAGGGGCAAGGGGAGGAGTTTATTGCAATGTTAAACCCTATGGTTTAATCTGAAGGGACCAGGGGTGGAGATTGTAATGGAAACACCTTTAAATTGTTGTAACCCATGATTTGAGTTGCATGTTATAGGAATTACTATAGCAGAAACCCCTTGTTGCTAGCCAGGCTAGGAGCAAGGGGAGGAGTTCATTGCAATGTTAAACCCTATAACCTGGCCCAAAGGGACCAGGGGTGGAGATTGTAATGGAAATACCTTTAAATTGTTGTAACCCATGATTTGAGTTGCGTGTTATAGGAATTACTATAGCAGGAACCACCCGAACAAGTGGAGGACAAGCCTTACAAGAAGCAGTGCAAGTGCAGCAGTGACCTGACCTGAGCTGGCTTTGGTACCCAGTAACTCCATGCAACACACCACCTCTCCTGTCCTGAGTGACCACCATCACAGATGGAGCCCAAAGTCACGGACTAAATGAACTCAATGGATATTTCATGGACATTTCTGGACATTTTACAGACATTCCACAAGGGTGGTCCATAGACTAAGGGAATGATATCTGTGTGTTATATCAAAGGATGGAAAGCGGGGTGGTTGGTTAATGAGGTTGCACTGGAAAATATGGGACTTGAGCATGACGTAGATGGTATAGAATAAGGGGTGGATACTGTCCTGGTTTCAGCAGGGATAGAGTTAATTTCCTTCCTAGTAGCTGGTACAGTGCTGTGTTTTGGATTTAGGGTGAGAACAATGTTGATAACACACCGATGTTTTAGTTGTTGCTAGGTAGTGTTTACACTAGTCAAGGACTTTTCAGCTTCCCATGCTCTACCGACTGAGAAGGCTGGAGGTGCACAAGAAGCTGGGAGGGGGCACAGCCAGGACAGCTGACCGAGAACTGGCCAAAGGGATATTCCATACCATGTGACGTCATGCTCAGTATATAAAGCTGGGGGAAGAAGAAGGAAGGGGGGGACGTTTGGAGTGATGGCGTTTGTCTTCCCAAGTAACCGTTACGCGTGATGGAGCCCTGCTTTCCTGGAGATGACTGAACACCTGCCTGCCCATGGGAAGTAGTGAATGAATTCCTTGTTCTGCTTTGCTTGCGTGTGTGGCTTCTGCTTTACCTATTAAACTGCCTTTATCTCAACCCATGAGTTTTCTCACTTTTACCCTTCCGATTCTCTCCCCCATCCCACCGGGGGGGAGTGAGCGAGCGGCTGCGTGGTGCTTAGTTGCCGGCTGAGGTTAAACCACGACATTGGCAAACTTACTAGCATCAGCCTGTTCACTGAACACTGCTTTTAGCTTCCTCTGAAGACATTGGATCACACTATGGGCTATCTAAACTGGACTTTTCTGAGGCAAATGGCTAAAAAAGGAAACATAGCAAAGGGAAACAAGATTGAAGGAGATAGGCAAGAGAGGGGTAGGCAGGGGAGGGGTGGCAACAGGAAAGAAAGAATCACATCTGAGATGGGGTTTGGGGTTCCCCTGTCACTGATGG
Organism: Aptenodytes patagonicus; assembly: GCF_965638725.1. Taxonomy (NCBI): domain Eukaryota; kingdom Metazoa; phylum Chordata; class Aves; order Sphenisciformes; family Spheniscidae; genus Aptenodytes; species Aptenodytes patagonicus. The sequence goes on from NC_134981.1 coordinate 17,472,047, forward strand.
AAGCTGTAATGCCAGAGGTCCCTCTTCCTGCTGTTCAAAGCATGTTTAAGGAAATTATGTGTTCTGGCATAGTTTCAGTTATTCTTTGATCCCAAAGACTCTTCTTTTGTAAGGCTTCTAAAGAGGTGTGGTTTGAATAGTCCATAATTTCATTCATCAGCTGAGTATTAATTACTTCCAGTACTTTCTTTTGGGCTTACTGATTTCTCATCCCACTCTTTTTTTTTTAGCAAACATAATCTTGATGCAGCCCTTGGATGGCATTATCAGACCATTATACTGGATTAATTCAGTCTTTCTCACTCTTACTGGCCTTTATAAACAGTGTCCTGTAACAGGCTTAGTTAGGTTCTTATGGGATCTGATTGACATTTGCATGTATGCAAGGAGCTGGTGCCTGCACTATCAGCACTGCTGGTGTTCAAAAACAAGGACTTTGTTTGTTGGAGTTATTTTGTATCCTGGGGCTCTCTTGTCTCTAATGGATGTTGTTCTGCCTGTCTGACATCTTCTTGGACAAAACAAGAGTCTTGGTGCTTTCTTTCTTTGAAGATGTGAGCAGCATATTGCATAATCTTTAGTAGCATATGCCTGCCTGGTCTGGAAAACCATAAACCTTTGTGAGGTTCTGTTGCTGTTAGTGACCTTGTTTTCTATCATGGAGAAGCCCAAGCATACCCATATGATTTGATGTGCAAACTCTGTTCAGCTGCAGTGTCTTTGATTCTCCGTCATGTCTATCGTACAATTGCCATGTCCAACTTCTATAAATCTCGTTCCAGAGTAGATGGTTTCCTTCACTTTGCAAATCATAACTGCTTTGTTAAGGGTTGTTTGTTAAAGGTTTCAATCATCTCTCTCCTAGAGTTTTTGACTTTGATTCTAGTTACAATCTGGTTTGTGTTATGGACCCAGCTTGTTATCCTTTCTTCTCTTCATTTTTCTATATGAGAAATTTGTTCTTCAGGTTTACATCAGCCCCAAACTCTTCTATAGGTTGGCCTTCTTTCTACACTCTGTTTAAACAAACATCTCTCATGTTTCATTTTTGTGTGATGTGCAGAACTGTTCCCGTTTCTTAAGCACGGTTTCATAGTTAGCCTTCTCTGCCAGAAATAAATGAAAATCGATGAACACAACAAGTGCTTCAGAAGCTGCTGCTCTCTGAAGTCTGCCTTCTGCTGGACCTCTCTGCTGGCAGATACAGAATGAAACACTATAAATGCTTTCCAGAAGTTTCTTATTTTGTGGAGACTTTTAACTTGGTGGTGGTCATAATGGGAGGAGAGAGGAGCTGGAGGTGTTTTTAATTGTAGTCTTATTTTTTCCACATAGGATATTTGGTGTTTAAGGGGGAGTGTCTTTTTTTTCCCCCTACTGTTATGGGATGCTCAGTTACCCATCAGCGATTGCAAGAAATCTGCTTTATTCTGTGTTCTGCGTCTGTACTTAAGGATAACAAGAGCTTCTCTGCGTGTGTTCCAGACTGGAGTACAGTGTAGTGATACGGAGGTAACTTTGCACATGCTAGCTCAGGTACTGAAAGAGAACAAAAAGATGGAAGACTGCATCAGGTTAATTAACCCACTTCTTGTTGGCTTGGACAGAAGAAAGAAACGTCATAGATGTTATTTCTCACCCACTGATGTCCTTAAATACTACAGTCACAGAGACCAGAGGGAAATCTTAGCAGAGGAAAATAAAACAATGAAGAGAAGGTGATATGGGTTTGTTACAAATGACTTATGACAAGCTAAATTATGTGTTTAGTGGTTATCTTAATGAATAAAAGAAATGCAGTGCCCTTACTATTTTTTTGCTTGTGTGTGTCCTGGTTTCGGCAGGGATAGAGTTAATTTCCTTTCTAGTAGCTGGTACAGTGTTTTGGATTTAGGATGAGAACAAAGTTGATAATGCACCGATGTTTTAGTTGTTGCTAGGTAATGCTTACACTAGCCAAGGACTTTTTAGTTTCCCATGCTCTACTGACTGAGAAGGCTGGAGGTGCACAAGAAGGTGGGAGGGGGCACAGCCAAACTGGCCAAAGGGACATTCCATACCATGTGACGTCATGCTCAGTACATAAACTGGGGAAAGCTGGCCGGGGGGGGCCGCTTCTCGGGGACTGGCTGGGCATCGGTCGGCGGGTGGTGAGCAATTGTACTGTGCATCACTTGCTTTGTGTATTATTATTATTATCATATTATTATTATTATCATTTTATTTCAATTATTAAACTGTTTTTATCTCAACCCACGAGTTTTTTCTCACTTGTGCTCTTCCAATTCTCTCCCCCATCCCACCGGGGGGGAGGGGAGTGAGTGAGGGGCTGCATGGTGCTTAGTTGCCGACTGAGGTTAAACCACGACAGTGTGACATTTTCCTCTGAAAAGCTCAGAAATGTGGTGGAGGTGTAGCTGCCATAGTGAGACTCTAGTCTTTTCCAACTAAGGTTGGTTTAAACAAATATAATCAATAAGTGTTATTAGTTCATTGTCAGGACGTGCTGATGTATGAGAAGCCCGTAATCAAGGGGGATTCAGTGTTTCTTAGAACTTTCATTATTAACTTTTCATAAAATTAGTCTGAGAAGAGCCATAAATGTTTTGGAGAATAGGGCTTAAAAATACTGTATGGGTGATAATTGTAGAAAAAGACTGAAGTCAATCAAGCAAAGTTTCAAATGCAAACATAGCATGTTTCACATAAGAAAGAATAAATATAGAATGTGGGAAATCTTTTAGGACATATATATAAGCCATGAAGAAGTATCTGGGGATTATAGTCAATGGTGATTTGAGTATGAGTAGGTAAACAGCGCAGCACTAATGAGAAAAATATCTACTATTGTATTTCATTGAACTACCAAGGGTATTATATGTGAGGCAAGTATTCTTAGCTTGCTGTAGTCAACAGATGATTTGTAGTACTGTGTTCAGTTCTGGGCAACACGTTTTAAAAATGACCCAGGCAAGCTGGAGAGAGATCAGAGGAGAGCAGCTAATGTGATAGATGTTTTGGAAACGAAGACCTATGTGGGAAGAAGTGAATATGTAATGCAGAGATGACTGATGGGAACATGGGACCTGACTATCTCACATCAAAACAGTCTTACAAGGAGAAGCAGCATCATTGTTCATGTTAATCCAGGAGGATGGCAGAAGTAGTTATGGACGGAGCAGAAATGAAAATGTAAATTGAGCAGGGAGGGTTTGTTAGAAGAGTGGAACAAAAAAGGCAACTGCCAAAGGAGGGTATGAAACTGCTGTTGTGGGATGCATTTCTAGCTAGAATAACCGTCCATCCACTCTCCAGACAGTGTTGTGGCTCCCACACCTTGCATTTTTCCCTCAAACATTCTGAACACTTGGATAAAAGGAAAATATTTAATAGGAAAAAAAAACCCTGGGGGATAAATGCTCGTCTGATGCAAATCAGCACTGTGAAGGAACAATACTGCTGGTCTCTGTTCAGTATCTTGTTCTTTCTTGGTCGCATTGTTCCACAGAAATGTATTGTTTTTCCCTTTTACAAGATTAAAAACTTTCTGTATCAGCATACCCTAACCCTATATTTCTGACTTTTTCTTAATTTTAATGGAACTATAAAAGGGGTTTTGTTTGGATAAAACTTGGCCATCAGCAGCTGAGTGCAGGAAACACAAGGAAGTCTCAAGACATCTGAAAAAGGCAATTTGATGATTTTTGAGATAAAAGAGTACAAACAATAATAAAAAGTCAAAGGCATTTTATGAGCACTTTTCATTGACATCTATAACTTCAAAGTATTTTGAGGCATTTTATTATTTAAATTTCTAGGTCAGTAGTCAGGAGGGTGAATTATACTATGTATGAAATATTAAAAATAAAAAGGAAAGGAAGGAATTATAATAAAACATTCAGAGTCATTCATGTGCATGTGCAGACATATTTAAATTTACCCAAAAGTTTTGAGTGTTTTTTTGGCCTGCTCAGAGTATTTGTCAATGCCAGCACTGGTATAGTCTAAACACCATAAATTGTCTTCTGTTCAGCTGCATTAAAGTCACTTTACTACAGCTTTAACCAGTGAGCTCTGTTTATTACTGTCAATAATACATTACTTTCTCTTGCTGGATTTCACTTAGGCATTCAGGGATATGTTCATTTGCCAGTCAATTATGCTAAGTATGTGGACTTCCTAAGGGTAAGTCAGACTTCACATTTGACTCCCTTTTCACACTGACAATATGGCAAGTGCAAATAATTACTGGTATTACTGCTATTGTTTATTTTGCTAGATTGCCAGGCTACTGTCAGAGACAAGATACAGAGCTGGAAGAACCTTTGGCTTGAGTCATGACCATTCTTTTGTTCAGAAAAAAATTTTAAGAAAAGAACATTAAGATGCCTAGGAGAAATGTGGCATGTCCTGCACATGTGCTACCTGTGTAAATTGAGGCTCTCCCTACTGTTCCCAGAATTTATCATGTGTGGACTGCTGTGGGTCTTTGCAGATGGCTCTTGTCATTGGGTGTGCTCCACACAGCTAGAGGCTCCGTTTGCCTTGGGAAGAACTGTGTTGTTGGGCACTTTTCTGTTATTTCAACAGAGAGTGTGTCAGCTTCTGTGGGAACAGTAACAACATGCGGTGTGCTCTGATCACATCCACTTTGCTTTGTGACTTGCTGACTGGTGCTGTAGCCAGGCTAATCATGAGGTGAAATGGAGTGCCAGAAATTTGTATTCCTCTGCTGCCATGGAAATGCTGTTCTGTTTTCCCTCAGCCCAATTGTGCAATATGAGGCATGGTTTGCTCATAAGTTTGTTGTTTTGGTTTTATCTCGTGTTGCTCTTGTTCCTTGTTGTCTCTCATCAGCTTGATATTACCTTAGTAAAGCTTTTGTATCAGCTTTTGACTTCAACACTCTGGCCGGTGAGTTCCTATGTAAAGCCCAGAGCAGCAGGCTGCTGTAGCTGAAAGAAATGTTCAAGATCTGCTATTGCTAGAATGGCTCCTCATGGCCATGAGGATACAGGCAGTAATTTGGACACTTTTACACCAACCTTCAAAGGGAAGCTGTTTATACAGCCTGAGCTTGTGGTAAGCTGTAAAGGTATCTTACCTTCTCAATGCCCTAACTCCTGAGCTTTGCTCATTTGTACTTGTCGTGGTTTAACCTCAGTCGACAACTGAGCACCACACAGCTGCTCGCTCACTCCCCCCACCCCGGTAGGATGGGGGAGAGAATCAGAAGAGTAAAAGTGTGAAAACTCATGGGTTGAGATAAAAACAGTTTAATAACTGAAATAAAATAAAATCCTAATAATAATAATAATAGTAATAATAATAAAAAGAATATACAAAGCAAGTGATGCACAATGCAATTGCTCACCACCCGCCGACCGATGCCCAGAGAGTCCCCAAGCAGTGGTGCCCCCAGCCAGCTTTCCCCCAGTTTATGTACTGAGCATGACGTCATATGGTATGGAATATCCCTTTGGCCAGTTTGGGTCAGCTGTCCTGGCTGTGCGCCCTCCCAGCTTCTTGTGCATCTCCAGCCTTCTCAGTCGGTAGAGCATGGGAAGCTGAAAAGTCCTTGGCTAGTGTAAGCATTACCTAGCAACAACTAAAACATCAGTGTGTGATCAACTTTGTTCTCATCCTAAATCCAAAACACAGCACTGTACAAGCTACTAGGAAGGAAATTAACTCTATCCCAGCTGAAACCAGGACAGTATCCACCCCTTATTCTATACCATCTACGTCATGCCCAGGTCCCCACATTTTCCAATACATTTCCATTAATCACCACCCCTTTTCCTGGTTTTTGATATATATACACACAGATATCATTCCCTTAGTCAGTGGGCCATCCCTCTAAAATGTCCTTTGAGTTCATTTAGTCCATGACTTTGGGGTCCATCTGTCATAACAGTCCTTCAGGGCAGGAAAAATGGAGATGGTATGTGGTGTTGGATTGTTTCATGTTGAAGTCAGTTCTGGCACCATCATCACTGTGCTTTCCTTGGTTTCATCGAAGTCTATTCTTCATTAGTCTGGGTGATTCTTAGTGTAATATCATTGGTATGGCATATAATATTATGTAGCAATTAACATCATATAATTCAGATCATTGGCTATTCTCACCAAAATCAAATCCCCTTGAGGTACACATCGGACTTCCCCATCCTTCCGCATCACCCACCAAGTGCACCCAGGTCCTTGAGCAAAAGCAATCCCACGGATGGGTTTGCCTTTGCCCGAGGCAGGAATAACCCAGACTGTCTTCCCCAGCATATTTTCTATGTGCGCTACAGGGACTTTATTCCCATCTACAGTACGTAAAAGTTCTGACTGGGCAGGGCCAGCTCGATTGGCAGATCCCCGAGTGTTGACTAACCAGGTGGCCTTTGCTAAATGTGTATCCCAATGTTTGAATGTCCCGCCACCCATTGCTCTCAGCGTAGTCTTTAACAGTCCATTGTATCGTTCAATTTTCCCGGAGGCTGGTGCATGACAGGGGATGTGATACACCCACTCAATGCCGTGCTCTTTGGCCCAGGGGTCTATGAGGTTGTTTCGGAAATGAGTCCCGTTGTCTGACTCAGTTCTTTCTGGGGTGCCATGTCGCCATAGGACTTGCTTTTCAAGGCCCAGGGTAGTGTTCCGGGCAGTGGCATGGGGCACGGGATATGTTTCCAGCCATCCGGTGGTTGCTTCCACCATTGTTAGCACGTGGTGCTTGCCTTGGTGGGTTTGTGGGAGTGCGATATAATCGATCTGCTAGGCCTCCCCATATTTATATTTCAGCCATCGTCCTCCATACCAGAGAGGCTTTAACCGCTTGGCTTGCTTGATTGCGGCACATGTTTCACATTCATGGATAACCTGCGCAATAGTGTCCATGGTCAAGTCCACCCCTCGATCATGAGCCCATCTGTATGTTGCATCTCTTCCTTGGTGACCTGAGGTGTCATGGGCCCACCGAGCTATAAATAATTCACCCTTATGTTGCCAGTCCAGATCCACCTGAGCCACTTCAGTCTTAGCAGCCTGATCCACCTGCTGGTTGTTTTGATGTTCTTCAGTGGCCCAACTCTTGGGTACGGGAGCATCTACGTGACGGACTTTTACAACCAGGTTCTCCACCCGGGCAGCAATATCTTGCCACAATGCGGCAGCCCAGATGGGTTTGCCTCTGCGCTGCCAGTTGCTCTGCTTCCATTGCTGCAACCACCCCCACAGGGCATTTGCCACCATCCATGAGTCAGTCTAGAGATAGAGCACTGGCCACTTTTCTCAGTCAGCAATGTCTAAAGCCAGCTGGATGGCCTTTACTTCTGCAAATGGGCTCAATTCACCTTCTCCTTCAGCAGTTTCTACAACTTGTCGCATAGGACTCCATACAGCAGCTTTCCACCTCCGATGCTTTCCTACAAGACGACAGGACCCATCAGTGAACAGGGCATATTGCTTCTCATTTTCTGGTAGTTCATTATACATTGGGGCCTCCTCAGCACACGTCACCTCCTCCTCTGGCGATATTCCAAAATCTTTGCCCTCTGGCCAATCCATGATCACTTCCAGGATTCCTGGGCGACTGGGGTTTCCTATTCGAGCCCGTTGTGTGATCAGTGCGACCCACTTACTCCACGTAGCATCAGTTGCATGATGTGTACAGGGGACCCTCCCTCTGAACATCCAGCCCAGCACCGGCAGTCGGGGTGCCAGGAGGAGCTGTGCTTCAGTTCCGATCACTTCTGAAGCAGCTCAAAACCCTTCATATGCTGCTAATATCTCTTTTTCAGTTGGAGTATAGCGGGCCTCGGATCCTCTGTATCCCCGACTCCAAAACCCTAGGGGTCGACCTCGAGTCTCCCCTGGTGCTTTCTGCCAGAGGCTCCAGGTAGGGCCATTCTCCCCGGCTGCGGTGTAGAGCACATTTTTTACATCTTGTCCTGCCCGGACTGGCCCCAGGGCTACTGCATGAACTATCTCCTCTTTAATTTGTTGAAAAGCTTGTCGTTGCTCAGGGCCCCATTTGAAATCGTTCTTCTTCCGGGTCACTTGATAGAGAGGGTTTACAATCAGACTGTAATTTGGAATATGCATTCTCCAAAAACCCACGACGCCTAAGGAAGCTTGTGTTTCCTTTTTGCTAGTTGGTGGAGACATGGCTGTTGTTTTGTTGATCACATCCATTGGGATCTGACGACGTCCATCTTGCCATTTTATTCCTGAAAACTGGATCTCCTGTGCAGGTCCCTTGACCTTACTTTGTTTTATGGCAAAACCGGCCTTCAGCAGGATTTGGACTATTTCCTTCCCTTTTTCAAAAACTTCTCCTGCTGTGTTGCCCCACACGATGATGTCATCAATCTATTGCAGGTGTTCTGGAGCTCCACCCTGTTCCAGTGCAGCCTGGATCAGTCCATGGCAAATGGTGGGGCTGTGTTTCCACCCCTGGGGCAGTCGGTTCCAGGCGTACTGGATGACCCTCCAAGTGAAAGCAAATTGTGGCCTGCACTCCGCTGCCAAAGGGATTGAGAAAAACGCATTAGCGATATCAATTGTGGCATACCACTTGGCTGCCTTTGACTCCAGTTTGTACTGAAGTTCTAGCATGTCTGGTACGGCAGCACTCAGCGGTGGCGTGACGTCATTTAGGCCACAATAGTCTACTGTTAGTCTCCACTCTCCATTAGTCTTCCACACTGGCCATATGGGACTGTAAAAGGGTGAGCGAGTCTTGCTGATCACTCCTTGGCTCTCCAGTCGACGAATCAGCTTATGGATGGGAATCAGGGAGTCTCGGTTGGTGCGATATTGCCGCCGGTGCACTGTGGTGGTAGCGATTCGCACCTGTTGGTCTTCGACCTTCAGCAACCCCACAACAGAGGGGTCCTCCGAGAGACCAGGCAAGGTGGACAGCTGTTTAATTTCCTCCATCTCCAAGGCAGCTATACCAAAAGCCCACCGGTACCCTTTTGGGTCCTTGAAATACCCTCTCCTGAGGTAGTCTATGCCAAGGATGCACGGAGCCTCTGGGCCAGTCACAATGGGGTGCTCCTGCACTCATTCCCAGTTAGACTCACTTCGGCTTCCAATACAGTTAGCTGTTGGGATCCCCCCGTCACCCCAGACATACAGATGGGGTCTGCCCCTGTATAGCTTGATGGCATTAGGGTATACCGTGCACCGGTGTCTACTAGAGCCTTATACTTCTGTGGGTCTGATGTGCCAGGCCACCGAATCCACACAGTCCAGTAAACCCGGTTGTCCCTTTCCTCCCCCTGGCTGGAGGCAGGGCCCCTCTAATCCTGGTCATAGTATTCGTTACTCACTTCTTGTAAATATGAGTCAGAAGTCTCTTCATTAAGATCAGGAGTAAGATCAGCCCTTCTACTCTGTCTGGGGAACTGCCCACTGGAAACTGGAGCAGCAATTTTCCCAGAAGAACCTCCTTTTGTGATTGTCTTTCCTTGCAATTCACGTACCCGTGCCTCTAGGGCTGCAGTAGGTTTTCCATCCCACTTCCTTATGCCCTCTCCGTGGTCACGCAGGTAAAACCATAGGGTGGCCCGTGGTGTGTACCCTTTATATTCTCTCTCTTGAGCAAAGGAACGCTGACTCCTAATAGCCAAGAAACTGGTCCGTACAGGTGAGGAGTAGGACCTATCCTCTCTGAGTTGCTGGATCTCCCGGGACAGTTTCTCCACAGCCGAGACGAGGGAGGAAGAGAGACTTTCCTCATATTGCCAGAGTTGGCCAGCCAATTCATCCACCGTTTGTTCCTCTCCATCTTTCCAGGTTATCACTGCCAATGAATTGGCATATGACGATGGTGAGCTCCTTATACACTTCCGCCACGTGGGTCGTGTGCACCTGACTTCATCTTGATCTTTGGATAGTTGTTCATTGTTCAGGTCACCATAAATCACCTCCAGCATGGCTAATTCTCTCAGAAACTGGATACCCTTCTCCATGGTGGCCCACTTGCTTGGGCGACATATGACATCTTCCTTAAAGGGATACATTTCCTTCACGCTTGACAAGAGTCGCCTCCAAAGGCTGAGGACTCGTGTCCCTTTTCCAATTGTTTTGTCAATGCCCCCTTCCCTAGAAAGGGATCCCAGCTGCTTGGCTTCCCTACCCTCTAATTCCAGGCTACTGGCCCCATTATCCCAGCATTGGAGCAGCCAGGTGACAATATGCTCACCTGGACGACGGCTGAAATCTTTTCGTATATTTCGCAGCTCACTCAGGGATAGAGATCGGGTGGTCATTGCCTTGTTTATGAGTTCTTCCTCTTCTTCCTCCCCGATCAGCGGCTGGCTCTCCTCCTCCTCTTCTCATGATGGCTCTTCTCCATGGTAGTCTGCCTCATCCATTTCTTCCTCTGGCTCCCTTTTAGAAGCCGCTTCTTCCTCCCTTACTAAACGAGCCGACTTCCACTTCCAGTATTTCTTCTTGTGTATAGGGGCGACTGATACCGGCACAGGCTGGTTCTTTGGTTCAGCCGCAGGGCGTGTCGCCGGGGTCGAAGTGGCCGCAGGGCCTGTCGCCGGGGTTGGAGTGGCCGCAGGGCCTCTTGCCGGGGTCGGAGTGGCTGCAGGGCCTGTTGTTTTATCGTCAGATCCAGAGACCTTCTCTTCCTTTTGAGGGTACTGAATAGTGTTGAACAGGGCTCGGTAGGCATGGTCCAGGCCCCAGCATGTTGCAGTGATCTGTGTGTCTCTGGAGTTGCCAGGGTGGCAGCATACTTGTTCCTGCTATTCAACTAACTTTTCAGGATTCTGCACTTGCTCAGGGGTGAAGTTCCAAAACACTGGGGGTTCCCACTGGCCCAGGTGCTTGCCCATCGTATTCCACACACCCTGCCGCTCATAACTATCCAGCCTTGGGGCAGATCTCTGGATGATATCCTTAAATTGCTTATTAACTTTGGACAAAACCAAAACAATATTCCCAAGAGATACCAATAGAAGTGTCTTAACTACCCAAGGCTGTTCAAAATACTGAGAAGTTACTGTAATGAAGGAGGAAATATAGAAGAAGGTAGCAACGCTGCCATTCTGTATTTCCTCCGTAAAAAAACTCTCAGAGGAAGGACTGTAATTGCTAATTGTCTCCATGAAGTGGTACTTGAGGTACAGTAATGGCTTCAGTATAAAGCTCAAATACTAAATTAAGCTCAAGGTCAGTGTTTTACTAACAAACCTCCCAGGCAAAACATCACTAATCACTGCAGCCCACAGCAAACTGCAAAAACCAACACCAATCTTTAACATGTACAGCAAGAAAACAAGCACGATGCAGATTAGAGAAACCAATATCGAGAACAGAGAAACCAACATTGTGACCCACAACTGTTAACAGGTATAAATTCCTTAATGCGCTCTGGTTAATCTGTTATTATCTCAAACCCTTCGTGCCCCACATTGGGCGCCAAAAAGGACTGTCGTGGTTTAACCTCAGTCGGCAACTGAGCACCACGCAGCCGCTCCCTCATCCCCCCCACCCCTGGTGGGATGGGGGAGAGAATCGGAAGAGTACAAGTGTGAAAACTCGTGGGTTGAGATAAAAACAGTTTAATAACTGAAATAAAATAAAATCCTAATAGTAATAATAATAAAAAGAATATACAAAGCAAGTGATGCACAATGCAATTGCTCACCACCTGCCGACCGATGCCCAGCCAGTCCCCAAGCAGTGGCCCCCCCGGCCAGCTTTCCCCCAGTTTATGTACTGAGCATGACGACACATGGTATGGAATGTTTCTTTGGCCAGTTTGGGTCAGCTGTCCTGGCTGTGCCCCCTCCCAGCTTCTTGTGCACCTCCAGCCTTCTCAGTCGGTAGAGCATGGGAAGCTGAAAAGCCCTTGACTAGTGTAAGCACTACTTAGCAACAACTAAAAGATCAGTGTGTTATCAACATTATTCTCATTCTAAATCCAAAACACAGCGCTGTACCAGCTACTAGGAAGGAAATTAACTCTATCCCTGCCGAAACCAAGACAGTATTTCAGGCCCAGGATGGAACCATCACCTCAGGATGGTTTTGTGCTTACCTCTTTGGGAGATATCCTGCTGTATCCTCATATATGAAGCTGAGACAGATGCCCAGGACTTTAGATTTTAAGGGTTTTAGAACAGCCTCATTTGTTTCAAGCTGTTGTATTAGACGTAGTGGGGAAAATCCTGTTGCACACACTGACACAGTTGCCATGCAGGCATCGCAAAATCTTTTGTAGTTGGCTTAGATCAAGCAGTTTGAATGAGCCACAGCCTTTACTCTATGAAGAAAGTTACCCATACAAAAATGAAATGCTAATAACTGTTTGTATACAGGGTTTTATTTTTCATTGTAGTCACCATCTGACAAAACTGAACTGTGCTTCCCAAGAAACATTTTATTCATTTTCTGGTTGCATTTTTGTCAGCATCCCAGTTCAGCTTAGAGATTTTGTACTGATGAGAATTAGTTTCAGGCATTTCTCCAAATTAGTGAAAATAAACAGAAGTATAATAGCATTTTTAAAAGGGTGCAGTGTTTTGTTTTTTAGAAGGCCTGAAAACAAAACACATACAAAAATATAGCAAGGCATCAAATGTGTAAATTCAATACCTTAAAGAAGACAACAGGAAAATATTGCAGTGTTTTCAACCTCAGCTAGCTGACTGCTAAGGATTATATCTTTTACATGAATAGCTTTTGATGGGTAAAAAAAAAAAAAAATCCTTCCATAATAGGGACTGTAGCTGACAACTTAAAGCTTTTGCAATGAGAACTGAGAAGAGTTCTGGATGTTAATAGAAGCTTTTACTGATAATGGCTTGAAGTTCATGAATGCTAGAAATATGTTATTTCTGGTGTAAGGTTAAAAAGAGCATAATATGATATTCATTAAACTGTGCAGCCAAAAATAACGTGTGTCTCATGAATAAGGGATAAGGTCTCATTTTATCTCTCTCCACATTTGAGAACAGTATCTTTGCTAGAAAATTAGAGGTTTTGTACCCTTTACAAAAAAACCCAACATTAAATATCACAGTAATATGATCACACCATTTTAACATAAAGTGATAAAAATATACAAATGTTGGTTGAACTTGGTTATAATAACTTTGGAAACTCTAGTCATGATTGTCACTGCCCAAGCAAGCCTTTGTTTGATTTTCCAGTAGGCCACATGGGTATTTGCCACATATACTGGAGAGGAAACTGGATCTTTTAATCACTGGTATCTTTGGTTGCTGTGGAACACAGTTCATCCATTAGGACATAAGGCTCAGGCTGCCACTGTAACGGCTCTAGTCTGTACAGAACCAAATGCCTTTTGGGAGGTTCTCAACACCTTTAGGTTCCTCTGGATTAGTGCATGGGACGTCCATCATCACTGGTATTTCTTTGTCAAATTCATAGATTTCAGTTGCCTGAAAATGATTTATAAATTCATCTAGAATTCAGTAATTTGTTTCATATAGAAAAAGCAGTAAATTAGGAAAGCATTGAAATGCTGCAGCCTGATATCTTTGAGGAATAAAATTTCAGCAGTCAGCCGCGTTCCGTTCAGTAATGTGCATGGATTTACTGCTACCGAAAAAAACCCTAAGGTTAGCTTTCCCTCCCCTTGGAAATGACTTGCATCACCTGAAAGACATTTTTGCTTGTTTTGCTGGATAAAAGTAGAAGGCTATATCTCAGGGTGATGGGTTTTTTGCTTTACTCAGCTCTCCTAAATCAGTTATTCACCCTGATCTACTCAACAGCACAAAATTGTCATAGGCCCAGGCCCTGCTGCTGCATCTGGTGAAGGTAAATGGACTCTTGTATACATCTGCATTGGATCCCTACAGCAGTAACATGGCACTGGGTGCATATAGATGTCTGTGTGCCTTTTGTCCTTGTAGAAGCAACCATCATGCCATCATGCTTTCATGATTAAGGTTATCTTTCTCTAAAATATTTTAGTTTAGTTTTTGCAGGGTAGCTGTAGCCATTTTCAGGACTAGACTGAGAGCAAGTGAAAGCAACCTCTGTAAGGCAAATGTGTAATTGGAAATGTCCTCTGGAAAGTGCCAGATCTTGTGGGTGAGTTGGGTGCTAGGTACCTTCAGATGGGAAGCTTGCAAGCAGTCTCTAGACTGACTGTGGGTCTGTGTGTGGATGAAAATAGGTAGCTCAGAGACCCTGCAGTAGCCTCCTGCTCCCCGATTGATCTTTAAAAGTAGATGTAGAGGCAGCAATTGTGGCTTGTGTAGTGCCTGGTCTGCTGAATGTGTGTGAAACAACGTGCAATAAAAACGATGGATAACAAATGTCATATTGTGTTATAAATATTTTTCATGGTTCAGGGCAAAAATGCATCAATCAATAGTAAACATGTTTTCTCTATACCAATGCACACAGCATGGGAAACAAACAGGAGGAGCTGGTAGCCGCTGCCCAGGTGGAAAACTATGACCTGCTTGCTATCACAGAGACTTGGTGGGATGAATAGCACAACTGGAGTGCTGTGATTGACGGCTATAAACTATTCAGAAGGGACAGGCAAGGAAGGAGAGGTGGGGGAGTTGCCCTCGATGTCAAAAATGGGATTGATTGCACGGAGCTATCTTTGAAGAACAGCAATGCGCAGGTCAAGAGCTTATGGGTGAAAACTAGAGACCAAGCCAACAAAGGAAACTTTGTGGTTGGTTTCTACTACAGGCCACCCAATCAAGGAGAGGAGGTTGGTGAAGGTTGGAGGTTCTTCAACTGCAGGAAGCATCACGCTCACAGGCCCTGATCCTGATAGGGGACTTCAACCACCCGGACATCTGCTGGAAAAGCAGCACAGCGAACTGCAAGCAGTCCAGGAAACTACTGGAGTGCCTTGAGGACAACTTCCTAGTACAGGTGATGGAGAGCCCAACCAGAGGAGAGGCTCTGCTGGACCTGTTGCTCACTAATGCGGAAGAACTTATCGGAGAGGTCAAGATTGGAGGCTGCAGCGATCATGCCCTGGTGGAATTCTCAGTCTTGAGGGGTACAGGATGGGTAAAAAGTAGAGTCAGGACCCTAAACCTCAGAAAGGCAAACTTTTGGCTGTTTAGGGCGCTAGTGCGTGGGATCCCTTGGGAAAATGCCCTCAGAGGCAAAGGAGCGAATGAGAGCTGGGAGATATTTAAAGACATTTTTCTTAGGGAGCAAGAGCTCTCAGTCCCGATGTGCAAGAAGTTGGGCAGGGGAGGCAGGAGGCCAGCTTGGCTAAGTCAAGACTTCTTAGCCAAACTAAAACACAAAAACCAAAATGCATAGGCAGTGGAGGCAGGGACACACATCCTGGGGAGATTATAGGGATATGGCCTGGGAGTGCAGGGAGGGGATTGGGAAAGCCAAGACACAGCTGGAGCTGAACTTGGCTAGGGACATAAAAAAAAAAAACCAAGAAGGGTTTCTTCAGGTACATAGGGCAACAAAGGAAGATGAAAGAAACTGTACCCCCCCAATGAGCAAAACGGGAGACCTGGCTACAACCAACATGGAGAAGGCAGAGGTACTCAACAACTTTTTTGCCTTGGTCTTCACCGGCAAGTGCTCTATCCACGTCGCCCAATTCACAGAATCCAAAGGCAGGGACTGGGAGAATGAAGTACTGCCCACCGTAGGAGAAGATCAGGTTCGAGACCATCTAAGGAACCTGAATGTGCACAAGTCCACGGGACCTGATGAGACGCATCCGAGGGTCCTGAGGGAACTGGCAGATGAAGTTGCTAAACCACTGTCCATCATATTTGAGAAGTCATGGTAGACTGGTGAAGTTCCCACTGACTGGAAAAGGGGAAACATAATCCCCATTTTTAAAAAGGGGAAAAAGGGAAGACTCGGGGAACTACAGGCCAGTCAGTCTCACCTCTGTGCCTGGGAAGATCATGGAGAAGATCCTCCTGGAAACTATGCTAAGGCACATGGACAACAGAGAGGTGATTGGTGACAGCCAACATGGCTTCACTAAGGGCAAATCGTGCCTGACAAATTTGGTGGCCTTCCACGACGGGGTTACAGCATTGGTGGACAAGGGAAGAGCGACTGATGTCATCTACCTGGACTTGTGCAAAGCATTTGATACTGTCCCGCACAACATCCTTGTCTCTAAAATGGAGAGACATGGATTTGACGGGTGGACCACTCGGTGGATAAGGAATTGGCTGGATGGTCGCACTCAAAGAGTTGCGGTCAACGGCTCGATGTCCGGGTGGAGACCAGTGACGAGTGGTGTCCCTCAGGGGTCCGTATTGGGACCAGTATTATTTGATATCTTTGTCGGGGACATGGACAGTGGGACTGAGTGCACCCTCAGCAAGTTTGTGGATGACACCAAGCTGAGTGGTGTGGTTGATACTCTAGAGGGAAGGGATGCCATCCAGAGGGACCTTGACAGGCTAGAGAGGTGGGCCTGTGTGAACTTCATGAGGTTCAACAAGGCCAAGTACAAGGTCCTGCACCTGGGTTGGGGCAACCCCCAGTATCAATACAGGCTGGGCAATGAGTGGATTGAAAGCAGCCCTGTGGAGAAGGACTTGGGGGTATTGGTGGTTAAAAAACTGAATATGAGCCAGCAATGTGCGCTCGCAGCCCAGAAAGCCAACCATATCCTGGGCTGCATCAAAAGAAGCATGGCCAGCAGGTCGAGGGAGGTGATTCTGCCCCTCTACTCTGCTCTGCTGAGACCCCACCTGGAGTACTGTGTTCAGCTCTGGAGCCCTCAGCATAAGAAAGACATGGACCTGCTCGAGTGGGTCCAGAGGAGGCCCACGAAGATGATCAGGGGGTTGGAGCACCTCCCCTATGAGGACAGGCTGAGAGAGTTGGGGTTGTTTAGCCTAGAGGAGAGAAGGCTCCGGGGAGACCTTATAGCAGCCTTCCAGTACTTAAAGGGGGCCTACAGGAAAGATGGGGAGGGACTCTTTATCAGGGAGTGTAGAGAGAGGACGAGGGGTAATGGTTTTAAACTGAAAGAGGGTAGATTTAGATTAGATATTAGGAAGAAATTCTTTACTGTGAAGGTGGTGAGACACTGGAACAGGTTGCCCAGAGAAGTTGTGGATGCTCCCTCCCGGGAAGTGTTCAAGGCCAGGTTGGATGAGGCTTTGAGCAACCGGATCTAGTGGAAGGTATCCCTGCCCATGGCAGGGGGGTTGGAACTAGATGATCTTTAAGGTCCCTTCCAACCCAAACCATTCTATGATTTTATGATATGCTGCAGTCCTCATAAGCCAAATAAAATGGGTTCCGAAATTTGCACTGCTGGAGAGCCTCCGAGGGCAACATCAAGCTTGTTGGGTTTGTGTTCTACTGTCCGTCTTTTAGCCATTGTCCCGAACAGCAGAATTCACAGTCCCAGTGTAGGCAGCTAGGGATGTCTGCCCAGTGCGCAAGGAAAGGACAGGAACATTAACCCGGGACGCTAAGGAAGTAGCTAATCAGAGAAGCTGAGGATGTGGGAAGCCTTTCATCCTATTCTGTCTCTCAAATAGGCTTAGGCAGCTAACTCTGAAGGAAGGTGCCTCTGTCTCTTCTTGGCATTTGCGGACATGAATCCTTTCCTGCAAGTAGGTGGGTGGCCAGGCCTTTCTCATACAAAGTGCAGCTGGAATAGGAGGAAGGGAAGGAGCGTGTGGTGCATTTGCACTTCTGGCAAACAACCCAGTCAGCAGAGATCTGTCTGAAATAAAGGAGGGTTATGTTCAAGCTCCTGCTCCAGTGAATATTTAATTATCTATGCAAAAATAGGTAATTATCTAGCTTTAGCCTGGTGGTCTTTCGGTTCAGCAAACCATCCCAAATCAGTTATTCATACAGTTCTCATTCGCTCCAGTATCCCAACAACTTCAACAAGAGAGACAGCATTCCTTCAAATGCTCAATAGCCTAGTGGTTAAAGCATTTTCTTGGAAGTTGTCTTCAGATCTCTGCACCAATTTGTACCTTACATGGCCTTGAATTTGGTTCATTTACATCCCAGTACTTTAGTACTTCGGTTATAGAGCACTTTGGTCTACCCTACAGCTTTAGGCTTCTAAATAAAAATAAGAAGGTGGTTCTGGCATCAAGTGTGCCATTTTTTGAGTGGTGAAGTGTGCTTGCAGTACGCTTTCTTCCTTAAAATGCAGAGAGCACCTCATGTGTGAAATCTTAAACCGTGGTTTAAATCTGAGGCAGGAACTGAGCTGCACAGTACAGTCATGATCTGTGCAGCTATGTGTATGGCCAGCAGCAAAAATGGATTTACCTAAGAGATATTTTGATGAAAAATTTAGGGTTAAGCATACACAGGCCAGTGCAGACATGCATCTCTCCTACACTCTGATATGGTAGTTGATATGGCTTGTGCCCTGGAACAGTATAGCTGCAGCAACATGGCTCTCTTGAGCAAAACGGAGGTACTTGTAGATGTAAGCAGAGCACTGAAGATTTAAATTTTGCATGTAGGTACCCATCTCTTAAGTCCTTCGAGTGTGAATATGAATGTGTTGTATTGTATTGTGTCCTGATGGTTCTGAGCAATTTCTTAGAGGACGTCAGAGTAGGATTTGGTGTTACATCAAGACCTAGAGTGCGTAGTCAAGTAGCAGGACCATATCTTGTTACATGCTTCAGAAGCAGAAAAAAACCTTCTGTCTGCACCAAAGAAACTTGAAATTTAAATATAGGATGAAAATCAAGAAAGAGTTAGTAATTATGGTCCTAGCACACTAGATAACCTAAGCCCAATTGGTATCAAAGTTTTGGTAGAACATGTAGAACAAGCAGGGAACTGAGGTAGGAAAAATGGGTTATTTGGCTGGTACTTACAGTGTGTGTGAGATGTACTTTTGGGGATGCCGTGGTTTAACCCGACAGGCAGCTAAACACCACACAGCCGTTTGCTCACTCCCCACCCCCACCAGTGGGATGGGGGAGAGAATCGGAAAAAAGGTAAAACTTGTGGGTTGAGATAAAGACAATTTAATAGGACAGAAAAGGAAGGGAAAATAATAATAATGATAAAAGAATATACAAAACAAGTGATGCACAATGCAATTGCTCACCACCTGCTGACCAATGCCCAGCCAGATCCCGAGCAGTGGCCACACCCCCCTGGCCAACTCCCCCCCAGTTTTTGTTCAGCATGATGTCATATGGTATGGAATATACCTTTGGCCAGTTTGGGTCAGGTTGTGTACCCTCCCAGCTTCTTGTGCACCTCCAGCCTTCTCGCTGGCAGGGCAGTATGAGAAGCTGAAAAGTCCTTGACTTAGTGTAAGCACTGCTCAGCAACAACAACTAAAAGATCAGTGTGTTATCAACATTATTCTCATCCTAAATCCAAAACACAGCACTATACCAGCTGCTAGGAAGAAAATTAACTATATCCCTGCCGAAACCAGGACAGTATCCACCCCTTATTCTATACCATCTACGTCACGCCCAGGTCCCACACTTTCCACTACATCCCAATTATTCACCACCACCTTTCCTGTCTTTTGATATATACACACAGATATCATTCCCTTCGTCTATGGGCCATCCCTCTAAAATGTCCTTTGAGTTCATTTAGTCCATGACTTGGGGCTCCATCTGTCATAACAGTCCTTCAGGGCGGGAGAGATGGTATGTGGTGTTGGATTGTTGCATGCTGAAGCCAGTTCTGGTCCCATCACCGCTGCACTTGTCCGGTTCTATCATCGCTGCACTTTGCTCGGTTTCATCAAAGTTCATTCTTCATTCATCTCGGTGATTCTTACTCTGATACCATTGATATGGCATATAGCCACCACAGAAGTGATGATATACAGAATTACATAGCAATTAACATCATACAATTCAAATCATTGGCTATTCTCACCCAAAATCAAATCCCCTTGAGGTACACATCGGACTTCCCCATCCTTCCGCATCACCCAAGTGCACCCAGGTCCTTGAGCAAAAGCAATCCCACGGATGGGTTTGCCTTTGCCCGAGGCAGGAATAACCCAAACTGTTTTCCCCAGCATATTTTCTATGTGCACTACAGGGACTTTATTCCCATCTACAGTACGTAAAAGTTCTGACTGGGCAGGGCCAGCTCGATTGGCAGATCCCCTCGTGTTGACTAACCAGGTGGCCTTTGCTAAATGTGTATCCCAATGTTTGAATGTCCCGCCACCCATTGCTCTCAGCGTAGTCTTTAACAGTCCATTGTATCGTTCAATTTTCCCGGAGGATGGTGCATGATAGGGGATGTGATACACCCACTCAATGCCATGCTCTTTGGCCCAGGGGTCTATGAGGTTGTTTCGGAAATGAGTCCCGTTGTCTGACTCAATTCTTTCTGGGGTGCCATGTCGCCATAGGACTTGCTTTTCAAGGCCCAGGATAGTGTTCCGGGCAGTGGCATGGGGCACGGGATATGTTTCCAGCCATCCGGTGGTTGCCTCCACCATTGTAAGCACATGGTGCTTGCCTTGGTGGATTTCTGGGAGTGTGATATAATCTATCTGCCAGGCCTCCCCATATTTATATTTCAACCATCGTCCTCCATACCAGAGAGGCTTTAACCGCTTGGCTTGCTTGATTGCGGCACATGTTTCACATTCATGGATAACCTGCGCAATAGTGTCCATGGTCAAGTCCACCCCTCGATCATGAGCCCATCTGTATGTTGCATCTCTTCCTTGGTGACCTGAGGTGTCATGGGCCCACCGAGCTATAAATAATTCACCCTTATGTTGCCAGTCCAGATCCACCTGAGCCACTTCAGTCTTAGCAGCCTGATCCACCTGCTGGTTGTTTTGATGTTCTTCAGTAGCCCAACTCTTGGGTACGGGAGCATCTACGTGACGGACTTTTACAACCAGGTTCTCCACCCGGGCAGCAATATCTTGCCACAATGCGGCAGCCCAGATGGGTTTGCCTCTGCGCTGCCAGTTGCTCTGCTTCCATTGCTGCAACCACCCCCACAGGGCATTTGCCACCATCCATGAGTCAGTCTAGAGATAAAGCACTGGCCATTTTTCTCAGTCAGCAATGTCTAAAGCCAGCTGGATGGCTTTCACGTCTGCAGACTGACTCGATTCACCTTCCTCTTCAGCAGTTTCTGTGACTTGTCGCATAGGACTCCACACAGCAGCCTTCCACCTCCGATGCTTTCCCACAATACAACAGGACCCATCAGTGAACAGAGTATATTGCTTTCTCATTTTTCATCTCAGCTGTCCTGGCTGTGTCCCCTCCCAGCTTCTTGTGTACCTCCAGCCTCCTCGCTGGCAGGGTAATATGAGAAGCTGAAAAGTCCTTGACTAGTGTAAGCACTACTTAGCAACAACTAAAAGATCAGTGTGTTGTCAACATTATTCTCATTCTAAATCCAAAGCACAGCACTATACCAGCTACTAGGAAGAAAATTAACTCTATCCCAGCCGAAACCAGGGCAGGGGAAAGCCCAGAGATATTAGATATGTTAACAAGCAAACCATGCTGGTGGACAGTCTGGGCAATTTGGAGATAGACCCTGGTGTCTCAGTACTGAAGGAGATGCTACCTAAAGGATTCTAAAGGCCATTTTCAGTATTGGTCTCCCTTGTTCTTGCTCTATTTGTCTCAATATTCAGCTGTGCATAACAAATATAATCAGAAGTAGTTGTATAGCATCTTATCTAAGGCAACTGTGCAATACATATTAAGTTTTTACCTTAGTACTGTATTAACTTTTGAGACTTAAGATAGGATTCATTAAAGGCAGCATATTGTGCAAGGAGCTAATAAGAAATACCATAATGTAGAGTATATTGTATGCCTTGCTCCCAATTGGATTAGAAGTCCCAGATCTGGAGAAAAGGGCCTGTATTTCCCAATGCTTCATTAATACCTTAAATCACAGTTCTCTAATCTAATCCCTATCGTCTGTGCTCTGAACAGGCAAAGACTCTGTCCTTCTGGTAAGACTCATGGCTGTAACCTGTAGTCCGACTTGCATGGAAAGAAATAAGGAGGTGTTCTCACTGCATGTTTTAGGTCTCGGTTCACCCAGACACTTGGAAATCTGCTTTTCATTGAAATAAAAGAATGATTTCCTAGGAGAATGATGTATTGAAAAGTACTGAGGAGAAAATGTCAGCATTAACTTCATATTTTCTTGGATTTCTCTAGTTGTCACAGATTTAGCATTAGCCA
Source organism: Aptenodytes patagonicus (assembly GCF_965638725.1). Classification (NCBI taxonomy): domain Eukaryota; kingdom Metazoa; phylum Chordata; class Aves; order Sphenisciformes; family Spheniscidae; genus Aptenodytes; species Aptenodytes patagonicus. Next base: position 17,494,207 of record NC_134981.1, read on the forward strand.
GGGATATATTTTGTGTTGAATATGTCAGGAAAATTAGTTTTATTTTTGGTATCAGGATGCGGAATTAGAGCAT